>NC_047055.1:63275406-63649284 GCF_011762595.2 Tursiops truncatus | reverse complement strand
AAACAAATGCAAAGTAATTAAGAAAATGGCAATAAGAACATACATATCAATAATTACGTTAAACATAAACAGATTAAATACTACAACCAAAAGACAGAATGGTTACAGAAACAAGAAACATATATATGCTGTCTACAAGAGACCCACTTAAGATAAAGGAACACATACAGACTTAAAGTTAGGGGATGGAAAAAGTTATCCCATGCAAATGAAAATCAAAAGAAAGCTGGAGTAGCAATACTCATATGACAAAATAGACTTTAAATTAAAGACTGTTATAAGAGACAAGGAAGGACACTACGTAATGATCAAGGGATAAATTAAACAAGAAGATATAACAATTGTAAATATATATGCAACCAACATAGGAGCTCCTCAATATACAAAGCAAATTCTAACAACCATAAAAGGAGAAATCAACAGTAACACAATAATGTGGGGGACTTTAACACCCCACTTTCATCAATGGACAGATCATCCAGATAGAAGATTAATAAGGAAACACAGGACTTAAAAGACAGATTTGACCAGATAGACTTAATTGATATTTTTAGAGCAATCCATCCAAAAGTAGCAGAATACATATTTTTCTCAAGTGTACCTAGAATATTCTCCATGATTGATCACGTGCTAGGTGACAAATTGAGCCTCAGTAAATTTAAGAAGACTGAAATTATATCAAGCATCTTTGCCAACTACATGCTATTAGAAATCAACTACAAGAAAACATGGTAAAAAAAATAAACACACGTGGAGGCTAAACAATATGCTACTAAATAACCAATAGAGGGCTTCCATGGGGGAGCAGTGGTTCAGAGTCTGCCTGTCGATGCAGGGGACATGGGTTCGTGCCCCAGTCTGGGAAGATCCCACATGCCACGGAGCGGCTGGTCCCGTGAGCCATGGCTGCTGAGCCTGCACGTCCGGAGCCTGTGCTTCTCAATGGGAGAGGCCACAACAGTGAGAGGCCCGCATACCGCCAAAAAAAAAAAAAAAAAAAAAAAAAAAAGCAAAAGCAAACATTTCTTCACTGAAGAAATCAAAGAGGAAATTTATAAAAATACCTAGAGACAAATGAAAACAAAGCACTATGACCCAGAACCTATGAGATGCAGCAAAATCAGTTCAAAATGGGAAGAATATAGCAATACAGTATTACCTCAGGAAACAAGAAAAATCTAAAATCTAAATAAACAACCTAACCTTACACATAAAGCAACCAGAGAAAGAAGAAAAACAAAACCCAAAGTTAGGAGAAGGAAAGAAATCATAAAGATCAGAGCAGGAATAAATGAAATGGAGACAAAGAAAACAGAAGAGATCAATGAAACTAAAAGCTTATTCTTTGAAAAGTTAAACAAAATTGATAAACCTTTAGCCAGACTCATCAAGAAAAAGAGGGAGAGGGCCTAGATCAATAAAATTATAAATGAAAAAGAAGTTACAACAGACACCACAGAAATACAAAGGATCATAAGACTATGACAAGCAACTATATGCCAATAAAATGGACTACCTAGAAGAAATGAACAAATTCGTAGAGAAGTAAAATCTCCCAAGACTGAACCATGAAGAAATAGAAAATATGAACAGACCAATCAGAAGTACTGGAATTGAAACTGTGATTTAAAAAACTCCCAACAAATGTCCAGAACCAGATGGCTTTACAGGCTAATTCTAGAAAACATTCAGAGAAGAGTTAACACTTATCCTTCTGAAATTATTCCAAAAAATCTCAGAGGAAGGAATACTTCCAAACTCATTCTATGAGGGCACCATCACTTTGGTATAAAAACCAGACAAAGTTATCACACAAAAAAGAAAATTATAGGCCAATATCACTGATGAATATAGATGCAAAAATCCTCAATGAAATACTAACAATTGGAATCCAATAATACACTAAAAGGATCATACATCATGGTCAAGTGGTATTTATCCCAGGGATAGAAGTATTTTTCAATATCAATCAGTGTGATACACCACATAAACAAATTGAAGAATAAAAAACATATGATCATCTTAATAGATGCAGAGAAAGCTTGAGACAAAATTCAACACCCATTTATGATAAAAACTCTCCAGAAAATGGGCATAGAGGGAACATACCTCAATATAATAAAGGACATTTACAACAAACTTACAGCTAACATCATACTCAATGGTGAAAAGCTGAAAACATTTCCTCTGAGATCAGGAACAAAACAAGGATGTCCACTCACACCATTTTTTTAAAAAAATTATTTATTTATTTATTTTGTCTATGTTGGGTCTTTGTTGCTGTGTGCGGGCTTTCTCTAGTTGCAGCAAGCAGGGGCTATGCTTTGTTTTGGTGCATGGGCTTCTCATTGTGGTGGCTTCTCTTGTTGCAGAGCACTGGCTCTAGGCATGGGGGCTTCAGTAGTTGTGGCATGCAGGCTCAGTAGTTGTGGCTTGTAGGCTCTAAAGCACAGGATCAGTAGTTGTGATGCACAGGCTTAGTTGCTCTGTGGCATGTGGGATATTCCCAGACCAGGGCTCAAACCCATGTCCCCTGCACTGACAGGTAGGTTCATAACTACTGCACCACCATGGATGTCCCCTCTCACCACTTTTATTCAAAATAGTTTTGGAAGTCTTAGGCACGGCAATCAGAAAAGAAAAAGAAATAAAAGGAATCCAAATTGGAAGGAAGAAGTAAAAATGTCACTGTTTTCAGATGACATCATAATATACATAGAAAATCCTAAAGGTGCTACCAGAAAACTACTAAAGCTCATCAATGAATGGTAAATTTGCAGGATACAAAATTAATACACAGAAATATCTTACATTCCTATACACTAACAATGAAAGATCAAAAAGAGAAATTAAGAAACAATTCCATTTACCACTTCATCAAAAGTAATTAAATACCTAAGAATAACCCTACCTAAGTAGACAGAAGACCTGTACTCTGAAAACTATAAGGATCTGATGAAAGTAATAGAAGATGACACAAGCAGATGGAAAGATATACCAGGTTCTTGGATTGGAAGAATCAATATTGTTAAAATGACTATACTCCCCAAAGCAATCTACAGATTCAATGCAATCCCTATCAAATGACCAAGGACATTTTCCACAGAACTAGATTTAAAGGATCTTAAAATTTCTATAGAGACACAAAAGACCCCCAATAGTCAAAACAAACTTGAGATAGAAAAACAGAGCTGGAGGAATCAGTTTCCCTGACATCAGACAATACTACAAAGCTACAGTAATCAAAACAGTATGGTACTGGCACCAAAACAGAAATACAGATCAATGGAACAGGATTTGAATCCCAGAGATAAACCCATGCACCTATGGCCAATTAATATACAGCAAAGGAGGCAAAAATATATAATGGAGAAAAGACAGCCTCTTCAATAAGTGGTACTGGGAAAACTGGACAGCTACATGTAAATAAATGAAATTACAACATTCTTTAAAACCATACACAAAAATAAACTCAGAATGGATTAAAGACCTAAATGTAAGACTGGATACTATAAAACTCTTACAGTAAGTTATAGGCAGAACACTTTCTGACATAAATCCCAGCATATCATTTTCAACCTGTCTCTTAAGGGAAATGAAAACAAAAACAAATGCGACCTAATCAAACTCAAGAGCTTTTGCAAAGAAAAGGAAACCATAAACAAAATGAAAAGACAACCCACAGAATGGGAGAAAATATTTGCAAACGATGAGACCAACAGGGGATTCATCTCCAAAATTTACAAACAACTTAGACAGCTCAATATCAAAAAAAAAAACAAAAACAAAAAACAACCCAATCAAAAAATGGGCAGAAGACCTAAACAGACATTTCTACAAAAAAAGACATACAGATGGCCAAGTGGCACATGAAAAGATGCTCAACATCATTAATTATTAGAGAAATGCAAATCAAACTACATGAGATATCACCTTCCACCAGTCAGATCATCAAAATTCTATATACAATAAATGATGGAAAGGGTGTGGAGAAAAGGGAACCCTCCTACACTGCTGGTGAGAATGTAAATTGGTACAGCCACTCTGGAGAATAATAACATGGTTGTTCCTTAAGAAACTAAAAATAGAGTTACCATATGATCCAGCAATCCCACTCCTGGTTTGAAAGGGTACAGGCACCCCAATGTTCATTGTAGCACTGTTTAAAATAGCTAAGGCATGGAAGCCACCTGAATATCCATCGACAGATGAACTGATGAAGACATTCTCCATATATACAATGAAATATTACTCAGCCATTAAATGGAATGAAATAATGCCATTTGCAGCAACATGGATGGGCTTAGAGATTATCATGCTAAGTGAAGTATGTCAGACAGGGAAAGGCAAATATCATATACCACTTATATGTGGAATCTAAAAAAATAATACCAACCACATTATTTACAAAACAGAAACAGACTCACAGACTTAAGAGATCGAACTTATGGTTATCAGGGGGAAGGGTTGTGGGGAGGGACAGATTGCGAGTATGGGATTGACATATACACACTGCTATATTTAAAGTAGATAACCAACAAGGACTTACTGTATAGCACAGGGAACTCTGCTTAATGTTCTGTAATAACCTAAATGGGAAAAGTATTTGAAAAAGTGTAGATATATGTAAAAAATAAATAAAAATTTAAAAACAAAAATAATAGCTGTAGCTTTTCCTTACAAAGACAAAATTAGCATCTTCTCCCACCCCTTGGTCTCTCTCTTCCCTTTCAGCCCTTATACTCTTCAATGACATGGTCTTGAGCTCCCATGACAGCACATTAAATTTGTCTAGATTTTTCAGTTCTGAGTTGTTTAAATATATATATATATATATATATATATATATATATATATATATATATATATATATACACTTGTTTTTTTCTTTGATCTGGTAATTTTTTTAAAACACTAAACTTTACTAAGTTATTTGTTCAGCTTTCACAAATCTCTAGTATTATCTGTGGAATTTGTTTCCATTACTGAGCTAGTTATTTCAAAAATTGTTTTTCAGGTTTTCCTTGTGGTGCAGTGGTTGAGAGTCTGCCTGACGATGCAGGGGACACGGGTTCGTGCCCCGGTCCAGGAAGATCTCACATGCCACAGAGTGGCTGGGCCCATGAGCCATGGCTGCTGAGCCTGCACATCTGGAGCCTGTGCTCTGCAATTGGAGAGGCCACAACAGTGAGAGGCCTGCGTACTGCAAAAAAAAAAAAAATGTTTTTCGAGGGAGGACTGTATTTTTGTTTAAACCTGAGCCATTGAATGCTCTGACTTTTTTTAGCCTTTAACATTTGAATGGATGTTTAGCTGGATATAAAATTCTCACTTCAAATTCTTTTCCTTTGTTGTTTTGGTCAATTCATTTTGAAACTTATTCCTTTGTAAGTGGTCTCTTTTTCTTTTTTCTTTTTTTAGAGTTTTAGAATGTTTTGTTTTCTGATACTCACTCTAATATTTCTAAGTGTGTATTTTTCATTACCCATCCTGTTTGGTGTATTTGGCACTCTTTGAAACTGAGATCTTTCATCTTTCTTCAGTTCCAAGGTTATCTTCATTATTTCTTCAAATATCTCCTCCCTTGATTTATTTTACTCTCTTAAGACTCCTAATATCTAGATATTGGCACTTATATTTCCATCTCATTTTTGGTTGATGTATAATTTCATTCAATAAAATGCACAGATGTTAAGTGTTCTATTCAATGTGTTTTGACCAATTAAATTACTTTGTAACCATAACCCCAAAATAAGATTTTAAAAAATTTCTATCTCTCTAGCCAGTTCCCTCACACCCCTTTCAGGTCTATCTTTTCTCCCAAATTGCAATCATTATTCTGATTTATTTTACAACAGATTAGATAGGTCTCTTTTAGAGTTTGATATACATGGAATAATACAGCAGATTCTCTCCTATATCTAGCTTCTTTCACTTAGCATGATATTTTTGAGATTCATCCATGTTTGTTGCCTCATCATTTCTCTTTTTTTTTTTTGCCAAGTGGTTTTCCATTTTATTGTTATATCACCATTGTTTGTCCATTCATGTCTTAGTGAATATTTAAACTGTTTCCAGTTTGGGGCTATTATAAATAAAGTTCCTGTGAACACTTATATATGAAAAAAATACCCTGAGCTATCTTGAGAAGGTAGAAAAAAAAACTAGAGGCATATTTTTTTTTATTTTAAACTATATTACAAATCTATAATAATCAAAACAGTATATTACTTGCATGAAAACAGGCACATAGACCAAATGGAACAGAATAGAGAAACCTGAAAAATAAATCCACCCTTATATGGTCAATTAATTTACAGCAAAGTAGCCTATTATAATCTATGGGGAAAGGACAGTCTCTTCAATAAATTATATTAGAAAATTTGGATATGAAAAGAATGAAACTGGACCACAAACCTACACCATACACAAAACTTAACTCATAATGGAATTAGGACTTGAACATAAGAACTGAAAACATAATATCCTAAAGGAAAACATAGGCAATAAGCTCCTTCACATAAATTTGGCAATGATTATTTTTGATCTGACTCCAAAAGCAAGGGCAACGAAACTAAAAATATTCTTATGGTACTTTGGCCATGTGATGTGATTCTTGGACATGTATCAATCATTTTAGTGATCTAACACAATGTACTTTTAATGAAAGTGTCCAGTTTAATCCCAGAGAAAAGCTTACAGATTTTTCTCTATTTTTCCAAGTAGCAGATGAACAGTTTTATTTGCATGTGAAGCTTAATTTACTAAGGATAAATGTTATATCTCTGTGCAAGTACAGCCTGAAAGACCTGCCTCTGAACAATAGTTCTTTTGATGCTTTCAAAAGGTTCATAAGTTTCTGTGTGTTTATTCACATACATATGTAGAGGATTGCGTGTTTGTGTGTCTGTGTGTAAATAATTGTTTTCACCATGTTTCCAATTTATATGTGTGTATGTCATATCAACCAAGTAAATCTTCAATATTTTCTGTTTTTGATAAGAGCATACATACAGTTATTACACTCTATAATTGCTGATTATATATAAGATATTTTATTTTATAAGTTTAGGGGAAGTATAAAATTTTTCAATCCTTAAGGCAATATATATTTTTACTTTGACAGATTTTTTATATAGATTTCATAGATTATTTTCTAAATATACCTAACATTATCTCAGCATTTTCAAGTTCCAGTAGAGATTTGGAAAGTGATTTAAATATTTGATGAATGTTTTAGCAGTATTTCAGTGTTTTACTCTCCAACAAATCAACTTTTTTTATTACCTTTTGCTATTTGTTAATTTTGACTGCCCATTCTCCAATGTTGTTTATTTCCATAATTTATTATTTATATTCTTAGTGGACAGTCATTCCAAAAGTACTCCGTGAATGCCTTCTATGTGCCAGGCTTGGTGATAAGGAACATGAACATTGGAGTCAGATCAACCTGTGTTTGAATTCTGACTCTACCACTTTCTAGGAGAGTGTCTGTAGGAAAATTCCTTATTGACTCTAAGCTTCAATTTCATCATCTGTAGAATGTGAATAATAACAGTACTTACCCTTCAGGTTTTGAGGGATTTAACACGTACTAATCCCCTTCTGCTTCTTCACATCTTTGTTAGAATTGTTTAGAATATCATCCTAAAAGTGGAAAAATGTAGTACAGTCCAAGATTTTGTGTTTTAGCTGAATCTTAGCTTTGACCATAGTTTAGCAATCCTATTTTACATGCCTCATCTTCTCATTGGCTTATGTTTCACAATGACAATAATATCTTTTCCCCCTTAAATCCCATTTACTTACGCTGTCCTTCAAGCTGATGACCTCAAATCTTTCTTTATTAAGTATACAGAAAATGTATTTTCATCTACCCCAGCTTCATCTAAAAAAGTTATTTGTGTTTATCATTTTTTACATTCTTCCTTTTGTACCTCTCTTTAATCTGTGTACTTTATCTTTTCTCGAGCCCCAATAAACCATTTTCCTACATTTATTCCCTGATTCTTCATCTAGATCAATATTTCCTTTCCCTTTAACTCCTTCTTTATATTCTGCTTTATACAAGCACATATTTTCCTATTTCAAAGAATCTATGTTGGATTTTTGCCACTCTTGTTAATTACTATTCTACTATTTGTCATATTTTAACTGCCCTGCATCTTTTTTTTACATCTTTATTGGAATATAATTGCTTTACAGTGGTGTGTTAGTTTCTGCTTTATAACAAAGTGAATCAGTTATACATATACATATGTTCCCATACCTCTTCCCTCTTGCATCTCCCTCCCTCCCACCCTCCCTCTCCCACCCCTCTAGGTGGTCACAAAGCACCTGGCTGATCTCCCTGTGCTATGTGGCTGCTTCCCACTAGCTATCTATTTTACGTTTGGTAGTGTATATATGTCCATGCCACTCTCTCACTTTGTCACAGCTCACCCTTCCTCCTCCCCATATCCTCAAGTCCATTCTCTAGTAGGTCTGTTTATTTATTCCTGTCTTACCCCTAGGTTCTTCGTGACCTTTTTTTCTTAAATTCCATATATATGTGTTAGCATACAGTATTTGTCTTTCTCTTTCTGATGTACTTCACTCTGTACGACAGACTTTAGGTCCATCCACCTCATTACAAATAACTCAATTTTGTTTCTTTCTATGTTTGAGTAATATTCCATTGTATATATGTGCCACATCTTCTTTATCCATTCATCTGATGATGGACACATAGGTTGTTTCCATCTCTGGGCTATTGTAAATAGAGCTGCAATGAACATTTTGGTACATGACTCTTTTTGAATTATGGTTTTCTTAGGGTATGCATCTTTGACTGAGCTATCTGTATACAGCACATTTCTTTAATTGCTATTGACTACATTTTAATCAATCTACTTTCCTTTTCCTGTTTTTCACATAAGTGGCCCTCCCTCTAGCCAAAGCTAAAGGTTAGGTCTTTCATAGTTTTTCTTTATTGTTTTCTTAATTTAATGTTTGCATAATGGACATATTCTAAAATTCAAAACATTAGAAAAATAAATACGTAGAGAGATCTGGTTCCCCATCCCTGTTCACATCCACCATGTTTTATCATCCTCACATCATACATAGGACATTATTTTCTTTCAGCTTTTTTGAGGTATAATTAACCATTAAAAATTTTATACATTTAAAGTGTATAATATGATAATTTGATATATGTAGACATTATGAAATATTAACGACAATCAACCTAATTAACATATTAATCACCTCATATAGTCACCTTTCATGTGCATGTGTTCATGTAATAACATTTAAATCTATTCTCTAGCAGATTTCAAGTGTACAATACAATATTAACTATTGTCACATTGTTGGACATTAGATATCCAGAACTTATTCATCTTGCAAAACTGAAACTTTATGCAGCATGAACAACATCACTCCATTTCTCCCTCTGGTGAACATTATTCTACTCTCTGTTTCAATGAGTTTGACTAATTTAGATACCACATATAAGTGAGATCATGTAGTATTTGTATTTCTGTGTTTGGCTTATTTCACTTAGGAAAATATTCTCCAGATTTACCCATGGTGTCGCAAATGGCTGAATTTACTTCTTTCTAAAGCTGAATAATATTCACTTGTATATATTCATACATTCACTGACATTTAGATTGGTTTCTGATGTTGGATATTTTGAAAATGCTGAAGTTAACATGGGAGTGCAGGTGCAAGAATATCTTCAAGATTCTGGTATCATTTTCTTTGGTCATATACACAGATTGCTGGACTATAAAGTAGTTCTATTTTTAATGTTTTGAGGAACTTTCTTTTTCTTGCCTAATTGTTCTGACTAGTACTTCTAGTACTATGTGGAATAGGAGTGGTAAGAGTGGGCACCTTCACCTTTCTCAATGTAGGCATTCATTGCTACAAACATTCCTCTCAGTACTTCTTTTGATGCATCCCATAAATTTCAGTATGTTGTGTTTTTGTTTTCATTTGTCTCAAAATAGTATTTAAATTCCCTTTTGATTTCCTCTTTGGTGCAATGGTTGTTCACAAGTGTGTTGATTTATTTCTATGTATCTGTGCATTTTCCAGTTTTCTTGCTGTTATTGATTTCTGGTTTATTCCCATATGGTCAGAAAAGATACTTGGAATGATTTTGGTGTTGTTAAATTTGCTAAGACTGTTTTGTGGCCTAACATTTGATCTATCCTGAAGAATTTTCGGTGTGTGCTTGAGAAGAATGAGTATTTTCCTGTTGGTTGTAAGTTCTGTCTCTTAGGTATACTTGGTCTATAGTGTTATTCAAGCCAGCTGGGTTTTTTAAATTGATTTTCTGTCTGGATATTCTATCTATTATTGTAAGTGGGATATTTGAGGCCCCTTACCCTTACTGTATTGTTGTGGAATTCTACCTTCAAATCTATCAATATTTGCTTTATATTTTTAGATGTTCTGACATAAGGTACATATATATTTATAACTGTTACATCTTCTTGTTGAATTGACCCTTTTATCCTTATATAATGAACTTCTTTGTCTCTAGAGACAGTTTTAGACTTCAAGTCTGTTTTTTTCCCTATATCCATACCCACTTTCTTCTGATTACCCTTTGCATGAAATATCTATTTCCATCCCTTAACTTTCAGCCTATCTGTGCTTTTAAAGCTAAAGTGAGTCTCTTGTAGACAACATATTGCTGGAACTTGGTTTTTTTTAATCCATTCAGTCACTCTGTGCCTTCTGATTAGTGAGTTTAATTCATTTACACTTAAGAAAATTATGTAAAGTCTTACTATTGCCATTCTGTTAATTATTTTCTGTCTATTTTGTCCCTCTCTTCCTCTCTTGCCATTTTCCTTTGTTCTCTGATGATTTTATTTGGTGATTTGCTTTGATTCTTTTCTCTTTACCTTCCTGGTATCTACTGTAGTTTTTTTTCCTTTGAGATTAGCTCAAAGCTTGCATATTTATCTTTATAGTTATAACTTCTATTTTAAGTTGATAATAGTTTAACTTCAATCCCATACTGAAATACTACACTTCTATTCCACCCCAGAGACTTTGTGTTCTTATAGTCAGAGTTTGCTTATATTTGTATTTTTTATCTATTAACAAATTTTTAACATTTATATTAGGGTAAAAAGTAATTTACACATCACCATTACAGTCTTAATTTAATCTGTATATGTCTATATATTTAGCTTCACCAATGAGATTCACACTTTCAAATGCGTTCATGTTACTCTTTAGCATGTTTTTCTTTCTACTTGAAGAACTCTCTAAAGCATTTCTTCTAAGGTAGGTCTAGTGGTGCCAAACTCCCTCAGTTTTTGTTTGTCTAGGAATGATTTTTAATCTCTTCTACATTTTAACAGGTAATATTGCTGAGTATAGAATTCTTGGTTGTCAGTATTTTTCTTTCAGTACTTTGAATATATCACCTCATTATCTCATGGCCGGCAAATTTCCTGCTGAGAAATCTACTGATAGTCTTATGAGCACTCCCTTATATGTGAAGGGTCGATTTTCTCTCACTGCTTTCAAAATTCTCTCTTTGCCTTTGACTTGTGGCAATTTGATTATAATACGTCTCATTATAATCTTTTGGTTGATTCAGTTTGGGGATCTTTTAGCTTCATGAATGTAAATGTTTCTTTTCTTCCCCAAACTATGAAACACATCATGAATTTCTGTGGCATACTTTTGCAGGGGTTATGCTAATCTTCTCTATATAGTTCCAATTTCAATACTGAAAATACATGTGCTGCTGAAGTGAGAACATATTTTTACTAGTATTGTTTATACATTCTTCCATTTTTTCTTTATGCAAATACAAATGAACTTGAATGTTCTTATTTTCCTCCCATTTTGCACAAAAGATAACATACTATACATTATTCTGTAGTTTGCTTTTTTTCCACTTGATATATCCTAGAGGTCTTTGCCGTGCATGATATTTCTTATCAGTTATTAATAACTATACTATCAATATATTCCATTCTGTGAATGAAACATGGGTAATTTCACTAGTCCACCATCGGTGTCCACTGAATTGTTTTCAGACTTTGTCTATTACAAACAATCTTGCAATCAATAACTTTGCACATATATTGTTTGATGTGTGCTTGTGTGCATGTATGTGTGTGTGTGTGTGTGTGTTGTGCAGGATTGTTTCCAGAAGTGGCAATGCTGAGTCAAAGGACATATACATTTGAAATTTTGCTTTTCCTGTAAGTTATAATTCTTCATCATAAAGTGGAAAGAGTGTGTTATAATCTAAAAGGAAGTGGTATTTCAGTGTAGTTTCAATTTACTATTCTCTTATTATGTGTGAGGTTGAGCATCTTTTCATGTTTTAAGGACAATTTCTATTTCTTATTCTCTGAATTGTCTGTCCATGTTTTTTCTCCATTCCATATTAAGATATTTTTCTTTTTTTCTGACTTCTATGAGAATTTTTTATGTTGGAAATGTTAGATCCTTTTCTGTCACATGAATTGCTTACCTTCAATTTGTCATTTGTCCTTGACCTTGCATAGGGTAAATTTTTTTTTTTAGTATCTTTATTGGGGTATAATTGCTTTACAATGGTGTGTTAGTTTCTGCTTTATAACAAAGTGAATCAGCTATTCATATACATATATCCCCATCTCCTCCCTCTTGCACCTTGCATAGGGTATTTTTTAATGAAGGTTTAAATTTTTTTCATTTAGTCAATTTTATCAATCTTTGTAATATGTAATGGTATATGGTTTGAGGTAGGGATATAGCTTTATTTGTTTTCCAGATCACTACCAGTTGCCCCAAACCATGTATTACAAAGTTTGTTTTTACTCACATTGTTTCCATGTATAAGCTTATATATGGAATATATATTTTAATCAAATGGTTAGTCTATCTCTTTTAGTATCACACTGATTTAATTATCCAATATTTATACTATGTTTTGTAATCTGATTGGGCTTTATTTTGTGTCATTTTATGAAATGATCATTCATGTGAGGCCACAAGAAAAGACAGAGGAGAGGTTCAGGAAAACATTTATTATAATCACAGATTATAGAAAGAGAAGGCATGGTATGCCATGCATTACCACATGGGAAAAACACCAGGGTGTTCAGGATGCAGAAGACAGGAACAAAGGGAATATTTAGACCACTGCCTTTACTGAGTTTTCTGCAGGAAAGGCAAATCAGGGAAAGCTAAGCAGCTTAGGATTGGCTAGTTTGAGTAATTTCAATAGGCTTTTGTCTATAGGGGTCTATCTCTAGCTGCCTGGCATCTGGCACTTAGATGATTAAGGGAGAATAATATTATCTCCTGGCATGTGTGGGCCAAATAGAGGAGGTATGGTTCTGGACTGGTTAGTTTGTATATCAAAACCAAATTCCAGATGAGCTTTTTGTTAACTCTAAGAATTGGCTCACCCTGGGAGGGGTAGTCTCTCCCCAGCCAAAAAGAAGGTCAAAACATCATAATGAGAATTTTGTTTTTAAGTAAAATACAGGCTAATGCTCCTCATAGTTCTTCCTTTTCATTTTTTCTTGATTATTTATTTTAAAAAAATAATTTACATGAAGCAAAACATTCAGATTTCAAAGTGTAGAATACAATGAGGTTTGAAAAATATATAAACCTTTGTAATAACTAACCCAATTAAGGTATAGAATGATTTTATCACCTCATTAATTTTCCTCATGGCTTTTTACAGTCAATCCCCAGACACTGACAGGCAATCATCATTTCACTTTTTTCACGCTAGATTAATTTTGTTTTTTCTAGGACTTCTTAGAAATGGATGTATATAGTATGTTCTCTTTTGTATTTGTCTTTTTTGACTCAAAAAAGCCAAATACAAAAGATGTTTTTGAGATTAAGTCATATTTTTGTTATTGTATGTGTTGGTAGTGCATTGTTTTTTACTGCTGAATAGTATTCCATTTCATGGCCATATCAGAATTTATTTATCTGTCTACCTAAGGATATACTGGTTGTGTACAGCTTTTAGGTACTGTGAATAAAACTGTCTTCAACATTATTATACAACTATTTTTGTGGGTTTCTATTTCTATTTTTCTAGGGTGAATTGCTGAGGTATTATGTATATAATAGATATAATACACAATAGATTATGTAAAAATGCATAATATGATACAAGTAATAAAAATTATATTTATAATTTTTCTGTTTTCAGAAGTGGTTGAAGCATTTTACACTCACACAAGCAATGCGTGAGTGTTCCATTTGCTCCACATCCTTACCAACATTTCATGTATCAGTATTTTTAACTCTAGCCATTCAAGCTTATGTAAAGTGATATATTTTTTCTTTTTTTCCTGATGACTGGATGTTGAGCATTTTCTCATTTGCTAATTAGCCATTCATATATTTCCTCTGTGAAGTGTCTATTCAAGTATTTCAAATTGGTTTTCCTTTATAAAAATCATCAAATTGTAGAAGTTCTTTATTTATTCTGGTTAAGATATCTTTTTTGGATTATGTGCATTGAAATATCCTCTCCCAGTCTAGGTTAGAGTTTTCATTTAGGCAATGGCATTCCTTGATGAGCAGATGTTTTTAATTTTGATGAAATACTATTTACCATTTTTCATTTTATGCTTAGTGCTTTTGCTAAGTTCTCTAAAAAATATTTGCCTGAATTGTGAAAATGTATTCTAAGTCTTCTCTAGAATGTTGAAACTCTTAGAATTTATGTTTAGTTTGGTGATTCATCTTGGATCAACTTTTCTTTATGGTATGAGGTAGAAGCTGATGTACTTTTTTAATGTAAAGGTACCCAGTTATTCCAACAGCTTAAAGAGTCTCTTCTTTCCTCACTGAATTACCTTGGTGCTTCTGTTGAAAATCAATTGACTGATTATTTATTGGCCTACTTTTGGACTTTATTTTGTGACATTGAGTATTTATACTGATTCCAATACAATGCAGTCTTTTTCTTAATGGAACTATAGTTAATTTACAATGTTGTGTTAGTTTCAAGTGTACAGCAAAGTGATTCAGTTATATATATATATATATATATATATATATATATATATATGTATATATATAAAATAGATATCTTCTGAAGATATATATATATATATATCTTCTGTTTCAGATTCTTTTCCATTATTACAAGATACTGAATATAGTTCCCTGTGCTATACAGTAGGTCCTTCTTATTTACTTATTTTATATATAGTAGTGTGTATATGTTAATCCCAAACTCCTTATTTATCTCTCCCCCCATCCCCCCCACAATCCCCTTTAGAAACCATGTTTTATTTTTATGTCTGTGACTGTATTTCTGTTTTTGTAAATAAGTTCTTTTCTGTCATTTTTTTAGGTTCCACATATAAGTGATATCATATGCTATTTGTCTTTGTCTGACTTACTTCACTTAATATAATAATCTTTAGGTCCATCCATGTTGCTGCAAATGGCATTATTTCATTATTTTTTATGGTAAAATAAAAGATATACCACATCTTCTTTATCAATTCATCTGTTGATGGACATTTAGTTTGCTTCTATGTCTTAGCTACCATAAATAGTGCTGCAGTGAGCACTGGTGTGTGTGTATCTTTTGAATTAGAGTTTTCTCTGGGTACATGCCCAGGAGTGGGGTTGTAGGATCATACAGTAACTCTAGATTTATTTTTTTAACAAACCTCCAGATTTTCTCCATTGTGGCTGCACCAATTTATATTCTCACCCAGAGAGTAGGAGGGGTTCCTTTTCCCCCACAACGTCTCCAGCATTTGTTATTTGTAGACTTTTTAATGATGGGCATTCTGACTGGTGTGTGGTGTTAACTCATTATAGTTTTGATTTGCATTTCTCTAATAATTAGCAATATTGAGCATCTTTTCATATGTCTGTTGGCCATCCATATATCTTCTTTGGAGAAACGTCTACTTAAGTCTTCTGCCCATTTTTTTAAAATTAATTAATTAATTTATTTATTTTGGCTGTGCTGGGTCTTTCTTGCTGCACGTGGGCTTTCTCTAGTTGCGGCGAGTGGGGGCTACTCTTCGTTGCAGTGCATGGGCTTCTCATTGTGGTGGCTTCTCTTGTTGTGGAGCACGGGCTCTAGGCACGTGGGCTTCAGAAGCTGTGGCACGTGAGCTCAGTAGTTGTGGCACACAGGCTTAGTTGCTCCGCGGCATGTGAGATCTTCCTGGACCAGGGCTCAAACCCGTGTCCCCTGCATTGGCATGCAGGCTCCCAACCACTGCTCCACCAGAGAAGTCCCATTCTGCCCATTTTTTGATTGAGCTGGTTTTTTGATACTGTACTGGTAAATGGTCTCTCAGTATTTTCTATTTCTTCCTGGTTCAGTCTTGGGAGAGTGTACATTTCTAAGAATTTGTCCATTTCTTCTACTTTGTTCATTTTCTTGGTATATAGTTGTTTGTAGCAGTCTCTTCTGATCTTCTGTGGTTTTGGTTGTAACATCTCCTTTTTCATTTCTGAATTTATTAATTTAGGCCCTTTCACTTTTTTTCTTGATGAGTCCAGCTAAAGGTTTATCAATTTTGTTTATCTTTTCAAAGAACCAACTTTTAGTTTCACTGATCTTTTCTCTTTCTTTAGCCTCTATTTCATTTATTTCTGCTCTGATCTTTTTGATTTCTTTCCTTCTTCTACTTTTGAGTTTTGTTTCTTCTTCTTTCTCTAGTTGCTTTAGGTGTAAGGTTAGGTTTTCTAGTTGAGATTTTTCTTGTTTCCTGAGGTAAGATTGTATTGCTATAAACTTCCCTCTTAGAACTGCTTTTGCTGTGTCCCATAGGTTTTGGATCATTATTTTTTATTTTCATTTGTCTCTAGATAATTTTTGATTTCATCTTTGATTTCTTCAGTGAGCCATTGGTTGTTTAGTAACATATTGGTTAGCCCCCTTGTGTTCGTGTTTTTTGCATTTTTTTAAATCTTGTAGTTGATTTCTACCCTCATAGTGTTGTGGTCAGATAAGTTGCTTGATATGATTTCAGTTTTCATAAATTTACTGAGGCTTGCTTTGTGGCCCAGCATGTGATCAATCCTGGAAAATATTTTATGTGCACTTGAAAAGAATGTGTATTCTACTGCTTTTGGAGGAAAGGCATATAAAAAATTAATTAAGACCATATGGTCTAATGTGTCATTTAAGGCCCGCATTTCCTTATTGACTTTCTTTCTCAATGATCTTTTCATTGGTGTAAGTGAGGTGTTAAATTTCCCTACTATTATTGTGTTACTGTCAAATTCTCCTTTTAGTCTGCTAACATTTGCCTTATATATTGAGGTGCTCTTGTGTTGTGTGCATATATATTTACAATTGTTATATCTTCTTGGATTGATCCTTTGATCATTATGTAGTGTCCTTCTTTGTCTCTTGTGACAATCTTTATTTTAAAGTCTATTTTGTCAGATATAAGTATAGCTACTCCAGCTTTCTTTTGGTTTCCATTTGCATAGGATATCTTTTTCCATCCCCTCACTTTCAGTCCGTACATGTCTCTAGATCTGAAATGAGTTTCTTGTAGGCAACAATTATATGGGTCTTGTTGTTGTATCCATTCAGCCAGTCTGTGTCTTTTGGTTGTAGCATTTAGTCTGTTTATACTTAAGGTAATTATTGATATGTATGTTTGTATTGCCATTTTATTCATTGTTTTGAATTTGTTTTTATAGGTCTTTTGTTCCCTTTCCTTCTTTTGCTCTCTTCTCTTGAGATTTGATTACTATCTTTAGTGTCATGTTTGGATTCTTTTTTCTTTTGTGTGTGTATATCTATTACAGATTTTTTTTTTTGGCAGTACCTGTGAGGTTTCTGTCTAGGAGTCTATATATGTGCTTGTTTTAAGTTGCTGATCTCTTAATTTCAAACACATTTTACATACCCTGCATTTGTACTCTCCTCCCCTCATGATTATGGTTTTTGATGTTATATTTTACATCTAATTCTTTTGTGTATCCCTTAACTGCTTTTTGTGAATACAAATGATTTTACTACTTTTGTCTTTAACCTCCCTACGAGCTCTCTGAATGGATGATTTTCTACCTTTATTGTATTTTTGCTTTTACCAGTGAGATTTTCCATTTTGTAGTTTTCTTGTTTCTAGTTGTGGCCTTTTCTTTTCTCCCTACAGATGTTCCTTTAGCATTTTATGTAAAGCTAGTTGGGTGGTGCTGAATTCTTTTAGCTTTATCTTGTCTGTAAAGCTTTTGTTTTCTCCATCAAATGTGAACAAGTGCCTTGCTAGGTAGAGTATTCTTGGTTGTAGGTTTTTCTCTTTCATCACTTTAAGTATAATGTGCCACTCCATTCTGGCCTATGGACAAATCAGCTGATAGCCTTATGGAGATTCCCTTGTATGCTATTTTTCCCTTGTTGCTTTTAAAATTCTCTCTTTATCTTTAATTTTTGTCATTTTGATTGCATTGTGCCATGGTGCATTCCTCTGTGGGTTAATCCTGTATGGGACTTTCTGTACTTTCTGGAATTGGGTGACTGTTTCCTTCACCAGGGTAAGGGAGTTTTCAGCTATTATCTCTTCAAATATTTTCTCAGGCCCTTTCTCTGTCTCTTCTCCTTATGGGACCTCTATAATGCAAGTATTAGCATTTTTGATGTTTTCCCAGAGGTCTCTTAAACTTTCCTTGTTTCTTTTTATTCTTTTTTTCTTTTTTCTGTTTGGCCACAGTGATTTCCAGCAATCTGTGATTTCTGTTTTCCAGTCCCTGATCTGTTCTTCTGCCTCACTTAGTCTATTATTAATTCCTTCTAGTGTATTTTTCATTTCAGTTATTTTATTCTTTAATTTTGTTTGTTTGTCCTTTATATTTTCTAATTCTCTGTCAAAAAACTTATAATTTCTCATCTGTACATCCATTCTGCTCCCAAGTTCTTTGATCATCTTTACAGTCATTACTCTGAACTCTTTCTCTGGTAGATTGCTATCTCCACATCACTTAATTCTTCTTCTTGGGTTTTATTTTGTTCTTTCATGAAACATATTTCAAAGGACCATAAAAATAAGGAATATGTACAGAAAAGGCCCACAATTCCTAACATTAACTTCTAAGAGTTACCCTCCACACATTTTGAATATTCTACTCTCTGATTACAAGGTTAGAGAATATTTTTGTTTTAGTTTTGTTTGAATTTTGCTGATAAGAAAAGTGATATAGTCCCTCTCCATTTACATCTTACATTGTGAATAAATTTGGTTAGTAGAGGTATGTGCCAAAACATATATTACTCCAAAGCTTGAAGGATGGTTCAGATACATAAAAAGACCAAAATGAGAGACCCATCTCTTAAAATAATTAATCAAACTACATATTGATTCTAAATAGTAAACTGCAGCAAATAAGCAAAAAAAACCTTCCTGCTCAAACAATTATCATTCACTAAACCAAAGGAATATAAACAACTACTTGGAAATAACAACAGAAATATAAAGCAAAATCCTCAGTTAACCCTTGTGGAATAGGATGGAAAGGTAGGAAGAATTAGTATTTACTGAAAGAACTTCCCCCATAATATAGTAAAATGAGAAGAGTAAACCAAAACATAAAGGAAAAACTAGAAATATTCAGGATCCTGTTTTCATTTTATGCACATTAGCACATGGTTTCCCTGAGGTTTTCAGGGTAGAGTTCACTTAAGATTTAATCTTGCTTTTTACTAGCCATAGTTCAGCACTTAAGCATACATTATATATAAATAAAAGGACAGATATTCATAAAAGTTCATTAGGGGAAAATAAACTGGAAGATGAAATTAAAGCTGTGCTTAGGGATGTGACATTTGAGAACAGAGAGGAAAGTTAAATCACAGGAATCAGAATAAGCTACTAGGTATTTTTGCCAATGTTTACCTAGTCTTTGCAATATTTTAAAATGAAAGATTTGTCCCTAAAATGTTTTAATGGTTTAATTTGATAATGGGCAATAATTGAATCTAAATAGTCAAACTATCTTTGGTGAAGCAGCTTAAGCATGTATTTATCAGTGACAGGGCCTTGAAAGTGTGTTAATGTAACCCATTGTATTTTAGTGAATACAAAGTTTTCAATATACAAGTTATCTCATTATTGCATTTATTTGTCAAATACAAGTTCACAGTCTTATATTGCTTTAGAATATTTCTACTATGTTTAATATCATAAATTCACTACCCTAAATTTTCTCCCCTTCTTCATTGATGTTACATGTTAAAAACATAATTTAAATTTTAATTAACACAAGGATACTTGTTGAAATAGATTTTGTTTCAAGTAATTAATAGATACAATATCAAAGTAAAATTTTATTTTTGTAAATTAAAGTTGCTTTATAATTAAAGATATTTAATATCACAAAATATGACATTTAGAATGTCACTCCATACTTCTAAGATTTATTAATTTCAACTTTGTATTCCACCCTATAAATTTCCAGCAATATATATTCAAAAATGTCCTAGTAATTGGTTATTTCTGTACATTTTCAAATCAATTTTATTTACATAGAAGATATTTATTATATATTTTGCATATATTTTTGAAATCATCATATTCTGAAATAAACTCTATAAGCTCTACTATAACAGTGATTTTTGCTGAATTCTAAACCTGGTTTATTTTCTAATGACAATTATCCTTTTATGAACAAAACCTTTATGCAGACAGCACTAGATATGCTTTGTACCAAACGGAAGGGTATCTTTCTCAAAATGGAATTAGGTATCCAGGTAGGCAGCTGGAGCACAGCAGACTACATTACTGTGGGAGGAGGGAGAACTTTGACCATTGAAACTCAGCTAATTTCCCTATGCTAATATAATACTGACAAAATTCAGGACCTCAGTGTTTATAATGGTAATTGAAAAACATTCAAGCAGTCAAGTTTCAGGGAATTCAGTTAATCTACACACTTCAGAGACTAAATCAACTGTGATGAGTTTTTAAAATTGTGTTGTAATAAATGCTCTTTAAAATTTTTTAAATTCCACTGTTAAAAAATATTTGTAAGCCCCAGCTGATGGCCCATAGTCATAGTGCTTTGTTGATCTGGTTACATGAAGATCTGCTTTATAAATATTAGAGAGTAAAGTAAATAGTTATTGCCAATCCAGGTCTATAAAATAGTCATTCACTAAGATGAAAAACAAAACAAAATACTCCAATGTCTGATTATGTAATATGGAAAACCTGCAAAGAAAAAACAAAGGTGAAAGAGCCAAAACTTCAGTCCAGTGTCAAAGTAGAGTAAGAAAACAGTATTTTTGCAGGATTTTCTTTCAAAGAAAAGTGAAAAGCAGTGGAAGTAGCTGACTCTGATAGGAAGAATGATGATCTAGGCAAAATGTTTTACCCTTCTATGTTATCCAAATTCTTAAAAATGATTGTGTCTGTGCATTGTGTTAAAATTGATAAAGCTTTTGAAATTACCCTTATGTATTCTAAACTTCTTTTGAGAACTCCAAATGAAAACCAAATGCCAATATTTAGTATCAAGTAATTAAGGTATGCTTTTAATGTTGAAAGTAATACAATTCAATTCTTTTGACTTTTACTAATGATATATGACTGCAAAAACTTGTATAAAATACTCTTTTATTGTATGTCCACTTGAAACATGGTCTTCCTGCTTCTTAAAATGTACTTTCTAGTTCTCTCCCTCTCAGCCATTTAAAAGAAAAATGGCTAAGGGCTGAATATTACTTACCACAGGAGGCAAGCAAACTCCTATCTATTTACAACTAGTAACCAGACTAATCCCTTGTCACCACATTGATCATTCTTCCTGTTATCTTGAATGTGATAAATGACCAGTTAAGCATTGGTAAAACTGTAGTTAAATCTGTAGCAATCCAAGAGGGTGAGCAAGTGGAGGAAACAAAAGCCATAGGAGTGGTGTTGGAAGAAAGGAGCATTTTTTAAAACCTGTACTTGAATGTTTATAGCAGATTTATTTTTAATCACCAACAACAGGAAACAACTGGATGTTCAATAGGTGAGTGATTAAATAAATTGTGTACATTCATACCATGGGTGTACCACAATAAAAGGAACAATCTATTGATATACACAACAACTTGGAGGAATCTCCAAAAAATTATGCTAAATTAAAGAAGCCAATCCCAAATGCTTACATGTTGCATATTTCATTTATGGATGTGGGGGGGAGCTGGAGGCTTTAAGGTATAGTTATAAAAAGGCAGCATGAGGAATCTTTGTGGTAATTGAACTGTCCTATATATTGGCTGTGGTGGTGACCACACCAACCTCCACATATAATAAATTGCATAGAACTAAATACATGTATATGGGCACACATACAAATAAATATGTGTAAAACTGGTGAAAGCTGAACAAAATCAGTGGATCATATCAATGTCAAAATCCTGGTTGTGATATTGTATTACAGTTTTACAAGATGTTACCATTAGGGGAAACATAGGATCCCTCTGGATTATTTCTTCCAAATGCATGTGAATCTACACAATGAGATATCATCTCACACCAGTTAGAATGTCCATCATCAAAAAATCTAGAAACAATAAATGCTGGAGAGGGTGTGGAGAAAAGGGAACACTCTTGCACTGCTGGTGGGAATGTGAATTGGTACAGCCACTATGGAGAACAGTATGGAGGTTCCTTAAAAAACTACAACTAGAACTACCGTATGACCCAGCAATCCCACTACTGGGCATATCCCCTGAGAAAACCATAATTCAAAAACAGTCATGTACCAAAATGTTCATTGCAGCTCTATTTACAATAGCCCGGAGATGGAAACAACCTAAGTGTCCATCATCAGATGAATGGATAAAGAAGATGTGGCACATATATACAATGGAATATTACTCAGCCATAAAAAGAAACGAAATTGAGCTATTTGTAATGAGGTGGATAGACTTAGAGTCTGTCATACAGAGTGAAGTAAGTCAGAAAGAGAAAGACAAATACCGTATGCTAACACATATATATGGAATTTCAGAAAAAAAATGTCATGAAGAACCTAGGGGTAAGACAGGAATAAAGACACAGACCTACTAGAGAATGGACTTGAGGATATGGGGAAGGGGAATGGTGAGCTGTGACAAAGCGAGAGAGAGGCATGGACATATATACACTACCAAAGGTAAGGTAGATAGCTAGTGGGAAGCAGCCGCATAGCACAGGGAGATCAGCTTGGTGCTTTGTGACCGCCTGGAGGGGTGGGATAGGGAGGGTGGGAGGGAGGGAGACGCAAGAGGGAAAAGATATGGGAACATATGTATATGTATAACTGATTCACTTTGTTATAAAGCAGAAACTAACACACCATTGTAAAGCAATTATACTCCAGTAAAGATGTAAGAACAAAATCTATGGGAAAGGAAAGCAGAGTGCATGATTCAGGTTTTTTAAATTATACTATTCTGTGTTAGCTTTCATTTCTAATCAAAGTGTGGAGATATCAAAAATTAAACTATTTCACTTTTATTTTAAACCAGGGTGGGATTGAACTATAGATAATAGTTATAAAACAATACAAACTTGAATTTAAAAAATATTAATTTGAAATTGTCTCATCTCTTCAAACTATTGGTTGTTGGTCAATGATCACTGTTCTTGTTGCTTTTTTTGTTAATGAGTGTTCAGTAAAATTTAGCTAGGTGACAAGCATGTATTATTATTATCTTGTTCTTATAAGGACCTTATGAGACTAATTACTCTTTCCATATTATATAAATGAGGAACTTGAGGCTATGAAAGGCTGAAGAATTTGTTCAAAGTTATCAGGTAATTAAATGTTAGATTTATGATTCCAACGTTGGTCTGTGTGATCCAACTCAGGTACCTTAAGTACAGTCATCCCTCAGTATATAAAGATTTGTTCCAGGAGCCAGGGGATAACGAAATCCCCAGATATTCAACCCCTTTATATAAAATGACATAGTATTTGTGCATAACATATGCACACCCTCCTGTACACTCTAAATTATCTCTATATTACTCTATTGTTAAATTATTAAAATACCTAATACCATGTAAATGCTATGTAAATAGTTGCCAATGCATGGCAAATTCAAGTTTCACTGTTTGGAACATTCTGGATTTTTTTTGAATATTTTCTATCCATGGTTGATTGAATCTACTGATGCAGAGCCCACAGATACAGAGGGCTGACTATACTATGCTTTAATGTCAATGCTATATTTTATCCATTGGAAAACTTTCTAAGGAAAACCACAGTTCTTTTCTATAGGTATAAAACTATAGTGATGCCGGGGAGGGGGAAGCCTTGTTAGCATCTTGTCAGATGCTCACAAGTTTTGTGATCTACCTTATAAATAATTATACAAATATGGAGTGGGTTAATGACAGTAAATTTTGAATTGGGAAATGTGTTAGGATCAAATTAGTAACTCTGACACTGTATAAAACCATAGCTTTAAGATAATCAGATGAAAACATAATGAATAACAATATCAGTTACCAAATTAAGTACAGGTGATTTGCCAAACAACTATTACATGAAAGCTAGACATCATTTTTTCTTATTGCAGTTAGTAGAATCACAGAAAAATTCAATCTCCCCCCAGCTGAGTTTTGTTATGCTGTAGTATTTACCCTTGAGTTTTTGAAAACTTAATGCATAATTGAATTATTGTTTATATTCACAAGTTTGAAAATGAGATGTTTCCTTTAAAGGCATATAGATCAGTTTCAAATAATTTTAATTCAGTTTGGATTTTATTTCTTTTGCTTACTGACCAGAGTGTATTACATAGCATAAAATGAATTTATTATGACTCAGTAAAATTACAAAATGCAATAATGATCTGAGCCAATCTATAACAGATATACTTTACTCCACTTCAACAGAAAATGTTGTCCAACATATCATATAAATCTACATCCACTTCAAAAATATTTCTGATTATATTATCCCAATAGTCCTTTTCTGTTGTTCTTTTCATTTTTCACCATAGAAAATTAAAATGATTTGGTTGATCTTTGTCCAAGTTTCTGAAATGTATTGTAATAAAAAAATAAAACATTATTTGACATGCTTTAAAATTGTCATGCAATTAGAGATAAAAGTGTCTCAGCTGGGTTCTATCACTATCAATAAAAAGAGAAAAAATAATTCATGAATGAAATATAGAAGACCATGTAGTAATTCTTAATATTAAATTTGTAATTACATGCCACTATAATGACAGC
Organism: Tursiops truncatus; assembly: GCF_011762595.2. NCBI lineage: Eukaryota > Metazoa > Chordata > Mammalia > Artiodactyla > Delphinidae > Tursiops > Tursiops truncatus. Next base: position 63,624,097 of record NC_047055.1, on the reverse strand, counting down.
TACATTTGCTATATACCTCTGGGGAAGGGGAAATTTCACTAATTTAGAAAGTATATCTAGAGAATGACATTGGAATTATATAATGGAAACATTCTTCACTCATTTTATTTTCACACTGGACACAATTACAAAAGTAAAACCAAGTAGGTAATAACAATGAAACTAAATTAAAAACTCACCAAATAACAGAAAACTAAGAATTAGGGAAAGATCAGAAACCAAGAAAGTGTACAACAATATTAATTAGCAACACACACTTGATATTACCATCAAGTACCTTCTACTACCTGAGAAAGTCCTTTATACTTATATCAGAGATCACTAAATGTACTAAAATAAGACCTTCGAAGTATGGTTAGATTTTGTATATGTAAGTCTTTTTTCCATTTTAAAGTTTTCTAAATTTTGGAATCCCTACAATCCCTCCATTGGTTGCAGTAAATATTTCTTCAATCAAGTAACAAGGTCTACCTTTCTTTTCTTTTGTTAAGATCATTTTGTGGCAGTTGTCATTGTGACCAGCATCTCTTCAATTAGATCTGCTGTTCAATCTGCTTCAGTTGTTAGGATGACCCTAAGCAAGAGATCAGTCATTTTTCAGTTTGTGATTTTAATCAAATAAACTTGGCTTTCAAATATTGAAAATAAAATTTTTCATTGAAAATTTGAATCCAGGGTATGTGTATTAAGATTTTACAAAGGATAAAGCCTAAATTTTACTAAAGCATAGATATTTTAACTCTCACAATAGATTATTTTTAGGTATTGAGAAATGAAAGTGTTGAAAAGAAATTGGAATATTTAAGTTTTTAAAGACTTTTTTTTGGAAACATTACATACTTCATGCACCACAAAATCTTATATTTTAGAATGATTTTTTTCAACATCACATCATCTCAACAACTGGTTTCATTCAGAGTGCTGAATGGAAAAGTATATTGTCTTTCCCCAAAATGGTGGTTAAGATTTACTATAGTGAAAAAAAAGTCTCATAATCATTTCCAGTTTCAAAGGAGTTTTAGAAAATGTTGAAAGATCCTTTTAAAATAATGATGTTTCAAAGGCCAAAATATATATGCAAATGCAATAAAACAAAAATTGCAACCTAAATTTCAAAGTTATTTCGTTGGGCCTCTTAAGTGCTTATGTACTAATTGCACCTAAAATTGGTCACTTGTATTTAGTAGATGTAGTGTCTAATCTGAACAGTTAAGTAATTGTGCTAAGTAAAAGAGAGAATGTCTGAAAATCTAGCCTGTAATTTTCCATTAATCATGTCCAATGTCAACCTCTTCTGAGAATGGTCAAAATAAACAGCCTCAAGTTCCCAATTTAAAAATTGGCATTTTGATACGTTCTAGCTGGAGGAACTGGGTGAAACGTTCTTGGTTTCTCACAAAGTCAAATTCTTGATAAATCAATGACCCCACGGACTGTGATCATTTAAAGGTTATTCTGGTCCAGGAAGATTGTGGGAAGCTGAATCATAGGTAGGGTGATGTCACTGCGTAATACAGACTGAGAGAAGCACGACAGAAAGTGACGATTATGCTTTGACTTCCTAAAGTAATTGATTGTGAGGAGGATTGTTTGCTCCAGACAGAGCTTTTCTATTATAGGAAAGAGATTTTGGAGGCCCTGATGTGTGGTAGCAGCCTTTCCCCCAAACTTCGGAGCACTTTGGGGCACACAGGGCAGTCATAAACTTGGCTGGAAGAAAGCTAGTCTCCTGGCAGAGCTCTGCAAATTGCCAGGACAGGAGGGTTTGCTCTGGAGGCCAGCACCAGGGGGTGGAGGCCGGAAAAGCAAGCTAACAGAATGGTGCCAGCACTCCTTGAAAGGCTGGCAGCTGAGATTTACCCCAAGGCTTTACAAAGCCCCTCCTACTGTGAATCCCTTCAGGGCATCTGGACTGGGAGAGGGCCATGTAAAGGTGGCAGAAGGTTTAGAAATTCCTTACTTTCCGTCCTTGAACAGTGCTCTTGGAAGCTCATTGAAGAGCTGGAGATTGGCAGTTGGCTCTACCACTAATGTAATTTTCCTAGGCCTCCACTTTTTCATCTGGATAATAGGGAAATGAAATTACCTACCTCATTTCTTATTGTTGCTGTGAGGATTAAGATTATATAAAGCAATAAAAAGTAGCAAGCTTCTCAGAAAATAGCAGTGGTTATTGTTAGAGGCTCCGCACCTGGGCGCAATGTCTGGCCAGAACTCTGCCAAGATCGCCTGAACTGTGGAAAGCCAAGCCCTTGTTCTCTTCTATTCCCCAAGTATGGTTTGTTAGGAGCCACTGGGAGTTGAGTGCACCTGCTGAAGTCATGGGGAAAAATATATGTTTCTTTGGAATGTCAAAAATTTTCCCCAGTTGAAGATCACTGCAATATCTATGCAGGCAGCGCACACCTAGAGCTTCCGTCTGGTCTGTCCTAGGCATGCTGAGGCAGGTTTCTGGCAAACACTTGCCCTCTGGCTACCTGTGTGACTCTGCAGGTTATCAAGCCAGATGCCCCAGAATCCCTTACCCCAAAGGCTAAAAGTGAAGTATCAACTGACTGTACTGAGCTCTTGCTCAACACCCAGCACTATGGAACTCACAGCGGAGAGTGGAGGGATGGAATAGGACTCAGGTCTCTTGAGTTGCCTGGGTGGGATAGTTGACAAGATAGCCACAAGTCTCTTCTGCTCCAGCCAGTGGCGACCCTGCCACAGCGGGATCTTGTCTGCACTTGCACTCAGCTCCCTCCCCGCACAGACAAAAAAGAGGGCGGCTGGCCTGGGTTCCAGGAAGACAGTTTGCGCTGTCGGTCCTAGCCCTGCTGGTGCTCACCAACACGGAAAACTTTATCTCATTCATAAATAATTGCCTGCCATGTTCATTACTGCAGAAGAAAAATAGTTACAAATTCCTTTGTTTTGCTTGGGAAGTGATCAGCTTTGGTTGGTAATTGCCTGCCTGATCAAGAGCCATTTCCTTCATAGTTAACCAAACATCAACTCAGTCGGGCTCGTTTTAAATATCACCGAAAAGTGAATAGCCCCAATTAGGACAGGAAACACATTTTCCGACATGAAACCAGGACCAGAAACAGATTTGTCTGTGTTTCAAAATGCAGAAACAGGTTTGTCCGTGTTTCAAAATTCTTCTTTAGGGGATGTGAAATGACCCCGTTGGAAAATGCTGTTCTGAGTTCTCTTCAAAAATGGCTGGAACCTGTTCCATACATTGATTTTTAGGGCTTAAAACTTGAAATAAAATGAAAGGAAAGTCATGAACGAAAAATAAAACCCCTCTTTTCACTTTCCTTGAGAGAAGGAGAAAATATTCGCTGGAAGAATTACTTTAGAATAACAATTTTTTAGACAATTATAACTTGCACAGGAAATCGTCAAGAAAAACTAGATTTATGCGTGGTTGACTGTGATTTGGAAACATCAGGAACTCAGGAACATATTGCACCCCCATAATTTAGTGTCAAATTTTGGTAAACAACATGTAGCACTCCTTGGCATCTGGTTTCCCACGTAAGATCCGCGCACACTTTACCTGTTTTAAGGGTTTCATTACGGAGGCCCCTGGTTCTTCCAGGTAACAGAGGATGACGCAGCGGGTAGCCAAATGCCTGATTCCTGGGTTTTCCCTCATTCCTTGGAAGGTTTAGCGCTCCGCGCAGCAGAAAAAAATGCTCGGGCGTTCATCCAATTAAACCGCACTGATTCGAAATCTGTCTTCTTGGGAAACACTTCACTCCAGGATAAAACAAGCATTTATTTTCTTGTCCCCGTAGGTCGCTTGGTGCTAGTAAAGTCTTCCGGCTTAGGGTCTTAGCCCTTTTCAATTCCCTCTGAGATGCCCTAGAGAAATAAATCAAGTTAAAATCAAACATTCTGTTCTGCCTCAGGAAAATCATTCGGCCAACTCATTTCTGGGAGTCCCTAGAGATTTATATATATATATATATATATATATATATATATATATTATATATTATATATATGTATACTGACTCCTTTGGGAAGTGTAGGGCTTTTTTTTTTTTTTTTTTTTTTTTTGCAGTACGCGGGCCTCTCACTGTTGCGGCCTCTCCCGTTGCGGAGCACAGGCTCCGGATGCGCAGGCTCCGGATGCGCAGGCTCAGCGGCCATGGCCCACTGGCCCAGCTGCTCCGCGGCACGTGGGATCCTCCCGGACCGGGGCATGAACCCGCATCCACCTGCATCGGCAGGCGGACTCTCAACCACTGCGCCACCAGGGAAGCCCAAGTGTAGGGCTTTGATATGTGCGTGTGAGGTCGACCCGAGGAGGGACCATGGCTCCTGAGAGTTTCTGAGCTGTCCAAGGCACCTATCATCGGGTGTCTGTGTGAAATCGCTGAGACTGAATAGGTCCCTTAGTGGACCACCGGGAAACAGAGCCGACTGCGCGAGCTGGGCGCCGCAGGCAGAGCTGCTGAGCTGCTGTTGATTGGGTTTGAAAAGGGTTTTCCAGCTCCTGGGGGCAGAGATGAACCGATTCAATTTGTATGGTCAATCTGCTTGTGGTTTGGAGGTATTTTTCCCAAGAAGTGTTTGCCTGCAGCTCAGATCAGAGCACAGCTGGGCAAGTTGCCTAGGGAGGGTGAGGAAAGAGGCCGGGAGCCCGAAACCTTGCTGCCCTGAAGGCTGAGATCACAGACTGTCATTGAGGCTGGCCTTGAGTCAAAGCAGGTCTTTTGCATGGAAGAAGGTGCAGGACCAGTCCAACACAGGAAGTAGAAGTGCAGCTGTGGCCAATGGGGGCCAGAACATCGTGTTCTCTTGTACTCTGGCTCCAAGCCACTCTCCTCTGGACTGTGGAGACAGCTGGTACTGGCATCTACGGAGTGAATGAGCCCAGCCTGAGACAGCTTTCAGACCAGAGGAAAGCCTGGCCTCTTGACACAGAGACCAACAACTTGTTGCCTCCTAGGTAAAAGCCCCTGCCTTACTGGTCAGGCTGTGGGTTTTCTTTGGGCGCCTCAGAGGAAAGGATGCATCTCAGCATCTGCCCTTCCTGTTAACTATCACTAGGCAAGTACATAAAGTTTGGGAGGTCCAGCAAAGTCATAATTGTTCGTTTCATTTTCTTCAGCTGGGGGCTATGTAACAAGAATCCTGAAACCTTTACTTTTCAGGGGACCTGAAGTGGAATGTTAATCTTCTTAAAATGAATAAAGGTAAGACTTGGCCTGTCTTTTGAGGGTATACAATGACACCCAAATGACCCAGTAATAGTCCTTCTCCTGGCAGGGTCGCTGTGGGAAGGCCTCCAGACCAAGGAGACTTCATGTAGGGCAGATTAGAGAGCAAGGGAGCAAAAGGAAGAGGCTTGCATGCCTTGCTGGAAGGTGAGACTGTGGTCTGTGATGAGGGCACATCTGAGAGAAGTATACTGAGTGGTAAGTGTCTAGCACTAAGAGGTGGCAGGAGGGCTCTGAGCTGTGATACTTTCTCCCCAGGCTCTTCCCCAAGGAGCTCCAGATCACTGAGCCAGCTGACTTTTTGAGTTCATCTTGCACTCACTTGACTTTAATCCCTCACCCTCTGGAGGAGGCCTGAGACCCCAAAATGTGTGGCATTGACCACCCCCAGGGGAGAGGGGAAGGAGCATCAGTGTGTGCCAAAAGACACTTTCTTTTATTCTTTCCTGCTTTTTCTCACCAGAGCTTTAGTTGAGAGACTGTGTCGTAAACATACACACACACACACACACACACACACACACACACACACACAGCTCACATACCTGCTTTCAAGCTAGAGAAGGTGACTACAGAAGGCATCTGAGTAAAAAGGATGTTAAGGAGGTTGCTGTAAGGTGTTACGGTTGCTTCTGTACAACACCCTCCTACTTATGGAGGCATTCTGGGGTTATTGATAGGGGAAGAATATAAGGGACAAATACAGAAAGGGAGAGGGGAAAAGATGAATAAACAGAAGAAGGAGAGCAAAAAAGAGGAAGAGAAAAAGAGTTATAATGACAGAAACTGATTCGCAGAGACAGAAACATACACAAAGAAAAATTCAAGTGGCACGAAAAAGAGACACAGAGAGACACAAGGAAACTGAGACCCATTGAGTCTTCTATCAGTAGATGCCTCCATAACAGTTTGACCTAGGCTGGCTTATTGTTTCAGGAGAAATTGATAAAATGCACTGAGATCTCTTTCAAACCAAGATGCTCAACTCAAGCCAGCTCTGGTGCCTTGGGGAGCCCAGACATTCTATCACGGCAACAGTTTATCAAGACATCATCTAGAGGATAAGTGAATGGAGAATCGGTGTTGGATAAACTCACTGTCATCTAAGAAAAACATTCAAAACTGACTTTTAAATTTTTTCAATGGCAAAATGAAATGAGGGGGAATGGAGGGTGGAACATCTGTAAAAAAAAAAAGAAATCACTCTTGAAAATACTTCATATCACTCTCTACATATATGTCTCCAGACATTCTTACTTGAAAATACAAACACACACAAAAACACATACATATAAAAATGCTTATTATGAAAATTTTCTTCCAGCCTTAAAAGCTTATTAAAACATTAAGAGACATTCTAGCTAGTCCTTAGCCAAAGAAAAGAGAAGAGGATGTATGTGTGTGTCAGTGAAAATGACTGCAGAGTTTTAAGCTTGCCAAAATGGAAAGTAATGACTAGGTTTCTTTTTAAGCTAGAGTTTAAAAGATTCATCTCCTTGTAATAAAATAAATCAGACAAGGACCATAATCTGAGAATGGAAATCAATTGTGAAGTGATACCAAGTGCTTTGGTATTTGTTAAAATGCTAGTACACTGAACCTCCTAATCCAACTGTTTTCCAAAGAGTTACTAACATCATTGCCTTGAAAAAGTTCAATAATCACTTTTCATGAGAAATATGCACACACACAATTTAAACGACTCTGGATTCATCATAATAAAACACAAAAAAATGTGTATTACAACTTTCTATCAACATTTTTGGTGCTGTCAGGTGAGTCAAGTTTTAGGCTGGGGGTACAAATTCTGAAGTTTGAGAAGTGGCAATTATTTAACTGGCTTCACTGAGATGATTTAGTCAGTCCCCTAACTGAGCAGTGACCAGAGTGAGTTGCATCCAGGGTGTACATCCTGGTCCTGTGGACCCAGTTTATTAAAGGCTGGCATTTATTTGTCAATAGACGTAACCATTGACTTTGCCTTTCCTTCACACTCTCTTTCTCCCCCAGTATTAAAATGTGATGGATTCAGAAAGTGAGATCCTTGTTGTTTTCAGTGGTTCCTGTTTCGTATCTTTCCTTATGTATCTGTATTGCTTTATTATTAAGGCCTGCCATTTTACTGCTTGGAAGTATTGATCAGGGTGTCCTAACTCTAGAAATATTTATTTCATGCAGAAGCAGCTTTTGTCTAGTAATATTAACATAGGAACCCTGGGAAGGAAGATAGTGGGTGAAAGTAGCATAGATTGGCTTTAAGCATAGGCAGGGTAGGTGTTTGCCTACCTTTTGTGTTTTGATGGATTTAGGGAAAATCTTTCAGCCTAATACCAAATATTTCTCACTATCAAACAGTACTTCTGTAGATGTTAGATATTGATTTTTAAAATTGTGTCATATAGTAGATAGTCTGAAATGCTAGAACAGATATTGTAACAAATATCTTTTGCTTTATTTTTACAGAAAACTGGTGTTTAAAAAACTACCAGGCAGGGGCTTCCCTGGTGGTGCAGTGGTTGAGAGTCTGCCTGCTGATACAGGGGACACAGGTTCGTACCCCCATCTGGGAAGATCCCACATGCCGCGGAGTGGCTGGGCCTGTGAGCCATGGCCGCTGAGCCTGTGCTCCGCAACAGGAGAGGCCACAACAGTGAGAGGCCCGCATACCGCAAAAATAAATAAATAAATAAATAAATAAATAAACTACCAGGCAAAGCCTTGCCTTGATACACAAGGCAATTTCCTGCTTTTTAGCATTAAACTGAGCCAGGGTTCAAACGCAAGAAAATGCTCACATTGAGACACTACTGCAAGTGATATATTGTAATTAACACTCAAAATTTAAGAAAAAACTCTTAACTTTTCTGTTTCTGAGCTGTGTCTTTTAACTAGGAACATACAATGGATAAAATATATATATATATATATATATATATCCTTTGAGTAAGAAAGGATAGTCAAATGCATTAATATCCTCCCCTCTACTTTAATGGCTGCAGAATGAAACAAATACCCATGGAGATGTGTCCAAGATCACACACGGACCTGGCTGTTTTCCAGCTCAAGTGCCCTGTATACTGGCCTTGCCGTGAGCTTCACTCTGCCCCTCTAGGGTAGGGGTGGTGTCTTTCCCAGCCCTGCAGGGTGAGCAGGTTATTGAACCAAACCCTTCAGCAGCATTCAGATTGTATTTAACCCTTTGTCATACTATCTGAGATCATCAGATGCTTAAAGTTGTACCTGATTCCTAAAGATCTCCTTTCCATGGACCAGCTGGATGTCAATCCCAGCTGCGTTTAACTGGACATGCAATGCCTACTCTGGCAAATACCATATCACTGTAGAGTAGGGCCACATCTGGGCTTATTATTTATTTTTATTTCATTCATCTTCTCTGCCCAAAGTTAGTCAAGAAAAAAATTGTCCTCATATTTCTGTGGGCAAAGCTCCTAGATCCAACATTTTTTAAAAACCCACCAGCCATAAGTTATAAATTGAGTAGAAAAAAATGGGAAAAATAGTTGCATGCCTTTAATATAAAATTCAGTGAGAATGAGGAGCATAATGAACCCAAAAGCGCTGTTATAATCATTATCATAGGAAGACCTTCATCATTTGATAGCAGATATCTGATGAACACATGACATGATTAAATTCAAAGGAATAAATTTTCCTTCAGCTAACTTTTTTGCAAGAATAAGCATTTAACTTCCCAATTGTCACCATGAAAATGCAATGAACACATATAAGAATTTGTTTCCCTGTTCTTTCTTCCTCCACTCTACCTAAGAACATGGATTACAAAGTTTGGCATGCATAACTGAATTGCTAGATGCATTGAAGTACTGAAATCTTGAAAGATTATATTGAAGTAAGCTTATTAGAAGTTGAAGGATTCAGTGTGGGAATTACTTTTAATATTAATTAGACCAGTTTTCTTAATTTTCTGGAGTGAGAACACAGCTATATGTTAGAGGCCTGTAATTAATATATTTTATCTACTACTATAAGAAGAACGTACACTTACACTGCATTGGTAAAATAGCAAAAATGTCTTTCCAAGGATCAAGTTGATAAAATCAGATCAGAATATGTATTCTAACAGATGTATTTCCCATAGATTTTTGAAACTCAAATCCAATATTTTTGTTTAATTCATTAGCTTAATTTATTAAAATGGTTCTCAAATTTAAGGAAGGTGATTACTTTAAAGACTTCTGAACTTTTGAATCTGCTTTAGGATTTAAACAAAAGTTGAGTGTGCCAGTGTTAGCATAAACTTCTGTTTCTAGTGTCTGGCCACAAAGGATTTATAATTGTATAGTTAACTTAAAGATTAACACATTCTCGAAATTAACCTCCATCATCTTTTTAATGTTGAAAACAGCTGTGCTTACTATGTTCCAGGCATTATGCTAAGTGGTTTGTGTATATTATTTCACTAACCCTCAGATATATACACTTACAGAAACATACCCTGTGATGAAGGTATTAAAAGTAAAAACAAAAGTTTAGAGGAAAGAGACTGAATGTTAAAAAAAGAAGAAGACTTGTGTAAGGTCTCAGAAAGTAGCAAAGTCAGAATTTGAATCAGGTCAGTCTGAATCCAAAGTCTGTCCTCCTATGTGCTATACTGCTTGAGCCTTATTCATTTTTGTCAGTTATCATAGTGCTAGTAATTTGCATAGAAAGTCAAATTTTCTTCCAGGTTTTATGAGTCTGGGATAGTGTGTAGCATGCAATTTCCCAATTCACAGAACCAGTAGTATTGAAGAAGGAGGAGGAAGAAAGAATAACTAGAAAAAAAAGTTGATTTTCCAAATTTTTATCAAGATGATGTATTTGTCAGGATTCTTTTGCTTGCAAGTGATGAAAACCCAGCTGAAACTCATTTAAGCAAAGATGATTTATTTATGTAAGCAACTTAGCTAGTTCAGGCAAAGTGGAATTCAGGTACTCAAATTATGTTGTGAGGAAACTGCCTCTCTGCATTTCTTGACATTGGTAAGCTTTTTCCCAAGAAATGGCAAAAATGATCATAAGCAAATTATTTCAGATTCACATTCTACAAGCTTGGAAGTATGCCAAAATATCTTAACCATGGAGAATGAGGATCAAGGGAGAGTAGGAAGAATAACAATTCGAGGAAATGATCTTTATCATGAAGTTGCTTGTACTTTTGCCAAAGTGTGGCACTAGGTATCAACCAGTCTCAAAACATTTTATTTATACTTAATATAGGTATATATTTGAAATATTTATATATTTCATTTAATGTGTTTCATTCTTTCTTTTGTAAATTAAAAGTGACAGTTGGAATCCCTTCATATGAGTTTGACATCATCCCTTTGATTAGTAAGTACTGCAGAACACAGGGGATTTTTTTCCTCCAGTCAGATTTAGTTTCTTTTACACATACGTTTTTCTTCAAGTAACCCATATTTCCTATATAGAAAACTAGAGAGGCCATGAATCTTTGCCCTTGACCTGCCATAAATATCTGAGAAATGTAATGCTTTCAGATACATTAGCTTAAATCTGAACGTCTACTTTGTTGCACATACAGTTCATTAGAAGCAATATTTTCAGGGCCAACCTTGTTTTGTGCATGTGTTAATTCACATACCTATTTATAATGGTTAATAAAATATTAGAATTTTTATTAGAGAATTAAAAATTGCTTTCTATCTGCTTAAAGCAAGTTCAGATTTCATATTCAATAAGAGCTTTTATAAACCATATATCCCTTAAAGCACATCTATATCCTCTGTATCTCCATAGATTTTTAATATATTTAATTTGTATTAACCACAAATTTATTTTTCTTTCAAGAGATAAATTCCCTTCATGTTCCTAGTTATAACATTTTTTGGTAATTCAAAATCAACATTTTACTGTAAGGATTTTCCAATTGTCAACAAAAACACTTTATTTTCTTTCTAATGTGGGCATCTGTGCATCCCAGAGCCTCTCTCTCTGCATGTTCCATGTGGGCTGAAGAATATCTTATAAAGGTTTATGGGTGTTTCTGGCTGAAATAAAGAGAATGTTCAAAAGAGTCTTTTAGCTGTGGAAAATGAACTTCTATCATAAATGTACATCCCTCATGCCCCCAGTACCTGACAGCCCAGTGCTTTGGCAGCTGAACAGATCACAAAGCTGGTTCTGAGGCTTGCAATAACTTTACTCTCAGATAAAAGTTAACAGGAATTAACTACAGCTTAGTTCAGTACACATGAGAGAGCTGAGCTCTCTGAAAAGGTGAAAATGTCAATAATTCAGATGCAGTTTGCAAGAGAGCCCAGGGGTGCCTGATTTCTTATTGCTGATGAAAAGCGCATGACCCAATCCTAAGCACACAGGCAGGCATCTCACATCTGCATGCATAAACATGCTCCTTGGAAGTGGTAGGCAAGTCTCTTCTTGACACAAAGGTGTCTTTATCCATTTTAAGGAAGAGTAAAACTTAGCCCAGGGAGATATTTCAGGATATATTGGAATAAATTATTTGAGCACAACATTGTGAGGTGTCACATCCTTGGGAGCACAATTCTGATTGGTGCTCTGCTGATGGCCCTGGAGTTCTTGGGCTGTATTTGCTGATTAAGTCATGCGAGTAAGAAGAGGCTGTGTGGGGGAATATTGGGCTCCAGTAGAGGCAGGGATTGAAGGTCCAGGTTTGCTCTTGATCATTGAAAGTGGTTATCTGGGAGCCTCCTGCCTGCACTGGCTCTTACTTCCCCGCCTGGATAGGGAGGTCAGAGTAGTACAGGGTCCACTTAGTCTTAGACCCAGACTGTAGAACAAACAGGCCCAGAAAGTTTGTGCTGCTCTTTGTTTCCCCAGTGTACTCACTTAAGAGCAAAAGACCCCTATACATCTCTCTGGATTTGGTTAAATAATATTTTCACTTTTGTTGGAAAAGTGGCCCCCTCACCGTGGGCAATTACTTCGCATGTCTTTTAGTTTCACAATTTAATGCAAAACAGTAAGTTTGTGTATCCCTCCTCCCCACTATCCTGAGCCCCTTTCCAGTCAACCTCCAACCCCTTTCTATCCTCCCACTCCCACCGCCCCCTCCCCGTCAGTCTCTGAAGTGTCACGGTGTTTTTTTATGCTTCCAACAGTTTCCAAAACAAACAGTGAAGGCTATGACCAGCCGGGTATTCACTCAGTCCGATGCAACAGTATCTCCCAATCCGAGCGACCTGAGCCGCCATTAGGGGCAGGTCCGCTCCCTAAAAGGGCCACGCTTGCCAGTCTCTGAGCTCTGCCAGGTCCGGGAATCTGGGACTTGAGGACTGATGTTCCGCACATGTCCACTGGGAGGGAGAAGAGCGAAAAGGGAAAGGGGACTAGACTCCAGAGGACTCTGGCTCCAGTTTAATCTCCTTTCATTCTGTCCAAAGAAAATCTATACGTATATATAAAAATTATACACACACATTTTTCCCCCTGAATATAGATTCAGAAATTGTTTTCTGAGTTTTCAGGTTTTTCTGATTTTCCCGCTTTCCCTCCTTTGCCTGTCCTCTGCGCCCTCCCACCCTCTCCCTCCCTAACCCAGCTCAGGTTGAAACTTTGCAGAGTACGTTCTCTTCACCCTCTCCAGGGATGGCTCTGAGCTCTCGGGCGCACGCCTTCTCGGTGGAAGCCTTGGTGGGCAGACCCAGCAAAAGAAAACTGCGAGACACAAGAGAGGAGGCGCAACTTGAGCTGCTTGAGAAAGAGAGTGGAGAGGCGGAGGAGGAGAGAAGGAGCAGCGCCGCAGGAAGGAAGAGCGAGCAGCCTGGTGAGTACCCCTACCGCGGCCCAAACCCCAGCGCCGGCTACCATGGCTTGCTGGATCGGAAGGTCTCAGACTAGCGCCGCGTCGCTGCAGGAGGGCGGCTAGCCCTATCAAAGGATGTCTTGGCCCAGCGATGGCCGCGTACGGGGCGGCGGGGATACCTCAGCCATCTGGCTGTAGGGGGAAGTTTCAGAGCCTCCACTTTAAGCCCATAGTGTTGTGGTTCATTTGCGGTGAAGGGGAGGGTCCCCACAGATTTATGAAGCGAGACTCTCCAAACTCCCGGAAGCCCTGAGAGCCAGAGGGTGAATGTTTCTCGGGGTAGAAAACAGGGCATGGACCCAGATCCCGAGGGGATTCAGCATCAGGGACGAAAAGTCTCCGAGAGAGATGAGGATGGGCAAATTTGAAGAAGGGTCATGCATTTCACAGGGCGCTACCTGGGCCCCTTTCTCTCCATCAGGGGGCCAGAGTGGGTGTTGTGGGGAATTTGGAGATCCGACGCCAGGGTTCCCGGGGAAGAGACAAGGCCGGTCTGTTCTGAGACAGGCGTCAGCGAGAAGGGGGCGCGGGAACTGCGAAGCTCTCTCAAACTCTCAGCGTCTCTGTGTCCAGCAGAAAAGCGACCCAAGACAGAGCCCTTAGCAACTACCTTCTCAGGCTGTAGAGGCGGCAGCGGCGGCTGCAACAGCTTCGGAAGTCTGGAAGAAAAAGATTCTATCCAAGTGGAGCTTCAAGGATCCGAGCTGTGGAAGAGATTTCATGACATTGGAACTGAGATGATCATTACCAAGGCGGGCAGGTTCGGCTTTGCCCAAGCTGTTCAAGGGCCGCACACAGTAGGCACTTAATGTTCTGCTCTCATAAGATGGGTGCCTCCAGTTTTATACTTTGGTACCCTTCTCCCCATAATCCCACCCCAGACAGGTATTGGAAGCCAGTGCCTCTCAATCAACCAGACTAGGCCTTGCCTGGCCCATGTTAGTGGCTCGGCCTTTCTTTCCTGTACACCCTGATTCCAAGAACTCATTCTTGCAGCTCCTGCCTGTGTAGTATATGACAAAAATTAGATCTCCCAAGGCAGGTGCCAGATGCCACCCCCACATCTTAAGCTATGGCCAGGCCTTTCTGTTAAAGCCTCACAGTTATCAGTGGACAATATCCCATCTAGCAGGCTCTCAGCCCACTGTCCTGAGCCCAGGTCAATTTGAGGTGGGGCTTTCCCTCTTCCACCTTTTCCTGTGCGGCATTTTCTTCACATCAGCTGGGTAATTTTTCTGTGTGTGAATCTTCCTAATTTCAGTCTTTCCCAAATCTGCCTCACAGAAAGTACTGCTGAAAACTCAGGGGAGAGGCACAGCTGTTTCTTTCCTACTTTTTCTTCTATAGCTTTTTATTATGGTGGTGATAGGAAGTGGGGTGGACAAAGCCTTGTGGTAAGGATATTCTGATCCACTCAAAAATCCTGAGTTTGTTCAATCAAACATGTAACCAACAATCTTTCCTCATGTAGCAAATCTCATTCACTGAACCTGTCTAGAATAAGAAGAGTATAGTTTATTCCTTTACTTTTCATTTGTCCCCAACCCCCCCTGGCGCCAAATGTTTCTAATAGCGCCCAGGTCAGTCGCTATTTTCTCTCCCACAGGAGGATGTTCCCCTCTGTTCGGGTCAAGATAAAAGGACTGGACCCAGGGAAACAGTACTATGTGGCCATCGATGTGGTGCCGGTGGATTCCAAACGCTATAGGTAACCAGGCCCAAAGGAGGGTACCACAGGCTGGGAATGGGGATTCATATCTATGGAACCTGAGAGTGCTGTTTTGAAAACTCTATCATGGTAGGGATAATTGCTCTCCTGTGGGCTTTGAGAGTTGAATTTTCTCCCTCAAACTGGAGTTCAGGGAGTTCAGACTGAGAGAAAAGCAGGCTTGTTTTTCTTTCCTCTCACTCCTGGATCACAGGTTCCAGCTGGTGCTTCAGTGCACCCCAAACCTCTTGCCTACCCACTGCTCTAGCCTTGGCTCTGCAAACTGCAGAGGGTTTTGGCTCAGGCATCTGGGAGGGAAGCTGTTTAAAGGAATTTGAGGAGAAATACCTGCGCTTCTGGGGCCCTACCGGGCTCTGGGATGTGCTAATTTAGCAGCAGGGTCCTTGAGCGATGCCCTGATTTGCCATCCAAAGCTAGTCTAGCAGTTATCTTGCCTAAGTCTATTTTTCTTCCTTCCTTAGCCTCTCCCCTGAAGTGGAGGCCAGGTCCCAGAGAATACAAGTAACCTTTCTCTTGATGTAAGCTCTCTACTTAAAGCAGGCTAAAAGTGGCCGAACTGATCTAAAGCCAAGAGGCCCTTCTTTGCTGGCAGTCCAGAAGCTCGGGTCGGCCAGCGCTTTAGCTCAGGGGTATGGGGGTTGGGCGGCATCTGCCCGCACTCGGCCTGTGAGCGTTAGACCGAAGTGGGTGCCTAGCCTTTCTAGGAAACAGCCGGCAACGCACCCAATTCTGGGAGTGAGGGGCAAAAAGAAGGCTGGGCTCAAGAGCCTGCTGGGGCCGTAGCCCAGAAATAGCAGAACAAGCTGCTTATCACGTTTCAGCTGGCTTGGGAATTCGGCGCATAATTTAGCGGTTGAGATTGAAGACAATGCGAAAATCAGCCCCGAGGCCGCAGCGGGCAGAGTTCCTTGAGGGTATTCTCATGTAAAGCATTGTGGACAAAGGGGCTTCCAAGACTACTGGTCTGGTGGCGGTGGACTGCACAGACACTTTCCCTCACACTTCTGCTTCTTCCCTGACGCTTGTAGGACAGGAGGATTTTTCGGGTGTCTCTGCTCAGTAAAACGGGTTAGATGAATTTTTGTTGCGGTTTCTGTGAGGAAATGCAAACCAGACTCTGAAATCCCATGACATTATACTTGCCCTGGCACTTCACTACATTTTAATGACGTATATGCTTATTTACAGTTTGCTTTCTATCCCTGGACGATCTTTAGAAATGAAGTTGTATCTTTTACTAGTTGCCTTTGAGATTAGCAGGCAAACCTTGGCCGAAGCCTTTAGGACGGGATCGCGGTAGTCCCTGCTCCTGGCTTTGGCCCGCTGCGCCTAAAGCCACACTCCGCGCATTTTCAGGTATGTGTATCACAGCTCGCAGTGGATGGTAGCCGGGAATACAGACCACTCATGCATCACTCCCAGGTTCTATGTTCACCCGGACTCGCCTTGTTCGGGAGAGACATGGATGCGTCAGATCATCAGCTTCGATCGCGTGAAACTCACCAACAACGAGATGGACGACAAAGGCCATGTAAGTGTGTGCGATCCTTTGTTCCGAGGAGAGGAGGGGGATGCCAAGGTGTCAGCCGGAAGGTCACCCTGGAGAAGCCAAGGAGGTGTCTTCCAGATGTGCTAGTTGTAGTCTTTAGGAACTGTCCAAGTTCTAGGCCTGTGGCCAAAGTAGCTCTTGTGACTTTTATTTGGCATCTGAGAGTGCTGGGCGTTGGGGATGGTGAGTGAAAGGAGTTTGAGGACCAAAGGAGACTTGTTTAAGCCAGGATGCCTGGTCTGAGACAGTGAAAGGGAATGCTTCCCTGAGCTCTCTGGCACTTCAGCCTCCCTGGCAATCACTGTGGTCTCTGATTGCCTTCCCATGATGGGCACCTTCTGTGTGACATGGTATGGTGAAAATCTTCTCCACAACCCGCCCCGATGGAAGGCCTTTTCAAGTCACCTAGATCTTGAACCTTCTTCCCAGGTGCACCTCACCTCTGCCCTGCTTGGCCTGGCCCTGTGCCAGCCACAAAAGGAAGAAGGATGCTCCTGGGCTTAGGAGGTGGGGGATGTCAGTTACCTAAGCCCAGAGAACTTATGGCAGGCAGTTAGATCCCAATAACACTTGGGAATATCACATGGTCACCCACATTTGGAAGCAGGAAAGGACCCCAACTGGAAATGGAATCACTGCTTTCTGGTGTGCTGTGGTGCCCCATTCCTGAAACCCCTTATGCCTGAAGGCCTCTGTCCAGGGCCAAATGGCAAAGAAAAGTCCTTGTGTGTGGCTAGCCTAGGCTTTCTGGTTTAGCTTCACTTTTGTGTGGGAAGGTTGGGGGTGCTGATGAGAGGGGGGCAGTGTGGGGGAGGGGAAGCCAATTACTAGGCAGCATTTGACCACTGATTTCTCCTCCAGATCATTCTGCAGTCCATGCACAAGTACAAGCCCCGTGTGCATGTGATGAAGCAGGACAGCAAGGTCGACATGTCCCGGATTCAGTCCCTGCCTGCTGAAGGGGTTAAAACAGTCTCCTTTAAAGAAACTGAGTTCACCACAGTGACAGCTTACCAAAACCAGCAGGTAAAGCCAACTAAGTCCCAGGCAAGCAGGGATGGCTCCAGAGAAACTTTAGGGAAAGAGTGAAGCTGTACTATATGGATTGAATTTTCCACAATTAAAAAGAAATTCATAGCATTATTGCATTGTCATCAAGGCAAGATTGATTATGAATTGTGTGGATCTTGTGTTAGAAAGGATAGAAAGGAGAGTAGAACAAAGAGTGTCAGGAGATAAAACATTTCAAATTTGACTTAGCAATATGCTTACATTTATTTAACATGCCATATTACATGTTGAAAACTTGTGTGGTTGTTGTAACCATTAAAAGAAACAGTGACAGTGTTTTTACTGAGGGTACTGACTTTATCTTTCTTTCTCTTTTGAATCCATAGATCACCAAACTGAAAATAGACAGGAATCCTTTTGCTAAAGGATTTAGAGATCCTGGAAGAAACAGGTAAATGATATAACAGTCACATCTAATATTTATATAGCCCTCTTCACAGGTATAACAGCTAAGGAAACTGTGGTTCAGAGACTGAGTCCCTAAATTTTGTAACTAATAAATAGGTAGTAAGAAAGAAACCTGGACGTTTTGTCTTCAAAATCTTGCCTCCTCCCACTCCCTCCCCAACCCACTTTTAAGATATTGCTTATTCTAGATTCTTAGGTTTTTATTCATGGAATAATCATGGGGAATTTTATTCAGAAGTCTATCTATAAAAGGAAAACATTTCAGATATTCACCCCTAAAAACTATAACAAAATAACTCAAAAGCTTACACAAATTATTATTTTCAGGAATTGCATTCTGGACTTGCTAAAGTTTGAATCTCTTTTTCAGAGGTGTATTGGATGGGGTTTTAGAGACCTACCCATGGAGGCCTTCTCTCACTTTGGATTTTAAAACTTTTGGTGCAGACACACCAAGTAAGAAAAGTTTTATTAATTTTTATTTGTAAATGTTAATGAAATAACAACAGCCAGAACCTCTGTACAAATACTACACAAGTGGATAAGTATATGCCAGAAAATGTGTGTTTAAAATCAAGTGGGTGTATATTTATCCTGATGAGGAGGTAAGAAGCAAAAAGGGAGGGTAACTGGCAAGAAAGAAAAGAGCATAAACGTGGTAATGGTGGATTTACTGCCTTGTGTCTTCTTGAGTTATCATACATCCTGAGAGCTATAGAAATCACTTGGATTCTTCAGCATCTCACTATCTCATATTCCTTAGGATCTGCCTGTGGTGCACTAGTGGTCTTATTTGCAAGCATGTTAGATATTGAAATAAATATTTTATGAGAAACTTTCAGCACATGATAAAAATGACTCCCATTCAATTTCATCATCACTTGACTCTAATTTTCCTTTTGTTGTGACTAGGGAAAATAAATGTTGAAAACAATACTAAGCCATGGCAATTAGTTTAATTGTCGTAAGCATTTAAAATATTTGCAAGGTATTTGTTCTCAAGTAGTACATTACATGACTAAATAATAATTTGACAATGCCTGCTTTCTGGTGGAAGAATGCATACCTTCATTTACTCTGATATTTAAGGATAAATAGAAGATCTTTATTCGTGAGCAATATGGAATCATTTTACCCATTTGTCTTAACTCCATTAAAGTTGTTTGTCTTTAAACATTAATTGAAGGTTACCATCACATTATAGTTAGCTTGAATTTTACATGATACCATAACAGCTAATTGAAATGTGAAGAGATCAAGTCTAATCATTTAGTGAAATATTTCACTCAATTGACTGTATTAATTTGGTTTAGAGAGTTGCATAGAAAAATTTGAACACTTATTTGGTAGTATCACTTTAATAGAATCTAGGCAGCATGCTTTTAAAATATCCAAGTCAACACATGGTGCACTAATTTAAAAATAATGCTAACCTTGATCATTAATTGATAATTTAAAATACACAATTTTCTTAATTATTTAAAATGTCCAGAATGCTCTCAAATTGCAAAGAAAAGGGGTACCAGTTTTTTTAATAACTTTTGGATGTTTAATTATAGAATATATTTGCCACGCTCTTGATAAAGGATTAGCCTATGTCTGTATACAAAAATAGTTAAGAAAAACAGTAGCCCCTAAAAAAAACCCCACAAAATTTGATCAAGTTCAGTCAATAACCAATTTTTTTAAAATTTAAATATTTACAAATATAAGGTGTAAAGTCTAGATTTTCCTGGACCTTATATCTATCCCTAATTTTAGTAGATGCTAGGCAACCATAAAAGATCACCTGGCAACATTGATATGAACACTTTCATTTTTATCTTGGTATTTTTAACCTGCAAGACTGTCTTTTACTCTTGATATAGTACACTATGGAAATTTCCCCGTCTATGATTTTCATATAAGAAAAAAACTAATATATTTAAATGTTATTTTAATTTATAAGATTACTTTCATATGCACTGATTTTTAATCAGACTGAAGTTTTCTATAAAATCTCAAAAAAACTGTTCAATTTAATCAAGTGCTTATTTTAGTAATTTTTTATGGTTAAAAAACAGCTTTTACTTGTAAGATATAATTGGCTCTGGATCATATTTAATTGGGCTTCTTTTTTAATTCACTGAATAAATGTTGTTCAAGTGCCTAGTATAGTTCTAAAGCATAGTGAATGCTCAATGCATGATACATAATAATAATGCCAAAAGTAATAGTGGTTGTAGTAGAGATACCATATTCAACTTTGGTCAGAGGAATGTTCTTTTCCAAAGGACTTAAAATGACTGTGAACTTGCAAGGAAAGCTAATCTAAGAATGAAGCAGGGATAGTTATGGACATGATTACTGATTCAGTAGGAACATTTAGTTCATTGTTCATTGACTGCATTGTCATTCACAGGTGGAAGCAATGGCTCATCTCCAGCGACCTCTAGTGGAGGGGCTCCCTCTCCTTTGAACTCTTTGCTTTCTCCACCTTGCTCCCCTCCAACATTTCACATACCTACAAGCTCCCTTGGAATGCCCTGTCCAGAGGTGTACCTACACAATATCAACCTGCCCCTTTGCTACAAGATTTGCCCAACTAATTTTTGGCGACAGCAGCCTCTTGTCTTGCCTGCTCCTGAAAGGCTAGCAAGCAGCAACAGTTCTCAGTCTTTAGCCCCACTCATGATGGAAGTTCCCATTTTATCTTCCTTGGGGGCCACCAATTCAAAATACGGTTCATCTGAAGACTGCAATGGACAGTGTCAACAAGCATCTAATTCTTCCAGTCAAATGTTGTATGGATTACAGGCACCTGGAAATATTTTATCACCCAACCCCATTGCCCAGGAAGCAATTGGTTGCTCATTCCATCCTTCCTATGGCTTTTATAGGTACAACTTCTCCATGCCATCTAGACTGGTAAATGCTACCAACCATCTCAAAGTGAATGAAAACAGTCAAGTTTCTTTAATAGAAGGCAAATGCAATCATGCTCGTTGGTATCCAAAAATTAACCATTGCCTTTAATGGAATAGTCAAGTTTCTAAAACAATTACATGTAAGCATATATTTTCTTTATTTGTAGCCAAAAAAGGTCAAGAGCTAATGGGCTTAAAAAGCTTCATTATCAGAGGGTATTCCTCTATTCTGCATTTAAAGTGCCTTATGATATGTTCTTAAGAAGGCTGATTACAGTAGCCTTAGGCCTCAAAATAAGATACTCAGTAAACATTGTTTGATGAGGTAGGCTACCAGTGAAAAGTGACTTCAGGTGATGAAATCTCTAATTATAGTGAAGCCTGTTTACCACATCAACTGCCTCTTGCATATTGACAATGACCAAAGGAAGGTGGATTTAATTCCTGTGAAGGTAGTGAAACAATTACAGTTTTTATCTATGAATATTGGCTTCATTGTAATTATCTACCTAGTAACTGTAGAAAAATTTCATTGTTCATTTGCATTATACTTTTATACTCTGCTGTTGAAGGAACTACTAATCTCAATTTTAAGGTACAAATAAAGACATTCTAATATTAATATTTGCAGCCTAAGGACTATTTAATCCTGAAGGAACACAAAGATTAAATGAAAAGCAAAGTATTCTAAATAAATTTGATCTTTTATTCTCTTTTATTTTTTGGGTAATTCTCAGGTGATGCTTGTTTACTTAGTCCTTAACAAACCCGGTATTTTTTGTTTGTTTGTTTGTGATACGCGGGCCTCTCACTTTTGTGGCCTCTACCGTTGCGGAGCACAGGCTCTGGACGCGCAGGCTCAGTGGCCATAGCTCACGGGCCCAGCCGCTCCGCGGCATGTGGGATCCTCCCGGACCGGGGCACGAACCCATGTACCCTGCATCGGCAGGCAGACTCTCAACCACTGCGCCACCAGGGAAGCCCCAAACCCGGTATTTTGTATACACAGTTTACAAAAACAAATTGTTGTAGCTCTCCAAAAAGACTGAGAAGTTATGATTTGAAGGGAGAGAATATATTTGAATCCATAAATATGAAAACATCATTACAATGGTACAAGTTAATTTCAGTCCTCTGCATCAATCATGGTAAATTGGACAAAAGTAGCGTAACATAAATGAGACTTTATTTTAGGCTATGAAGTTGAAAAGTTTCCTTTCACCTGGTCCTAAATTTTCTGAAGACTTAAGTATAACCTACATATAACCTCTATATCCTTAAGATGAATTGAATTTTAATTTTTCATGCTACTAGCTCTACAATTTATTAAGCCAGGGCCCTTCATATCACAATGGTATGACTTAACAAACTAAAGACATTGATAAACTGCTTTTTAAAAGTTTTCCAACACATATTAGGGAGAGCATGTCATTATTATTTATTTTGCTCAAAATGTTTTTTCCTCTCAAATGTACCTTATAAATATATCTTCTTATATATGTATTAAAATGATATGCCCCTTCACTTCTGGGCTTAGGGATAGAACAGCACATAGTTACATTCAAACTGAGTATTCTAGTCAAGATGAAATATTATTTATGGCCCAGACTAATTAGGTACCTGCTATAAAAATCTTTAAGGCAGAAAACCTGTACTACCCAAGTTTATCAAGTCAAGGATTAAAGTAGAAAGTACACTTTATTTCTGTCTACTCCAAAGCAGGAAAGCTTTAGGCTAACTTTTACCACTAAAATAAATTATGATTTTTTAAAGCAGAAACTCCCGCATCAGATTGTAGTAAAACTTATTCTGATGGCAGATACTTAGCAACTAACAACATAACATAAAGAATTTGATTGCAAAATCCAGAAAATTTCTGGGTTACTTTTTAATGATTATTTAAGAGACGGCATAAATTTTGTAGCTGCTCAAGTACATATACCCCATACTTTATATTTCAGATAATTTTTCTATATGTAACCCATATAAAATTGATAATACAGAACTATATGTGTAAAGGTGATTTATATTAAGGAGCAAAAATTTAAAGGCTAGAAACTAGACATCTATTTTAAGCCGTTTTTAAACATTGTTCATAAATTGTCATTTCATAATTTTAATTGAAAAAGAAGAAGTAACCAAGAGAAATTCTTTATAGAAAATTAGACTTGGAAGAGACCTTAAGAAGTTCAGTAAGCAGTCCCCTATTTTCTGAGCAAGTTACTCATCTGCAGGAAACAGACGAGTAACTTGCTAACAGCTGTAATTCATGCACAAATTGTATTTAGTGCCCTTACTATTTTATAATAAATAATTACTACCCAATAGGATGGTGCAAAACTTGAGTAACTTGGTAAACTGAGGCTATGATTATGGAATAAAAAACAAAATGCTATGGAATTATATTAATTTCAGCTGTGTCAACTAAATATAAGGTTTGCTTTAAAAAACCTACAGAAATCTAAAGCCACTCTAGTTAGATAAGGTATGAAATAGTTAGCAAATGAAAGTGGCCAAATGATACTTAGTAGACTCCCAAGTCTAATAATTAAAACTGGTATTTCCATTTGGTTTGACCATATATATACATCCATCCTTTCATCCCATTCAAAAGAAATCATTTAAATTCAGTTATCTATATTTATAAAATCTGATTCTTAACCTGACCTAGTTATATGACTTACCTCAAATAAATATAGAGGAAATAAACTTTTCATCAACTCTGTAAAATTTGTGCATTGAGACAGGAAATAAGTGAATGTTGCCTTATCTTTGCACAACCTCCAGTCAAGCTGAGACCTATAGTCAAATTCCTGTGTCAGAAGGGTTCTACTTTGTGGAACAGTCAAGATGAAATCAAGGGCTTGAATTCAAGTTTGAGCCTGTTTGCAGAACATATGTCTAAGTGGATAAATCCTCTATTCATTATATTTTACTCACCAAAATATAACTTTAGGTAACAAACTTAGAACATCAAAACTTATTTGTTTCATTAAACAGAAGGGTTATGCCCTCTGGACATTACATTTCAAATTCTAATACATAATTCTAGATTACATAATATTAGAGTCTTCAAACATTAATATCATTGCTCCTACTCGCTGTATTACAAAAATAAAGAATTATATTTTCTTCAAGTTATGAAGGTAGATATTCATGATATTTCACTGTTATTAGGCATGGGTTATACATACAGTCTAGGAGTAGACATGACTTCATTCTTCTTTTGTGAGGTTTAAGTATGTCTATGGCACAAAAATAAATGAACAATTAGAATCAGCAAGGGATGAATCAGTGAATCAGTCTTTGAATGATCAGAGTTCTATGTGATGACAACTTGAAAAAGTGCCAACAATGAATAAAGACAAGCATCTTTTTTGGACATTATGGAAGATTTCCCTTTCATTATCCTAATCATTTATAGTATGCACATTGGGGAAAATCACGGTGCACATAAAGCTGGTAACATGTATCTTTTAACAGTTACTGATGAATGCTAAGCCAAAGCATAATTGAAATACAAGTTTTGTACAAATATGTAAAATATATTTTACAAAAATATACAAAAATTCTAATTACAAACCTAGATGCTTTGAGACAATATTGCTATATGTCCATGTATATAGTAGGGTAATACACAGTTGTTGTCCCTTTATTAAACTTCAATAACAAATACTTTCCTTATTTGAATACGCAATTTGATAAATTCCAGATGTCACACTATAATTTATATAACCAGTGGGGTTTTAGTTTAGTTTTGTTTTAAAATAATTTATACTATGTTGCTTTTTCTCCCTCCTCTTCTCAAAAATAAGGATGCTATAAAGAACATCTAATCATTGCATACTTATACTATTAATTACATATACTTGTGTGGAAAGGCAAATTTAAATATACTTAGAAATGTCTAATTGCATGTACTGTATTTTGTGAATTGAATTGACAGGGTGGAAGTACAATGTTTATATTCCAATTTAGGGATATGTTGCCTTTCTGCAGAAAAATCTTTATTTAGCCAAAATAACAATAATATCCTGGCATACAGCAACAGTTTACCAGTTGATTTTACTGGAATTTAACATGTTTATTAGAGCAATTTAAAACAACCAAATGCATAGCTTAGGCATTGGTGGCTGTTGCTTTGATATAGGTGCCTTCATATACATTTAATCTTCTTAGGTTTGGTCTGCAATTAAATGATAATTTGTATTAAAACTGTGCAAATAAATATGGTTTAGATATCAACATAGAATAAATAAATATACAGAACATTTTAAACACATCCAGTATTAAAACTATTTACATGTGTGGTGCTGGCCAAATTTTAACATGGCGTTTCAATAAAATATTGAGAGGAAAAAGACTAGTATTATTTCCTTTCAAAGTTTCATATGTTCATGTTTATAAATTTGTACTGCACATTAATATGTAAACATGAATTATAGTGAGCAGGTATTCAGAGAATAGTGATAGGCTATTTCTACTTAGTTGAAATGTGCACATGTATACTGGATTTATTTTTCAAAGTACCTAAAAGAGTTACAAAATTTGAAATTAAATATAATAGAAAACCTTGAAATTATAGTACAAGTTGTATCATTGAACTCTTTCATCAAATTATCATATATCTGTTATTGTTAAAGATGACAGAATTTTTATTTTGGATTTAAGATCACATACTTATGCACGTGACAAAGTATAATGTAATATTTTAGATGTAGAAAATTGTTTAAATAATTTAGAATTTTACTAGAAAAAGAAGGGAATAAAAGCGTGTTTTCTATTGGATAAAATTAACGTCTATTTTTTTAAAAATATTTATTTATTTATTTTTGGCTGTGTTAGGTCTTTGTTGCTGCATGCAGGCTTTCTCTAGTTGTGGCGAGTGGGGGCTACTCTGTTGTGGTGCATGGGCTTCTCATTGCGGTGGCTTCTCTTTTTGTGGAGCACAGGCTCTAGGCATGCGGGCTTTAGTAGTTATGGAGCATAGGCTAAGTAGTTGTGGCTTGCGGGCTGTAGAGCACAGGTTCAGTAGCTGTGGTGCACGAGCTTAGTTGCTCCACGGCTTGTGGGATCTTCCTAGACCAGGGCTCGAACCTGTGTCCCCTGCAATGGTAGGCGGATTCTTTCTTTCTTTCTTTTTTTTTTTTACATCTTCATTGGAGTATAATTGCTTTACACTGGTGTGTTAGTTTCTGCTTTATAACAAAGTGAATCAGTTATACATATACATATGTTCCCATATCTCTTCCCTCTTGCATCTCCCTCCCTCCCACCCTCCCTATCCCACCCCTCTAGGTGGTCACAGAGCACCGAGCTGGTCTCCCTGTGCTATGCGGCTGCTTCCCACTAGCTATCTATTTTACGTTTGGTAGTGTATATATGGCCATGTCACTCTCTTGCTTTGCAACAGCTTACCCTTCCCCCTCCCCATATCCTCAAGTCCATGCTCTAGAAGGTCTGTGTCTTTATTCCTGTTTTACTCCTAGGTTCTTGATGACATTTTTTTCCTTAAATTCCATATATATGTGTTAGCATACGGTATTTGTTTTTTCAGTCTGTAATGAAAGAAAGAGTCAGAAGTGGGGAATGGGCTGTTATCTGCTATGCTGCCCTGTAGCTACAGATGGCTCCTGGTGGTAGCAATGACCACAGTAGAGAGACTTCCATGGAGGCAGGTGGTATAGGGTAGCTGGATGGCATAGACCTTCCAGGTTGTCAAACAGGCTTCAGGTCTATTTCTGCTACTTTCTTTATTTTTTCTTTTGTTTTGCATCCTTATTGGAGTATAATTGCTTTACAATGGTGTGTTAGTTTCTGCTTTATAACAAAGTGAATCAGTTATACATGTACATATATTCCCATATCTCTTACCTCTTGTGTCTCCCTCCCTCCCACCCTCCCTATCCCACCCCTCCAGGGGGTCACAAAGCACCGAGCTGATCTCCCTGTGCTATGCAGCTGCTTCCCACTAGCTATCTACCTTACATTTGGTAGTGTATATATGTCTATGACTCTCTCGCACTTTGTCACAGCTTACCCTTCCCCCTCCCCATATCCTCAAGTCCATTCTCTAGTAGGTCTGTGTATTTATTCCTTTTGTACCCCTAGGTTCTTCATGATACATTTTTCTCTTAAATTCCATATAAATGTGTTAGCATACGGTATTTGTCTTTCTCTTTCTGACTTACTTCGCTCTGCATGACAGACTCTAAGACCATCCACCTCACTACAAATAGCTCAATTTTGTTTCTTTTTATGGCTGAGTAATATTCCATTGTATATATGTGCCACATCTTCTTTATTCATTCATCTGATGATGGACACTTAGGTTGTTTCCATCTCCGGGCTATTGTAAATAGAGCTGCAACGAACATTTTGGTACATGACTCTTTTTGAATTATGGTTTTCTCAGGGTATATGCCCAGTAGTGGGATTCCTGGGTCATATGGTAGTTCTATTTGTAGTTTTTGAAGGAACCTCCATACTTTCCTCCATAGTGGCTGTACCAATTCACATTCCCACCACCAGTGCAAGAGTGTTCCCTTTTCTCCACACCCTCTCCAGCATTTACTGTTTCTAGATTTTTGATGATGGCCATTCTGACGGGTATAAGATGATATCTCATTGTAGTTTTGATTTGCATTTCTCTAATGATTAAAGATGTTGACCATTCTTTCATGTGTTTGTTGACAGTCTGTATATCTTCTTTGGAGAAATGTCTATTTAGGTCTTCTGCCCATTTTTGGATTGGGTTGTTTGTTTTATTGTTATTGAGCTGCACGAGCTGCTTATACATTTAGAGATTAATCCTTTGTCAGTTGCTTCATTTGGAAATATTTTCTCCACTTCTGAGGGTTGTGTTTCCATCTTGTTTATGGTTTCCTTTGCTCTGCAAAAGCTTTTAAGTTTCATTAGGTCCCATTTGTTTATTTTTGTTTTTATTTCCATTTCTCTAGGAGGTGGGTCAAAAAGGATCTTGCTGTGATTTATGTCATAGAGTGTTCTGCCTATGTTTTCCTCTAAGAGTTTGATCATTTCTGGCCTTACATTTAGGTCTTTAATCCATTTTGAGTTTATTTTTATGTATGGTGTTAGGGAGTGTTCTAATCTCATACTTTTACATGTACCTGTCCAGTTTTTCCAGCACCACTTATTGAAGAGGCTGTCCTTTCTCCACTACATTCCTGCCTCCTTTATCAAAGATAAGGTGACCATATGTTCATGGGTTTATCACTGGGCTTTCTATCCTGTTCCATTGATCTATCTTTCTGTTTTTGTGTCAGTACCATACTGTCTTGATTACTGTAACTTTGTAGTACAGTCTGAAGTCAGGGAGCCTGATTCCTCCAGCACCATTGTTCATTCTCAAGATTGCTTTTGCTATGTGGGGTCCTTTGTGTTTCCATACAAATTGTGAAATTTTTTGTTCTAGTTCTGTGAAAAATGCCAGTGGTAGTTTGATAGAGATTGCATTGAATCTATAGATTGCTTTGGGTAGTAGAGTCATTTTCACAATGTTGATTCTTCCAATACAAGAACATGGTATATCTCTCCATCTATTTGTATTCTCTTTAATTTCTTTCATCAGTGTCTTATAATTTTCTGCATACAGATGTTTTGTCTCCTTAGGTATGTTTATTCCTAGATATTTTATTCTGTTTGGTGCCATGGCAAAGGAGAGAGGTTTCATGATTTCATTTTCAGATTTTTCATCATTAGTGTAGAGGAATGCCAGAGATTTATGTGCATTAATTTTGTATCCTGCTACTTTACCAAATTCATTGATTAGTTCTAATAGTTTTCTGGTAGCCTCTTTAGGATTCTCTGTGTATAGTATCATGTCATCTGCAAACAGTGACAGCTTTACTTATACTTTTCTGATTTGGATTCCTTTTATTTCCATTTCTTCTCGGATTGCTCTGGCTAAAACTTCCAAAAGCATGTTGAATAAGTGTGGTGAGAGTGGGCCACCTTGTCTTGTTCCTGACAGTGGAAATGCTTTCAGTTTTTCACCATTGAGGATGATGTAGGCTGTGGTTTTGCATATACGGCCTTTATTATGTTGAGGAAATTCCCTCTATGCATACTTTCTGCAAGGTTTTTATCATAAATGGGTGTTGAATTTTTTTCGAAAACTTTCTCTGCATCTATTGAGATGATTATATGATTTTTCTCCTTCATTTTGTTAATATGGCGTATCAAGTTGATTGATTTCTGCATATTGAAGAATCCTTGTCTTCTTGGAATAAACCCCACTTGATCATGGTGTATTATCCTTTTAATGTGCTGTTGGATTCTGTTTGCTAGTATTTTGTTGAGGATTTTTGCATCTATGTTCATCAGTGATATTGGCCTGTAGTTTTCTTTCTCTGTGACATCTTTGTCTGGTTTTGGTATCAGGGTGATGGTGGCCTCTTAGAATGTGTTTGCAAGTTTTCCTCCCTCTGCTATATTTTGGTGGAGTTTGAGAAGGATAGGTTTTAGCTCTTCTATAAATATTTGATAGATTTCACCAGTGAAGCCATCTGGTCCTGAGCTTTAGTTTGTTGGAAGATTTTTAATCACAGTTTCAATTTCAGTGCTTGTGATCAGTGTGTTCATATTTTCTAGTTCTTCCTGGTTTAGTCTCGGCAGGTTGTGCATTTCTAAGAATTTGTCTATTTCTTCCAGGTTGTTCATTTTATTGGCATAGAGTTCCTTGTAGTAATCTCTCATGATCCCTTGTATTTCTGCAGTGTCAGTTGTTTTTCATTTGTAATTCTATTGATTTGAGACTTCTCCCTTTTTTTCTTGGTGAGTCTGGATAATGGTTCATGAATTTTGGTTATCTTCTCAAAGAACCAGCTTTTAGTTTAATTAATCTTTGTTATCGTTTCCTTCATTTTTTTTCATTTATTTCTGATCTGATGTTTAAGATTTCTTTACTTCTACAAACTTTGTCTTCTTTTTTTGTTTGTTTGTTTTTCTCTCTCTAATTGCTTTAGGTGAAAGCTTAAGTTGTTTATTTGAGGTGTTTCCTGTTTCTTAAGGTAGGATTGTATTGCTATAAACTTCCCTCTTAGAACTGCTTTTGCTGTATCCCATAGGTTTTGGGTCATCATGTCTCCATTGTCATCTGTTTCTAGGTATTTTTTTATTTCCTCTTTGATTTC
Organism: Tursiops truncatus; assembly: GCF_011762595.2. Lineage (NCBI taxonomy): Eukaryota > Metazoa > Chordata > Mammalia > Artiodactyla > Delphinidae > Tursiops > Tursiops truncatus. Next base: position 63,594,229 of record NC_047055.1, on the reverse strand, counting down.
TTCAGTGATCACTTCATTATTAAGTAGTGTATCATTTAGCCTCCATGTGTTTGTATTTTTACACATATTTTCCTGTAATTGATATCTAGTCTCATAGCATTGTGGTCAGAGAAGATACTTGATACAATTTCAATTTTCTTTAATTTACCAAGGCTTGATTTGTGATTCATGATAGGATCTATCCTGGAGAATGTTCCATGAGCACTTTATAAAAATGTGATTCTATTGTTTTTGGATGGAATGTCCTATAATTATCAATTAAGTCCATCTTGTTTACTGTATCATTTAAAGCTTGTGTTTCCTTATTTGTTTTCATTTGGATGATCTGTCCATTGGTGAAAGTGGGGTGTTAAAGTCCCCTACTATGAATGTGTTACTGTCAATTTCCCCTTTTATGGATGTTAGTATTTGCCTTATGTATTGAGGTGCTCCTATGTTGGGTGCATAAATATTTACATTTGTTATATCTTCTTCTTGGATCAATCCCTTGATCTTTGTGTAGTGTCCTTCTTTGTCTCTTGCAATGGTCTTTATTTTAAAGTCTATTTTGTCTGATATGAGAATTGCTACTCCAGCTTGCTTTTGGTTTCCATTTGCATGGAATAACTTTTTCCATCCCCTTACTTTCAGTCTGTATGTTTCTCTAGGTCTGAAATGGGTCTCTTGTAGACAGCATATATATGGGTTTTGTTTTTGTATCCATTCAGCCAATCTGTGTATTTTGGTGGGAGTATTTAGTCCATTTACATTTAAGGTAATTATCGATATGTATGATCCTATTCCCATTTTCTTAATTGTTTTGGGTTTGTTATTGTAGGTCTTTTCCTTCTCTTGTGTTTCTTGCCTAGAGAAGTTCCTTTAGCATTTGTTGTAAAGCTCGTTTGGTGGTACTGAACTCTCTCAGCCTTTGCTTGTCTGTAAAGGTTTTAATTTCTCCATCAAATCTGAATGAGATTCTTGCTGGGTAGAGTAATCTTGGTTGTAGGTTTTTCTTCTTCATCATTTTACATATGTCTTGCCAGTCCCTTCTGGCTTGCAGAGTTTCTGCTGAAAGATCAGCTCTTAACCTTAAGGGGATTCCCTTGTTTGTTATTTGTTGTTTTTCCCTTGCTGCTTTTAATATGTTTTCTTTGTATTTAATTTTTGACAGTTTGATTAATATGTGTCTTGGCGTATTTCTCCTTGGATTTATCCTGTATGGGACTCTCTGTGCTTCCTGGACTTGATTTACTATTTCCTTTCCCATATTATGTAAGTTTTCAACTATAATCTCTTGAAATATGTTCTCAGTTCCTTTCTTTTTCTCTTCATCTTCTGGAACCCCTATAATTCGAATGTTGGTGCATTTAATGTTGTTCCAGAGGTCTCTGAGACTGTCCTCAGTTCTTTTCATTCATTTTTCTTTATTCTGCTCTGCAGTAGTTATTTCCACTATTTTATCTTCCAGATCACTTATCCGTTCTTCTGCCTCTGTTATTCTGCTATTGATCCCATCTAGAGTATTTTTAATTTCATTTATTGTGTTGTTCATCATTGTTTGTTTCATCTTTAGTTCTTCTAGGTCCTTGTAAATGTATCTTGCATTTTGTCTATTCTATTTCCAAGATTTTGGATCATATTTACTATCATTATTCTGAATTATTTTCAGGTAGACTGCCTATTTCCTCTTCATTTGTTAGGGCTGGTGGGTTTTTATCTTGCTTCATCTGCTGTTTTTTTTTTTCTGTCTTCCCATTTTGCTTATCTTACTGTGTTTGGGGTCTCATTTTTGCAAGCTGCAAGTTCGTAGTGCCCATTGTTTTTGATGTCTGTCCCCAGTGGCTACAGTTGTTTCAGTGGGTTGTGTAGCCTTCCTGGTGGAGGGGACTAGTGCCTGTTTTCTGGTGGATGAGTCTGGATCTTGTCTTTCTGGTGGTCATTTCTACGTCTGATTGTGTGTTTTGGGATGTCCTTGGACTTATTATGATTTTAGGCAGCCTCTCTGCTAATGGGTGGTGCTGTGTTCCTGTCTTGCTAGTTGTTTGGCATAGGGTGTCCAGCACCGTAGCTTGCCTGTCGTTTAGTGAATCTGGGTGCTAGTGTTGAGATGGAGATCTCTGGGAGATTTTCACTGTTTGATATTATGTGGAGCTGCGAGGTCTCTTTTGGACCAGTATCCTGTAGTTGGCTCTCCCACCTCAGAGGCACAGCACTGACTCCTGGCTAGAGCACCAAGAGCGTTTCATCCACACACCTCAGAATAAAAGGGAGAAAAAGTAGAAAGAAAGAAACAAACAAACAAAGAAAGAGAGAGAGAGAGAGAGAGAGAAAGAAAGAAAGAAAGAAAGGAGGGAGGGAGGGAGGGATGGAGGGAGGGAGGGGTGGAGGAAGGAAGGAAGGAAGGAGCGAAACAAGGAAAGAAAGAAAGAAAAGAAAGTAAGATAAAATAAAATAAATTTATTAAAATAAAAATAATTATTAAGAAAAAAATAATTTTTTAAAGAAAACAAACAAACAAAAAACGGACGGATAGAACCCTAGGACAAATGGTGGAAGCAAAGCTACCCAGACAAAATCTCACACAGAAGCATACACATACACTCTCACAAAAAGAGGAAAAGGGGAAAAAATTATAAATCTTGCTCTCAAAGTCCACCTCCGCAATTTGGGATGATTCGCTGTCTATTCATGTATTCCACAGATGCAGGGTACATCAAGTTGATTGTGGAGCTTTAATCCGCTGCTTCTGAGGCTGCTGGGAGGGATTTCCATTTCTCTTCTTTGTTCTTACAGCTCCCTGGGCTCAGCTTTGGAGTTAGCCCCGCCTCTGCTTGTAGGTCGCTGGAGGGCGACTGTTCTTCACTCACACAGGACAGAGTTAAAGGAGCAGCTGCTTCAGGGACTCTGGTTCACTCAGGCCAGGGGGAGGGAGGGGTACAGACTGCGGAGCGAGCCTGCGGCAGCAGAGGCCGGCATGACATTGCACCAGCCTGAGGCGTGCCATGCATTCTCCCAGGGAAGTTGTCCCTGGATCCTGGGACCCTGGCAGTGGAGGGCTGCACAGGCTCCCCGGAAGGGGGTTGTGGATAGTGACCTGTGCTCACACACAGAGGCTTCTTGGTGGTGGCAGCAGCAGCCTTAGCAACTCATGCCCGTCTCTGGGTTCCCGTGCTTTTAGCCGTGGCTCGCACCTGTCTCCGTAGCTCCTTTAAGCAGCGCTCTTAATCCCCTCTCCTCGCGTACCAGGAAACAAAGAGGGAAGTAAAAGTCTCTTGACTCTTCGGCAGGTCCACACTTTTCCCCGGACTCTCTCCCGTCTAGCTGTGGTGCCCTAACCCCCTGCAGGCTCTGTTCACATCGCCAACCCCAGTCCTCTCCCTGAGCTCCTGCCCAAGCCCGAGCCTCGGCTCCCAGCCCCTCCCGCCCCGGCGGGTGAGTAGACAAGCCTTTTGGGCTGGTGAGTGCCGGTAGGCACCGATCCTCTGTGCGGGAATCTCTCCGCTTTGCCCTCTGCACCCCTGTTGCTGTGCTGTCCTCTGCAGCTCCGAAACTTTCCCCCTCCACCACCCGCAGTCTCCGCCCGCGAAGTGGCTTCCTAGTGTGTAGGAAACCTTTCCTCCTTCACAGATCCCTCCCACTGGTGCACATCCTGTCCCTATCCTTTTGTCTCTGTTTATTCTTTTTTCTTTTGCCTTACCCAGGTACGTGGTGATTTTCTTGCCTTTTGGGAGGTCTGAGGTCTTCTGCTAGTGTTCAGTAGGTGTTCTGTAGGAGTTGTTCCATGTGTAGATGTATTTCTGGTGTATCTGTGTCGAGGAAGGTGATCTCTGTGTCTTACTCTTCTGCCATCTTCCTCTCGTCCCCTGGTAGGCGGATTCTTAACCACTATGCCACCAGGGAAGTCCCAAAATTAATGTCTTTAAATTAAAGTTGTTTTGATTAAATACGTATTTCAGTCTCCCATTTTTATGTTAGCTTTTGCAAAGTGTTGATGATTTGTATTTTGCCTTTATTTAAATTTTGCCTCAAATAGAACTTTCATATTTATTTTGTGACATGAACATTTTGTGACCTCTTACCAATTATTCTAATGTCTAATCATACTGGATTTTTGCTTTATTGAATTTTGTAAATTTTAGGAAAAAGTGTTTCATAGAAGCACCAACAAATAATTACCCCTTGAAAGAAGCATACCTAGTAAGACTCAAGTTGAAGTAGCAAAGTTACCCACTACTGCATTTACACCGATATTTATCTGGATTTCTTTACAGGAATTCATGTGCAGGCCAAATACTTAGTATTTAAATGCTACATTAATAACTATGTCTTCAAAACTCATGTTGGATCTTCAAACTGTGATGCCAAGCAGAAGAAAGAACTATTTGACAAATATACCATCAGTTTGTAAACTGTCACCATGATTCTTTCCTGTAGTTGTAACATTCATGATGCTGAAGCAGGGATGGGGTGTTTTTCGTTCTCAAGATTGCTTTGGCTATTCGGGGTCTTTTGTGTTTCCATACAAATTGTGAAATTATTTGTTCTAGTTCTGTGAAAAATGCCAGTGGTAGCTTGATAGGGATTGCATTGAATCTGTGGATTGCTTTAGGTAGTATGGTCATTTTCACAATCTTGATTCTTCCAATCCAAGAACATGGTATATCTCTTCATCTATTTGTGTCATCTTTAATTTCTTTCATCAGTGTCTTATAACTTTCTGCATACAGGTATTTGGTCTCCTTAGGTAGGTTTATTCCTAGATATTTTATTCTTTTTGTTGCAGTGGTAAATGGGAGTGTTTTCTTAATTTCACTTTCAGATTTTTCATCATTAGTGTATAGGAATGCCAGAGTTTTAAGTGCATTAATTCTGTATCCTGCTACTTTACCAAATTCATTGATTAGCTCTAGTAGTTTTCTGGTAGCATCTTTAGGATTCTCTACGAAACTGAGTTATTTGTAGTGAGGTGGATGGACCTAGAGTCTTTCATACAGAGTGAAGTAAGTCAGAAAAAGAAAAACAAGTACCATATGCTAAGACATATATATGGAATCTAAGGGAAAAAAATGAAGGTCATGAAGAACCTAAGGGCAAGACGGGAATGAAGACACAGACCTACTAGAGAATGGACTTGAGGATATGGGAAGGGGGAAGAGTAAGCTGTGACAAAGTGAGAGAGTGGCATGGACATATATACACTACCAAACGGAAAATAGATACCTAGTGGGAAGCAGCTGCATAGCACAGGGAGATCAGCTCGGTGCTTTGTGACCACCTAGAGAGGTGGGATAGGGAGGGTGGGAGGGAGGGAGATGCAAGAGGGAAGAGATATGGGAACATATGTATATGTATAACTGATTCACTTTGTTATAAAGCAGAAACTAACACACCGTTGTAAAGCAATCATACTCCAGTAAAGATGTTAAAAAAAAAAGTTTCATAGTATCTGGTCTTAACATTTATGTCTTTAACTTATTTTGAGTTTTAAAAAAAATTATATTGGAGTATAGTTGATTTACAGTTTTATGTTAGTTTCAGGTGTACAGCAAAGAGAATCAGTTATATGTAAACATATATTAACTCTTTTTAGATTCTTTTCCTATATAGGCCATTAAAGAGTATTAAATAGAGTTCCCTGTGCTATATAGTAGGTCCTTATTAGTTATCTATTTTATGTTTAGTAGTGTGTATATGTGAATCCCAATCTCCCATTTTATCCCACCCCCCATTACACCCTGGTAACCATAAGTTTATTTCCTACATCTGTAATTCTATTTCTGTTCTGTAGGTAAGTTCATTTGTACCCTTTTTAAAAATTCTAAATATAAGCAATATCATGTGATATTTGTCTTTCTCTGACTTACTTCACTCAGTGTTACTTTCTCTACGTCCATCCATGTTGCTGCAAATGACATTATTTCTTTTTTATGGCTGAGTAATATTCCATTGTACATAGATACAACATCTTCTTTATCCATTCCTCTGTCGATGGATATCTAGGTTGATTCCATGTTCTGGCTATTGTAAATAATGCTGTAATGAACATTGGGGTCACGTATGTTTTTGAATTATGGTTTATCTGGATATATGCCAAGGAGTGGGATTGCTGGATCATATGGTACCACCAGTTTTAGTTTCTTAAGGAACCTCCATACATTCTCCATATTTTACATTCCCACCAACAGTGTAGGAGGGTTCCCTTTTCTCCACACCCTCTGCAGCATTTATTGTTTGTAGACTTTTTAATGATGGCCATTCTGACTGGTGTCAGGTGATACCTCATTGTAGATTTGATTTGGATTTTTATAATAATTAGTGATGTTGAGCATTTTTTCATGTGCTTTTTAGCCATCTGTATGTCTTGTTTGGAAAAATGTCTATTTAGATCTTCCACCCATTCATTGATTGGGTGGTTTGTTTCTTTGGTATTGAGCTGCATAAGCTGTTTGTATATTTTGGAGATTAATCCCTTGTTGGTTGCTTTGTTTGCAAATATTTTCTTCAATTCTGAGGATTGTATTTTTGTTCTGTTTATGGTTTCCTTTGCTGTGCAAAAGCTATTAAGTTTAATTTGGTCTTATTTGTTTATTTTTGTTTTTATTTTCATTACTCTAGGAGGCAAATCAAGAAAGATCTTGTTGCAATTTATGTCAAAGAGTGTTCTGCCTATGTTTTCCTGTAAGAGTTTTATAGTATCCGGCCTTACATTTAGGTCCTTAATCAATTTTGGGTTTATTTATGTATATGGTGTTAGAGAGTGTTCTAATTTCATTTTTTTACATGTATCTCTTCAGTTTTCCCAGCACCACTTATTGAAGAGACTGTCTTTTCTCCATTGTATAGTCTTGCCTCGTTTGTCATAGATTAGGTGACCATAGGTCTGTGGGTTTATCTCTGGACTTTCTATCCTGTTCCATTGATCTATATTTCTGTTTTTGTGCCAGGACCACACTGTCTTGAATTACTGTAGCTTTGTAGTATAGTCTGAAGTCAGGGAGCCTGACTTCAGCTCCGTTTTTCTTTCTCCAGATTGCTTTGGCTATTTGGGGTCTTTGGGTTTCCATACAAATTGTGAAATTTTTTGCTCTTGTTCTGTGAAAAATGCCATTGGTAGTTTGATAGGGATTGCATTGAATCTGTAGATTGCTTTGGGAGTATAGTCATTTTCACAATGTTGATTCTTCCAATCCAAGAACGTGGTATATCTCTCTATCAGTTTGTGTCCTCTTTGATTTTATTAATCAGTGTTGTATAGTTTTCTACATACAGGTCTTTTGCCTCCTTAGGTAGGTTTTTTCCTAGGTATTTTATTTGTTTTGTTGCAATGGTAAATGGGAGTGTTTCCTTAATTTGCCTTTCTGATCTTTCATTGTTAGTGTATAGGGATGCAAGAGATTTCTGTGTATTTATTGTCTATCCTGCAATTTACAAAATTTATTGATGAGCTACAGTAGTTTTCTGGTGGCATATTTAGGAGTTTCTATGTATAGTATAATGTCATTTGCAAACATTGACAGTTTTACTTATTTTCCAATTTGGATTCCTTCCATTTCTTTTTCTTCTCTGATTGCCATACCTAGGACTTCCAAAAGTCTGTGGAATATTAGTGGCAAGAATGGACATCCTTGCCTTGTTTCTCATCTTAGAGGAAATGCTTTCATTTTTTCACCACTGAGAATGATGTTTGCTGTGGGTTTTTCATATATGGCCTATATTATGTTGAGGTAGGATCCCTCTATGCCCAATTTCTGGAGAGTTCTTTTTTATCATAAAGTGGTGTTGAATATTGTCTAAAGGTTTTTCTGTATCTATTAAGATGATCATATGGTTTTTATTCTTTGATTTGTTGAAGTGGTGCATCACATTAATTGATCTTCAGATATTGAAAAATCCTTGAATCCCTGGGATAAATCCCACTTGATCATGTGTATGATCCTTTTAATGTGTTGTTGGATTCAGTTTGCTATTATTTTGTTGAGGATTTTTGGGTCTATACTCATCAGTAATATTGGCCTGTAATTTTCTTCTTTTGTGATTTATTTGTCAGGTTTTGGTATCTGGGTGATGGTGGCCTCGTAGAATGAGCTTGGGACTGTTCCTTCCTCTGCCATTTTTTAGAAGAGTTTCAGAAGGGTATGTGTTAACTCTTCATTAAATGTCTGAGAGCATTCACCTGTAAAACCATCTGGTCCTGGACTTTTGTTTCTGGGGAGATTTTTAATCACAGATTCAATTTCAGTGCTTGTGATTTTTCTGTTCATATTTTATATTTTGTCGTGGTTTAGTCTTGGAAGTGTTTACCTTTGTACGAATTTGTCCATTTTTTCTAGGTTGTCCATTTTATTGTCATATAGTTGCTTGTAGTAGTCTCTTATGATCCTTTGTATTTCTGCAGTGTCAGTTGTAACTTCTCCTTTTTCATTTCTAATTTTATTGATTTGAGTCCTCTCCCTTTTTTCTTGATGAGTCTGACTATAGGTTTATCAATTTTGTTTATCTTCTCAAAAGACCAGGTTTTAGTTATATAGATCTTTGTTATTGTTTTCTTTGTCTCTATTTCATTTATTTCTCCACTGATCATTATGATTTCTTTCATTTTACTAATTTTGGGTTTCGTTTATTCTTCCTTCTCTAGTTGCTTTAGGTGTAAGGTTAGGTCGTATCTTTGTGATTTTTCTTGTTTCTTGTGGCAAGATTGTATTGCTATAATCTTCCCTCTTATGACTGCTTTTGCTGCATCCCATAGGTTTTGGACCATCGTGTTTTCATTGTCATTTGTCTCTAGATATGTTTTAATTTCCTCTGATTTCTTCAGTGATCCACTGGATATTTAGTAACATTGATTAGCCTCCATGTGTTTGTGTTTTTCACAGTTTTATTTTCCTGTAATTGGTTTCTAATCTAACAGCCTTGTGGTCAGAAAAGATGCTTGATATGATTTCTATGTTCTTAAATTTACAAAGACTTGATTTGTGACCCAGGATGTGATTTACCTTGGAGAATGTTCTGTGTGCAGTTGAGAAGAAAATGTATTCTGCTGCTTTTGGATGGAATGTCCTGTAAATATCAGTTAAGTGTATCTGGTCCAATCTTAGTTAAGGCTGCGTTTCCTTATTAATTTTCTGTCTAGATGATGTGCCTATTGGTGTAAGTGGGGTGTTAAAGTCCCCCAATATTATTGTGTTACTGTTGATTTCCCCTGCTATGGCTGTTAGCATTTGCCTTATATATTGAGGTGCTCCTATATTGAGTTCACATATATTTACAATTGTTATATCTTCTTCTTGGATTGATCCCTTGATTGTTATGTAGTGTCCTTCCTTGTCCCTTGTAACAGTCTTTGTTTTATTGTCTATTTTGACTCATATGAGTATTCCTACTCCAGCTTTCTTTTGATTTCCATTTGCATGGAATATCTTTGTCCATCCCCTCACTTTCAGTCTGTATGTGCCCCAGGTCTGAAGTGGATCTCTTGTAGACAGCATATACACAGGTCTTGCTTTTGTTTCCAGTCAGCCAGTCTATGTCTTTCTTGTAGCTTTTAATCCATTTAAATTTAAGGTAATTATCATTGTGTATGTTTCTTTTGCCATTTTCTTAATTGTTTTGGTGTCTTTTTGTAGGTCTTTTTTCCTCTCTCTGTTCCCTATTCTTGTGATTTGATGACCATCGTTAGTGTTGTGTTTGGGTTGTTTTTGTTCTTTTGTGTATGTGTATCTCTTGTAGTTTTTTGGTTTTCATTTCCAATGAGGTTTTGATAAAGCAGTCTCTATATATACAAGGTTGTTTTAAGTTGCTGGTCTCTTAATTTCAAATGCAATTCCCATTTCCTACATTTGTACTCTCCGCTTCTCATGGTTTCATGTTTTGTTATCATATTTGTGTATGGATGAGTTCCTGTTTTTACTGTAAGTTTACCTTTACCAATGAGCTTTCCCATTTGTGATTTTCTTGTTTCTAGTTTTGGCCTCTTTTCACCCCCACTGTCTAGAGAGGTCCCTTTGCCATTCGTTGTAAAGCTGGTTTGGTGGTGCTGAATTCTCTTTGCTTTTGCTTGTGTATAAAGCTTTTATTTCTCCATCAAATCTGAATGAGAGCCTTGATGGGTAGAGGATTCTTGGTTGTAGGTTCTTCCTTTTCATCACTTTAAATATATCATGCCACTTCCTTCTGACCTGCAGAGTTTCTGCTGAACAATCAGCTGATAACCTTATGGGGAATCCCTGGCATGTCATTTGTTGCTTTTCCTTTGTTGCTTTTAATATTTTTTATTTGTATTTAATTTTTGTTAGTTTGATTAATATGTGTCTCAGCATGCTCCTCCTTGGGTTTTTCCAGTATGGGACTCTCTGCACTCCTGCACTTTGTTGACTATTTCCTTTCCCATGTTTGGGAAGATTTTTACTGTAATCTCTTCAAGTATTTTCTCAGGGCTTTTCCCTTTCTGTTCTCCTTCTGCAACCCCTATAACCTGAATGTTGGTGCATTTTATGTTGTCCCAGAGTTCTCTTAGACTATTTTCATTTCTTTTCATTCCTTTTTCTTTATTCCATTCTGTGGCAGTGATTTCCACCATTCTGTCTTCCAGGTCACTTATGTGTTCTGCCTCAGTTATTCTGCTATTGATTCCTTCTAGTTATTTTTCATTTCAGCTATTTTATTGTTGATCTCTGTTTGTTTGTTATTTAGTTCTTCTAGGTTTTTGTTAAACATTTCCTGTATCTCTTTGATCTGTGCCTCTGTTTTTTTCTTAGATCTTGTATCATCTTTACTATCATTACTCTGAATTCTTTTTCAGGTAAATTGCCTATATCCTCTTCATTTAGTTGTTCTTGTAGGTTTTTATCTTGCTCCTTTGTCTGCAATTTGTTTCTTTGTCTTCTCATTTTGTCTAAATTACTGTGTTTGTGGTCTCCTTTCCACAGGCTGCAGGATCGTAGTCCCTCTTGCTTCTGGTGTCTGCCCCTGGTGGGTGAGGTTGGTCCAGAAGCTTTGCCATTATCTCCTTGATAAGGGGCTTGACTGGTGTTGTGGTGACCAAAGCTTGCCCTGGATATTAAGTGGGGCCTGCCCTTTGCTCTGTGGTTTTCACTGTCCTGTCAGGCACAGGGTGTGCTCCCTAATTTTTAGAGTAGAGACCCCCAGGTATGTTTCTTAGCTGTTTTTCTGACCTGTGGTGTGAGATAGGCAGGATTGGAGAACTCTCACTGCAAAAGAAGCCACTGAATATTCTTCCTCTGGAGCTGTTCACCTGTGAATGTGCTCTGTTGTGTCCCCTTTTGCTCATTGTGTGGGCTCACAAAGTACACCGTTATTTGCCCTTCTCTCATTCCCACTTTAACTGCGGGTATGCTGGCAATTGACCCTGGTGAATTTCAGGCATTGTTTTCATCAGGCCACTGACATGGATCCACTGAGGTCAGGTCCCTGGACTGCTGTAGTTGTGCACCTGAGCAGAGTGTGGGGGCTATGGAGGCAGCTCAGACTCTGGCCTGGCCCAACCCCCATGTGTATGCACCCACAAAGCCCACAGCTGCTATAGCCATATGCATCCCAGCTGCAGGAGTACTTCTTGTCCTTTTGGATGTTTCAGAGATGCTGAATTTAGGAAGATGTCAGCAGAGGTGTAACTCCATGGTTCACGCAACTGTATGGAGATATTTCAGCTGTTCTTCCTTAGTCACACAGCCTCTGGGGCTCAGCTGTGATTTCAGCCCCAACTTCATGTGTGTTCCTCTCACTGGAGTCTGTTTCTGAGTTTGCTGGAGCACAGGAGCCCATCAGGCAGGAAAGAGCCAAGGCAGTGATTGGGGCAAGGAGGCTGCCCTGGTGGGAGGGTGCTGGGGTAGCAATTGGAAGTTGTGAGTCCATCAGGCAGTGATCAGGGCTGCCCAGGCAGGGGTTAGGGGGTAGCCGATGGCAGGGACATGGTATCTGGCTCCAGTAGGTGCCCTCCCTAGTGCCCATGGAGGCAGTAGCTGGTGTGTGAGGAGAGAGGCTGCAAAGCCAGCCCCATGCATTGTGCATCACTCAGCAATGGCTCTTCACTTCTGTGGCAGTCTGGGCTTCCTCCATGAGCATTCACAGGTGTGGAGCTCCTCATTCCCTTCCCTTTGGGCTGTCTCCTCACAGAAAACAGCAGTCCCCTCCCCAGGTCTGCTCACTAAAACTCACGTTCCAACACCCAGCCCCTGTGCACACTGGAGGACACCCATTTCAGGCTGGGGCATGCAGGGCTGTGGCACGGACCATATGTAGGCCTTGCTCTATCCTGCCTGCCACTGACCACTTGCTGTGCTCTCCTCCGAGCCCCCAAAGCTCCCCTTCTGTCCCAGCTGATCTTTCTGCTGGTGAGGGGGCTTTCCCAGATGAGGGAACCTCTCCTCACCTTCAGCTCCCAGCTGAGGCACTGGTCCTGTCCTGATTCCTCTCCTCTTCTTTTTCCCTTCTTCTTTTTTATCTTACCCAGTTATGTGGGGATCTTTCTTGTCTTTTTGGGTGTCCCAGGTCCTCTGCTAGTGTTCAGCAGGTGCTCTGTGAGAATTGTTCCATTTGTAGATGTATTCTTGATACGTATTTAGGGAGAGATGAATTCCACATCCTCCTACTCCTCTGACATCTTGGAAAAATTCCATTTTGAGTTTATTTTTGTTTGTGGTGTTAAAGAATGTTCTAATTTCATATTTTTACTGGACATGTAGCTGTTCAGTTTTCCCAGCACTATTTATTGAAGAGACTGTCTTTTCTCCATTGTATAGTCTTGTCTCCTTTGCTGTAGGTTAATTGATTTTAGCCATGTGGGTTTTTTAATTAAATTAAATTAAATTAATTTATTTTTGGCTGAATTGGGTCTTCATTGCTGTGTGCAGGCTTTCTCTAGTTGCAGTGAGTGGGGGCTACCTTCTGTTGCTGTATGGGGGCTTCTCATTGCAGTGGCTTCTCTTTGTTCTGGAGCACGGGCCCTAGGCACATGGGCTTCAGTAGTTGTGGCATACAGGTTCAGTAGTTGTGGCTTGCGGGCTCTAGAGCACAGGTTCAGTAGTTGTTACACATGGGCTTAGTTGCTCCCGGCATGTGGGATCTTCCGGACTGGGGCTCAAACCCTTGTACCCTGCTCTGGCAGGTGGACTCTTAACTACTGTGCCACCAGGGAAGCCACATGTGTATGGGTTTATTTCTGGGCTTTCTGTCCTGTTCAATTAATCTATATTTCTGTTTTTGTGCCAGCACCATACTGTTTTGATTACTGTAGCTTTGTAGTATCGTCTGAAGTCAGGGAGCCAGATTCCTCCAGTTCAGGTCTTCTTTCTCAAGATTCTTTATCTATTCAGGGTCTTTTGTGTCTCCATACAAATTTTAAGATATTTTTTGTTCTTTTTCTGTGGAAAATACCATTGGTAATTTGATGATAGGGATTGCATTGAAGCTATACCAGAATGGCCATCATCAAAAAGTCTACAAACAATTCATGCTGGAGAGGGTGTGGAGAAAAGGGAACCCTCCTACACTCTTGGTGGGAATGTAAGTTGGTAGAGCCACTGTGGAGAACAGTATGGAGCTTCCTTAAGAAACTAAAAATAGAGCTACCATATGATCCAGCAATCCCACTTCTGGGCATATATCCAGAGAAAAACATGGTTCAAAAGGATACATGCACCCAAATGTTCATTGTGGTACTGTTTACAGTAGCCAAGACATGGAAGCAACCTAAATGTCCATCGACAGATGAATGGATAAAGAATATGTAGTACCTATATACAATGGATTATTACTCAGCCACTAAAAAGAATGAAATAATGCCATTTGCAGCAACATAGATGGACCTAGAGATTATCATACTAAATGAAGCAAGTCAGACAGAAAGATAAATATCATATGATATTGCTTATATGTGGATGGATCTTTTAAAAAAAGGATACAAATGAAGTTAGTTACCAAAGAAATAGACTCACAGACTTAGAGAACAAATCTATAGTTACCAGGTGTGAAAGTTGAGGGGCAGAGATAGATTGGGAGATTGGGACTGACATTTACACACTGCTATATTTAAAATAGATAACTAACAAAGACCTACTGTATAGCACAGGGAACTCTGTTCAGTACTCTGTAATAACCTAAATGGGAAAAGAATAGATACATGTATATGTATATCTGAATCTCTTCACTGTACACCTGAAAGTAACACAACATTATTAATCAACTCTACTCTAATATAAAATAAAAATTAAAAAATTAAAACTCTTATGAGCATTTATATACAGGATTTTATGTGAAAATAAGTTTTCATTTCTCTGGGTAAATATCCAAGGCTGCAATTGCTGGCTTGTATGGTACTGCATGTCTAGTTTTTGAGGAAACTGCCAAATTGTTTTGCAGAATGGCTGTACAATTTTACATTCCCAGAAGCAATGTATTAATGATCCAGTTTTTCCATTTCCTGGTCAGAATTTCCTGGTGGTACTGTTTTGTTGTTGTTATTATTTCAAGTGGTAACTTGTGATTGTAATTTGCATTCCCCTGATGTTTAATGATATTGAACATCTTTTCATATGTTTATTAGCTATTTGTGTGTCCTTTTCCATAAAATGTCTGCTTATGTCTTTTGGCCATTTTTAAATGTATAATTTGTTTTTAAACTGTCCCATTTTAAGAGTATATATATATATATATATATATATATATATATATGCCTGTGTGTATATACATAAATATGCTTATAGCAATTTGTCAATTTTTGTCCATTTGTGGATTATGATTTTACTGTCTAGTTTAAGAAATGTTTGCTTAGCCCTAGATCTCAAAGAATTTCTTCAGTGTTTCTTTTTCTAAAATTTTATGATTTTATGTTTTACATTTAAGTTTGTGATCCATATTGTGCTGAATTTTATGTAAGGTGTAAGGTTTAGGTCGAAGTTCTTTTTTCTTTTTCTTTGTTTTTTTTTCTGGCCTATGGATATTCAATTCTTTCAGCACAATTTACTGAAATTATTTTGTCATGGATCCATTGAACAGTGACTTGATTTTGCACCTATTTAAAAAATCAGTAGGGCATATTTGTGTGGCTCTATTTCTGGATTCTTTATTTTTTTCCATTAATCTGTGTTTCTACCTCTCTACTAATATCACACTGTCTTGATTATGGTAGCTATATAATAATTCATAATATCAGGTAGAGTAATTCCTCCACTTTATTCTCCTTTTTCAAACTGATTTTACCTACACTAGTGCCTTTCCACCATTCTATATAAATTTTAGAATTAGTTGACTATGTCTATGTAAAGAAATTTCATTAAACCTATAGATCAATTTGGAGACAATACACATTTTAATAAATTGAATCTTCCAGTCCACAAATATTTTATACCTAACCATTTATTTAGTTATTTTTTTTTTTACTTCTTTCATCAGCATGTTGTACTTTCTACATACATTGTGTACATATCTTTTTAGAATTTTATCTACGTATTTCATGTTCTTTGGAGCAATTGTAAGTAGTATTCTGCTTTTTTCTTTGTTGTTTTGGTTGTTGTATGTTCATTGTTAGTGCATAGAAATGTGATTGCTTCTTGTGTGTTGATCTTGTATCCTGCAAACTTGCTGAACTCACTTAGTTCTACTTTTTTTTGGGTAGATTCCTTGAGATTTTCTAGGCAGGCTACCATGTCATGTCATATGCAAATACAGACAGTTTTGTTTCTTCTTTTATGATATTTATGTTTTTTGTTTCCTTTTGTTGAAATACTGGCTAGGATTTCAACTACTATACTGAAAAACTAAAAATACAACTACCATGTGATCCAGTAATCCTACTTCTGGGTGTATACCTGAAGAAAATAAAAATAGAGTATCAAAAAGATATCTACACTTCCATGTTTATTGCAGCATTATTCACAATAGTCAAGATACAGAAACAACTTAATCATCTGTCAATGGATGAATAGGTAAAGAAAATGTATATACATATATATGCCATGGAATATTATTTATCTGTGAGAAAGAAGAAAATCTTTCCAGTTGCAACAACATGGATGGGCTTTCAGGGCATTATGCTAAAATTCCAGACAGAGAAAGACAAATAATGTATGTTATCACTTACACATGGAAACTATAATTGCCAAACACATAGAAATAAAGAGTAGATTGCTGGTACCAGGGGCTGGGGGTGGAAGTATTGGGAAGATGTTGGTCAAAGGATATAAACTTACATTTAGAAGATGAATAAGTTCTGGAGAGCTAATGCATAGCATTGTGATTATGGTTAACAATACTGTACCATATAATTCAAAGTTGCTAAGAGACTGGACTTTAAATGTTCTTATCACAAAAAAGAAATCATAATTATGTGTTCTGATGGAGCTGTTAGCTAAGGTTACAATGGTAATCATATTGCATTATGTAAATATATCAATTCAACAAGTTGTGTACCTTAAACTTAAACAATACTATATGTCAATTTTACATCAATTAAAAGAAGAGTGGTGGAAACACAAAAGACACCGAATAGCCAAAGCAATCTTGAGAAAGCAAAACAGAGCTGGAGGAATCAGGCTCCTGGACTTCAGACTACACAACAAAGCTACAGTCATCAAGACAGTATGGTACTGGCACAAAAACATAAATATAGATAAATGGAACAGGATAGAAAGCCCAGAGATAAACCCATGCACATATAGTAACCTTACCTTTGATAAAGGAGGCAAGAATATAAAATGGAAAAAAGACAATCCCTTTGGTAAGTGATGCTGGGAAAACTTGACAGCTACATGTAAAAGAATGAAATTAGAACACTCCCTAACACCATACACAAAAATAAACTCAAAATGGATTAAAGACTTAAATGTAAGGCCAGACACTATCAAACTCTTAGAGGAAAACAGAGGCAGAACACTCTATGATATAAATCACAGCAAGATCCTTTTTGATCCACCTCCCAGAGAAATGGAAATAGAAACAAAAATTTAAAAATGGGACCTAATGAAACTTCAAGGCTTTTGCACAGCAAAGGAAACCATAAACAAGACCAAAAGACAACCCTCAGAATGGGAGAAAATATTTGCAAATGAAGCAACTGACAAAGGATTAATCTCCAAAATTTACAAGCAGCTCATGCAGCTCAATATCAAAAAAACAAATAACCCAATCCAAAAATGGGCAGAAGACCTAAATAGGCATTTCTCCAAAGAAGATACACAGACTGCCAACAAACACATGAAAGAATGCTCAACATCATTAATCATTAAAGAAATGCAAATCGAAACTACAATGCGATATCATCTCACACCAGTCAGAATGGCTATCATCAAAAATCTAGAAACAATAAATGCTGGAGAGGGTGTGGAGAAAAGGGAACACTCATACACTGTTGGTGGGAAAGTAAATTAATACAGCCACTATGGAGAACATTATGGAGGTTCCTAAAAAACTAAAAATAGGACTACCATACAATCCAGCAATTCCACTACTGGGCATTTACCCTGAGAAAACCATAGTTCAGAGTCATGTACCACAATGTTCATCGCAGCTCTATTTACAATAGCCAGGACATGTAAGCAACCTAAGTGTCCATTGACAGGTGAATGGATAAAGAATATGTGGCACACGTATACAATGGAATATTACTCAGCCATAAAAAGAAATGAAATTGAGTTATTTGTAGTGAGGTGGATGGACCTAGAGTCTGTCATACAGAGTGAAGTAAGTCTGAAAGAGAAAAACAAATACCATATGCTAACACATATATATGGAATCTAAAAAAAAAAATCGTCATGAAGAACCTAGGTACAAGATGGGAATAAAGACACAGACCTACTAGAGAATGGACTTAACACGGGGAGGGGGAAGAGTAAGCTGGGACAAAGTGAGAGAGTGGTAATGTATATGTGGACATATATACACTACCAAATGTAAAATAGATAGTGGGAAGCAGTTGCATAGCACAGGGAGATCAGCTTGGTGCTTTGTGACCAGCTGGAAGGGTGGGATAGGGAGGGTGGGAGGGAGGGAGATGCAGTAGGTAAGAGATATGGGGATATATGTATATGTATAACTGATTTGCTTTGTTATAAAGCAGAAACTAACACATCATTGTAAAACAATTATACTACAATAAAAATGTTAAAAAAAAAAGAAGAGTGGTGAGAGAGAGCATCCTTGTCTTCTTTGTGATCTTAGAGATTCTCACCAAAATCTATATGGTTTTACAAATGCTATCAAGTTGAAGAAGTTCTCCTCAATGTTATTTTTCTGAGAGTTTTTAAAAAATCATAACCAAGAGTTGGATTGTGTGATATGGTTTTTTCTGTCAGTTGATATTATCATATGAGTTTTCTTCTTTAACTTGTTTAAAGGAAGGGTATCATCAATTGAATTTGGAATATTGAACAAGTCCTGCATACATGGAGTAAATCCCATGTAGTCACAGTTATATTTAAATTTATACATTGATGTGCTTGATTTATAATCCTTTATTGAGGATTTTAAAATCTAAGTTCATGAGGGATATTGGTCTATAGTTTTCGTTTTTGTGTTGTATTTGGTTTTAATATTAGGATAACACTAATCTCAACATGAGTTAGGAAGTATTAATTTTCTTCTATTTTTTGGAAGAAATTGTGGATAATTAGTTTTAATTTCTTTTTTTCTTTTTAGCATCTTATTGGAGTATAATTGCTTTACAATGGTGTGTTTGTTTCTGCTTTATAACAAAGTGAATCAGCTGTACATATACATATATCCCCATATCTCTCCCTCTTGTATCTCCCTGTTTTAATTTCTTTTTACATGTTTGGTAGAATTCTCCAGGGAAAGCCATTTGGGGACTGGGGATTTCTTTTTCAGGAGATTTCTTTCTAATAACAGTTTTATTGAGAAGTAATTGACATATAAAATTTCACCATTTAAAATATATAATTCCACAGTTATTATTATATTTACAGTTGTGCAACCATCACCACTATATAATTTTAGGATATTTTTATCACTCCAAATAGAAATGCCATACCAATTACCAATCAACCCCTCTAACCTTTTCTGTCACACTCCCCCAACCCATGGCAATCACTAATCATTCTGTTTGTACAGATTTGCTTATTCTGGTCATATCACATAAATGGAAAAATATAGTATGTGGTTTTTGTCATAAGTTTCTTTCAATTAGCATAATCTTTTCACTGTTCATTCGTGTTGTAGTGTTTCAGTTATTTTTATGGGTGAATAGTATTCCAATGTATGGATATAATACATCTTTCGTTTTTCTTAACTGAAGTACAGTTGATTTACAATATTGTGTTAGTTACAGGTGTACAGCAAAGTGATTCAGTTATATTTTTCAGACTATATTCCATTATAGGTTATTACAAGATACTAAATATCATTCCCTGTTCTATACAGAAAATCCTTGTTGCTTATCTATTTTATGTACAGTAGTTGGTATCTGTTACACCTATACTCCTTTTCCCTCCTTCCCTCCCTCTCCCTGTTGGTAACCCTAAGTTTGTTTTCTATGTCTGTGTGTCTGTTTTGTATGTAGATTCATTTGTATTATTTTTTAGATTCCACATATAAGTGATATCATACAGTATTTGTCTTTCTCTGTCTGACTTACATCACTAAGTATAATATTCTCTGGGTCCACCAATGTAACTGCGAATGGGAATATTTCATTCTTTATGTCAGAGTAACATTCCATTATATATATATATACATACACACACACACACACACACACACACACACACACACCCCTATATGTACATCACACCAAGTGTACATATATATGTACATATATATATGTACATCACATCTTCTTAAGCCAATCTTTGGTTGTTTCCATGTCTTGGTTATCATTAACAATGCTGCTATGAACATTGGGGTGCATTTATCGTTTCAAATTAGAGTTTTCATCTTTTCTGGATATATGCCCAAGAATGGGAGTGCTGGATCATGGTAGCTCTATTTTTAGTTTTTTAAGGAACCTCCATATTGTTCTCTATAGTGGCTGTACCAATTTATATTCCCACCAACACAGTCCGACTGTTCCCTTTCCTCCACACCCTCTCCAGCATTTATTATTTGTAGACCTTTTGATGATAGCCATTCTGACCTGTGTGAGATGATAACTTATTATAGTTTGATTTGAGTTTCTCTAATAATTAGCAATGTTGAACATCTTTTCATGTGCTTGCTGACCATTCTGTATGTCTTCATTGGAAAAATGCCTATGTCTTCTGCCCAGTTTTCAATTGAGGTTTTTTTTTTTGATATTGAGTTGTATGAGGTATTTATATATATTTGATATGAACCACTGGTCAGTTGCATCATTGGCAAATATTTTCTCCCATTTCATAGATTGACTTTTCATTGTGTTGATGTTTTCCTTTGCTCTGCAAAAGCTTTTAAGTTTGATTAGGACCAACTTGTTTAGTTTTGCTTTTATTTATTTTGCCTTGGGTGACTGATCTAAGAAAATATTACTACAATTTTCTAAGAAAATATTACTACAATTTATGTCAAAGAAAGTTTTGCCTATGTTCTCTTCTAGCATTTTTATGGTGTCACATCTTATATTTAGGCCTTTAAACCAATTTGAGTTTATTTTTGTAGGTGGTGTTAGGGAGTGTTCTAATTTTATTGATTTATATGTAGCTTTCTAGCTTTTCCAGCACCACTTCTTGAAGAGAATGTATTTTCTCCAGTGTATATTCTTGCTTCCTTTGTCATAGATTAATTGACCATTGGTGTGTGGCTTTATTTCTGGTCTCTCTATTCTGTTCCACTGATCTATATGTCTGTTTCTGTGCCAATACCACACTATTTTAATTACTGTAGCTTTGAAGTATAGTCTGTAAGAGTTATTCCTTCCAGCTTTGTCCTTTATCTTCAGGATTGCTTTGGCAATTCTGAGCCTTTTGTGGTTCCATATAAAATTTAGGATTATTTCTTCTAGTTCTGTGAAAAAAGTCATGGGTATTTTGTAAGGAATTGCATTACATCTGTAGATTGCTTTGAGTAACATGGCCTTTTTAACAATATTAATTCTTTCAATACAAGATTATATACAAGAGGATATATTTCCATGTCTTTGAAATATCATCAATTTCCTTCATCAATGTTTTATAGTTTTCAGTGTATAGGGCTGTCAGCTCAGCTTATTCCTAAGTATTTTTTTTTTGATGTGATTTTAAATGGGATTTTTTTTTACTTTCTCTTTTTGATAGCTCATATTAGTTTAAGGAAATGCAAACTATTTCTGTATATTAATCTTTTATCCTGCTGCCTTGCAGAATTCATTTATTAGTTCTAATAGCTATTTTTTGTGTGTGGAGATTTTAGGATTTTCTGTATAGTGTATCATGTCATCTGCAAATAGTGACGGTTTTACCTCTTTCCTTCCAATTTCTAAATCTTTTCTTTCTTTTTCTTGTCTGATTGCTGTGGCTAGGACTTCCAACACCATGTTCAATAAAAATGGTGACAGTGGGTATCCTTGTCGTGTTCCTAAATTTAGTGGGAAGGCTTTCAGCTTTTTCCCATTGAGTATCATGTAGGCTATAGATTTGTCATAAATGGCTTTTATTATGTTGAGATATATTCCCTCTGTACCCACCTTGGTGAGAGTTTTTATCATGAATCAATGTTAAATTTCATCAAAAGACTTTTCTGTGTCTACTGAGATGATCATGTGGTTTTTGTCTTTCCTTTTGTTAATGTGGTGTATCACATTGATTGATTTGCATATGTTGAAACGTCCTTGTTACTCTGGAATGAATCCAACTTGATCATGGTGTGTGATACATTTTATATATTGTTGGAATTGTTTTTCTAATATTTTGTTGAGGATATGTGCATCTATATTCGTCAAAGATATTGGCCTGTTATTTAATCTTTTTTAGTGTCTTTGTCTGGTTTTGGTATCAGGGTGGCCTCATAGAAAGAACTTGGGAGTGTTCCCTCCTTTTCAAATTTTTGGAATGGTTTGGGAAGGATAGGTACAATTTCTTCCTTGTATGTTTGGTAGAATTCCCCAGTGAGGCCGTATGGTCCTGGACTTTTGCTTGTGGAGAGTTTTTGTTTTGTTTTGTTTTATTTTAATTAACAGATTCTATTTCACTTCTAGTGGTCAGTCCATTCAAATTTCTTCTTGACTAAATTTTGTCAGGCTGTATGTTTCTAGAAAATTGTACATTTCTTCTAAGTTGTTCAATTTGTTGACAAGTAACTGTTCATGGTATTCTCTTAGGAGTTGTTTTCTTTTTCTTTCTTTTTTTTTTTTTTTTTTTGTATTTCTGTGGTATCAGTTGTGATTTCTTCTCTTTCATTTCTTATTTTGTTTAATTGGGTCCTCTCTCTTTTCTTTTTGGTGAGCCTGGCTGGAGGTTTGTCAGTTTTGTTTATCTTTTCAAAAAAGTCTCTTGGTTTTATTGATCTTTTTATTGATTTTTAAAATTTTTATAAATTTACATCCTCTCTGATAGTTATTATTTCCTTCCTTCTGCTGACTTTAGATTTTGTTTGTTTTCCTTTTTCTAATTCTTTTGGGTGGTAGATCATGTTGTTTTTCAAGATTTTTCTTGTTTCTTGATGAAGACCTGTATCACTATGAACTTCCCTCTTAGAACTTCTTTTGCTGAATTCCATAGATTTTGTAAGGTTGTATTTTCATTTTCATTTGTCTCAAGGTATTTTCTGATTTATCCTTTGATTTCATCATTGAACCATTGGGTTTCTAGTATCATGTTTTTTAGTCTTCATGTGTTCATTCTTTTCCCTTTTTTCTTTCTGTGATTAATTTCAAGTTTCACACTACTGTGTTCAGAAAAGATGATTGAAATAATTTCTATCTCCTTAAATTTGTTGAGGATTATTTTTTGACCTATTGTGTGATCTATCCTAAAGAGCATTCCATGTGTGCTTGCAAAGTATGTGTATTCTTGTTTTTTTGGATATAATTTCCTGTAGATATAATTAAGTCCAACTGGTCTACTGTATCTTCTAGGACCCCAATTGCCTTATTGATTTTTCTGTCTGGATTATTTGTCCATTGATATCAATGCAGTGTTAAAGTCTCCTACTCTTCTTGTATCATTATCAATTTCGCCCTTTATGTCTGTTAGTATTTGTTTCATATACTTAGGTGCTCCAATATTGAGTGCATATATGTTAAGGAGTGTAATGACCTCTTCTTGTATTGATCTCTTTATCATTACATAATGCCATTTTTTGTCTTTCTTTATGGCCTTTTTTAAAAAGTCTATTTTGTCTGATATGAGTATTGCTATCCCTGCTTTATTGTTGTTTCCATTTGCATGAAATATAATTTCCATCACCTCATTTTCAGTCTGTGTGTGTCTTTTGCTCTGAAAAGCATCTCTTGTAAGCAGCATATTGTAAGTTCTTGTCTACCCCAGATCTAGCACTAAACTGTGATGGCGAATGGGTGGAGCTGGGGCACTCTCATTGGGAACCAAACTGCTGCATACTCCTGCCCAATGCCTGTCTGTCTGAGATTCGGTGCTTAGCCATGGTGCACTCGTGTGGTGCCACCATGTGCACACACTGACAATGCCTGCTGAAGCCCCAGCCACTGACCCCTGCACATGCTGAAAATGGGCTCCACAGCTCTACCTGGATCACACCCCAGTCCCCTGGTCTGCCTCTCTGTAGCTAGGCTAAATCTTTGCCCAGATCTCATGCTGGGCTGTGGTGTGGTGTGAGTGGGGCCTGGGTGTTTGCCCCTTCAAATTGGGAAGTGTGGCAAGGCTGCTACCACTGGTTCAAGGTTCTCTCTGACCTGATTGTTAGCAAGTTAGCATGCACACACTCCCCACAAGTAGAGACTAAGCTTCTCTAGCTGCTCTCTCTGTCTCAGGGGATTTCCCAGCAGGCAAGGGGGTTTATCTCCTCTGCACAGTTCCTCAGGACTGGCTTGCCCAGATTGTGGCTTGTCCTGCTCACTCCCCAGGGTGAGCATCTGCCAGGGTGGACCTTGTCTTCTTTACATACACTTCCCAGGGGCCCAGGTCCTGACCCAATGCCTTTTGTTCCCATCCTACCCAGTTATGTGGGATTTTTGCAGTTTTGGTTGCATAGGAGTTCTTCTGCCAGTTTCTAGTTAGTTTTCTGTGAGAATTGTTCCACATATAGATGTATTTTTGATGTGTTTGTGGGGGAGGTGAGCTCCATATCCTCCTACTCTCCCATTTTGATCCCCTTCCTGAGCTATCATATGTATATATTCAGTTACCAGTAGTGGACATTTAGATTGTTTCCACTTTTTGGCTATTAGGTATAATTCTGCTATGAATATTCTATAAGTTTTGTGTGAACATAAGTTTTCAATTCTCTTGGGTATATACCTAAGAGTGGAATTGCTGGGTCACATGATAACTCTATGTTTAACCATTTAAGGAACTGCCAGATCATATTCCAAAGTGGCTGCAACATTTTACATTTCCACCAGCAGTATATGGGTGTTACAATCTCCACATTCTTGCCAATACTTGCTAATGTCCAACATTTTTACTTTAGTCTCCTTAGTGTATATGAAATAATCTTTCATTGTGTTTTATTTTCAACATCTTTATTGGAGTATAATTGCTCTACAATGGTGCATTAGCTTCTGCTGTATAACAAAGTGAATCAGCCATACGTATACACATATTACCATATCCCCTCCCTCTTGCATCTCCCTCCCACCCTCCCTATCCCACTCCTCTAGGTGGTCACAAAGCACCGAGCTGATCTCCCTGAGCTATGCAACTGCTTCCCACCAGCCATCCATTCTACATTTGGTAGTGTATATATGTCCATGTCACTCTCACTTTGTCCCAACTTACCCTCCCCGCTCCCCATGTCCTCAAGTCCATTCTCTATGTCTGTGTCTTTATTCCTGTCCTGCCCCTAGGTTCTTCAGAACCGTTTTTTTTTTTTTTGATTCCATATATATGTGTTAGCATACAGTATTTGTTTTTCTCTTTCTGATTTACTTCACTCTGTATGACAGACCCGAGGTCCATCCACCTCATTACAAATAACTCAATTTCATTTCTTTTTTTTTTTCATTGTGGTTTTGATTTACATTTCCCTATGACTATTGTTGGACATCTTTTCATGTGTGCATTGCCATTTGTATATCTTGAATTTCCAAATGAATCTTAGGATCAGCAGGTTAAATTCTGCAAAAAAGTAAAGAAAATGCAGCTGGGGGTTAAATAGGGATTAAGTTCAATCTGTACATCAATTTGGGGAGCATTGCCATCTTAACAATAGTATTTTCAAATAACAAACACAGTATTAATTTTCAAATATTTAATTATTCTCAATAATTTAGTTTCTCTCTTTACAATCAGGATGGCTTTTCTTCTTGCACAGTAACCTGACTAGAATCTACAGTACAATGTTAAATAGAATTAGAGGGAGTGGATATCTTTATTTTATCCCTGATCTTAGGGATAGAGTGTTTTTTCTTTCACCAATAAGTTGATGTTAGTTGTACAGTTTTCATTGATCATCTAATATTGATTGAGGAAGCTTCCTTTTACAGCTAGTTTGTTGAGTGTCTTTATTATTAAAAGTTGATGTGTCTGTCAAATGCTCTGTGTCTATTGATATGATCATGTGGTTTTTGTCCTTTATATTATTTATATGATGTGTTACATTGATTTATTTTCATATATTAATGCAATTTTGCATTGCATTCCTGGGATAAAACTCACTTGTTTTTGTGCATAATCCCTTTTCAAGTTTGATACATTTGGTTTTCTAGCATTTTGTTGAGAGTTTTTTTTTATCTATATTCATAAGGAATATAATCTATAATTTTCTTTCCCTGTGATATTTTTGTTTCTGGTATCAGAATAATACTGACTTTATAGAATGAGTTGGAAAATATTCCCTCCTATTTCTTGGAAGAGTTTGTGGAGAATGCTGTTATTCTTTAAATATTTGTTGGGTATCAGCAGTGAAGCCTAATGGTCCTGGGCTTTTCTTCATAGGTCACTTTTTGATTACAATTTTAATTTATTTACTTGTTATGATTCCTTTCAGATTTTATATTTCCTCTTGATTGAGTTTTGGTAATTTGCTCTTTCTAGCAATTTGTTTCATCTAGGCTGCCTAATTTGTTGGCATAAAATTGTTCATAACATTCCCTCATAATACTTATTTTTGTGAAGTTGTTAGTAATATCCCTGCTTTTATTCCAGATTTTAAAATTTATTCATTCTTTCTTTTTTTTTCTTTGTCAGTCTAGTTAAGGGTTAGGCAATTTTGTCAATCTTTTCCAACAAGCAACTTTGTTTTTACCTATTGTTCTTCTATTCTCAATTTTATTTATTTCTGCTGTAATTTTCAGTATTTCCTTCTTTTTACTTGCTTTTGGTTTAATGTCCTCTTCTTTTTACAAGTTTCTTAAGGTGAAATGTTAGATTCTTCATTTGAGATGTTCCTTCATTTTTACTCCAGACGTTTACAACTTAGAATTTCCTTCTAAGTACTGCTTTAGCTGCATATAGTTTAATATGTTGTATTTTAGTTTTCATTAATTTTAAAATATTTTCTAATTTCCATTGTGATTTCTTTTGTGATTCATTGGTGTTTTTCTCAAGAGTGTGTTAATTTCTACATATTTTATTTTCCCAAATTTCTTTCTGTTTGGTTGTCTAATTTCATTCAATTTTATGATTTGAATACTTTTAATTTTTTTATGACAACATATGTTCTATCCTGGAGCATGTTCTATGTGCACTTGCAAAAATTGTGAAAATGTGTATTAGGCTATTGTTGGGTGGAGTGTTCTATTGTTGGATAAGGAGGTCTGTTGGGACTTGTTGATTTATAATGTTTTAATGTTCTCTATTTCCTAGTTAATCTTCTACCTAGTTGTTCCATCTATTATTGAAAACAAGGTATTGAAGTCTTGGACTATTATTGTTGAATTGTTGTTGTTTATTTATACTTTGATTTCTATCAGTTTGGCATCTTGTATTTTGAGACTCTGTTGTTATGTGCATTTATGTTTAGTATTATATTTTGTTGACTGAATGACTCTTATCATATAATGAACTTCTTTTCCTCTAGTAACCATTTTTGTCTCAAAATAAATTTTGTGTGACATTAGTGTGGTCATTCTAACTCTCTTTTTGTCACCTTTGCATGGTGTATCTTTCCACATCCTTTGCTTTCAATCTATTTGTGTTTTTCAATCTAAAGTATGTCTCTAGTGGATAGCATATAGTTATATCATGTTTTTAGTCCATTGTGCAAACATCTGCCTTTTATTTAAAGTGCTTAATTAATTAAATTTACTTACTGATAAGATTTACATCTATCATTTTGCTATTTGTTTTTTACATGTCTGACTTTTTTTCTATTCTGTATTATTCCATTAATGCCTGCTTTATGTTAAATAGATATATTCTTGTGTCTCATTTTTATTGTTCTATTGTTTATTTTACTATTATTTTTTAAAAAGTTATTTTGTCAGTGCTTATCCTGAGGATTAAATTTAACACTTTATAACTCTGGTTTAGATTAGTGTCATCTCTTTTTTTTTTTAATACAGCCTCGTTCATTTATTTATTTATTTATTCATTTATTCATTTATTTTGGCTGCACTGGGTCTTATTTGTGGCATGTGGGATCTTTTTTTAGTTGCAGCATGCATGCTCATAGTTGCGGTATGTGGCTTCTTAGTTGTGGCATGCGGACTTCTTAGCTGTGGCATGCGGACTCTTAGTTGTGGCATGTGAACTCAGTTGTGGCATGCATGCAGGATCTAGTTCCCTGACCAGGGATTGAACCTGGGCTCCCTGCATTAGGAGCATGGAGTCTTACCCACTGGACCACCTGGGAAGTCCCAATGTCATCTTAATTTTAATAGTATGCCTATGTTCCTTTCAATGTCCTCTGTGCCATTATCATCATACAATTTACATCTTTACATATTATAAGCCCATCAACATAGTTTTGTAATTATTACTTTATAGGGATATTTTAAATCAGATTGAAAAAGAAAAGAGTCATAAACAAGAATACATTTATATATTTTTATATTTACATATTTAGTTATCTGTGCCCTCTTTATTTCCTTGTGTGAATTTGAGTAATTATCTGGTATTCTTTCATTTCAGTCTTAAGGACACCCTTTAGTATTTCTTGTAGAGCATGTCTATTAGTGACAATTTGTCTCAGGGTTTATTTATTTGGGAAAGTCTTATTTTCTCCTTCATTTGTGAAGGATAATTTTGCCGGAACTAGAAGCATCAGTTGATAATACTTTATCAGCCTTTTGAATATATCATCCTACAGTCTTTTGTTTTCTGTGGTTTCTTTTGATGTCATCTTTTTTTATTTATTTATTTTAGGCAGCGTTGGGTCTTCATTGCTTCATGTGGGCTTTCTCTAGTTGTGGTGAGCAGAGGTTACTTTTCGTTGTAGTCTGTGGGCTTCTCATTACAGTGGCTTCTCTTGTTGTGGAACATGGCCTCTAGGTGTGCGGGCTTCAGTAGTTGTGGTGTGCAGGCTCTAGAGTATAGGTTCAGTAGTTCTGCTGCATGGGTTTAGTTGCTCTGCAGTGGGTGGGATCTTCCTGGACCACGACTTGAACCCACATCTCCTGCATTGGCAGGCAGATTCTTAACCACTGAACCACCAGGGAAGCCCAAGCCCATAAGTCATCTTTAATAATATCAAGGTTGCCTTGTATGTGATGGGTTGTTTCTTTTGCAGCTTTGTCTTTGAAAAGTTTGACTATGATGTAGCCAGGTTTGGATCTCTTTGTGTTGATTCTACTTGGAATTCACTGAGCTTCTTGGATGTGTAGATTGTTTTGTTTCCCTAATTTGGAAAGTTTTGGGCCATTGTTTTTCTTTAAATATTATTTTTGCTCTTTTCTTTCTCTTCTCTCCTGAGAATTTCATGATGCATATGCTGATACACTTGATAATGCTCCATAGGTCTCTGAGGCTGTTTATTTTTCTTCATTCTTTCCTCTTTCTGTTTCTCAAACTGTAAAATATTAATCAAGCTGTCTTCAAATTTGCTTATTCTTTTTTTTACCAAATAAATCTCCTATTGAGCTTCTACAGTAAATTATTCATTTTAGTCATTATATTTTTCCACTTCATAAATTCTCTTTGATTCTTTCTTAGAATTATAGTAGCTGATTTAAAGTCTTTGTCTAGTAAATCCAACATGTGGGCCACCTCAGGGACAACTTCTATCAATTGCTTTTTTACTTGTGTATAGGTCATACTTTTCTGTTTCAAGTGTCAAAATTTTTGTTGATAACTGGATGTTTTAAATGATATAATGTGGCAACACTGATGATCAGATTCTCTCCCTCTCCCCAGGATTTGTTGTTGTTTCTGTTAGTTATTATTCCTTCCCCTGCTTGTTTGTTTAGCGACTTTTCTGGACTAATTTTGTAAAGTTCGTTTTCTTTGTTGTGCACTGCCACTGTCATATATCCTCAGCCTTGTGGTCAATTAATGATTGACAGTGCTTTCCTTAATTTTTTTGAACTATTAAGCCTCTCAGCCTTTGACAGTGGCTCTCTGTGTATGTGGGGCCATGCCTTCAATCTTCAAGCAGGCTGTTTATATCTGTGCATTAGACTTCACTTTTTGTTTACACAGAGCACAGAGCCTCAAGATCAGCCAGATGTGAGAAGTTAGGGCCTTCTCAGGTCTTTCCTGGGCATGAACACAGTACTGGTCATGTGTGGGGCTTTCTAGAATCCCAGGAATATGTTGGAGCTTTTCCAAGCCTGACATATCTATAAGGCAGGTATATATACATTTATATATTAACATATAATAACTTTTATATATTTATTATATATATATAAATCATTCTACCTTCGTATATATACATTTTTTGGTCAGTGTGTTGTGAGCCTCAGCTGTTATTGCTATCTGAGTTATAGGTAAAAGTATAGGTAAAGAACTGCTGCTCTCCTTTTTAGCAAATGCTCTATGGAATTGGCTCTTCTTATAGAATGAACTCTGAGTTAAGTCAGATAAAGATAAACCCTGAGAGTACAGCAGTACAGTTTTTTAGGGAGGTGCCTGATGTATCCAAAACAACAATTATCTGGGGAATATGCTTTTGAAACACTCCCAACCTGTTCTGTTCCTTCCAATGTTCTGTTGACTGCTAATTTTCACAGATAACAATAGTTGAGAGGTTTTTTGTTTTAAAGGCTACCTCTTAGTCAGGGTGGGAGGGAAAGGGTGGGAATAAATTAAGGTAAATAACGTACAAAATCTCACTGTTCTTACCAAGATTTAGTTGTGTGTCTGCAATAATACTACTCTAATTGTTGCAAGCCTTTGGTTATTTTCCAGAGTACTGAAAAGATTGATTTTGACAAATCTTTGCTTTTATGAAGTAGATTTTTGAAGGTTCTTACTCTGCCATTTCAGAATTGTTTCTCATTGGTATCTTTTAAATTACAAATCAAATTTTCATTATAGGTATATGGTTATTCCAGCTACTTATTTCATCTTGGCTCAGTTCTCCTATTTTGTGGTTTCTGAGGTATTAGTCATTTATTTTAAATTGTTGACTTTATGAGCATAAAACCGATTATAGTACTCCATTGCTATCATTTTAATGGCTGTAGAATCTGTAGTTATACCTCCTTTGGTATTCTAATATTGGTTATTTATGTCTTCTCTCTTTTTATCTTTGTCAGTCCTGCTAGAACTTTGTCCATTTTTTTAATCTTTTCAAAGAACCGACTTTTGGTTTTGTTGTTTTCCTCAGATTTTTAAATTTTGTATTTAATAATGTTAATTCTTATGTTTATTATTTCCTTTATTTGTACAATTTGGATTTATTTTGTTGTTCTTTTTCTAGTTTCTTAATGTTGGAACTTACATTATTAATTTGAGACCTTTCTCCATTCCTAATGTAAGCACTTAGTGCTGTAAATTTACTTTACAGTACTGGCTTAGCTGCATCCCACATATTTTAATATATTATATTTTCATTGACCTCTACATATTTTTTTCTTTGCTTTGAGATTCCCTCTTTGACTCCTGAATTGAACAAACATAGATATTTGTTACTTTTGTAGGTGGTGTAACAAATCCATTTCTAAAAGTCATTTCCAGCAGACATTTCTATTTTTTTTACAAAAGTTCCTTTATAAGACACGTGATTTTCTAACTCAGATTTATCATACCACCCAAAAAGTTAAGAACACCTTTTGTTCATGTTGCATATACAAATTTATAAATAACCAGTAAATCTTTCCAAAGTGTAGTGCATGCTTCCCGTTGGACAACTGTGGTACATTATTCTACCATTTCTCTTTCACAATACCAAGGTCTCATACGATGAAGACCAATGGTCAGATGGATAATGGCAGCTATCTGCTACACCTTTCTTCCTCAGAGATTCTTCTCACCTTCCACCTGTCAAGGCTTTTGTCTATTGTTGTGGAGACAGAGTGGTGTCTCATGCAATTGTGACACATTGTTCATCTCAGTTCCATGAGCTGTAAGACTTGGTGGCCAGAGACCACCATTCTTGCCCTACCTCACCTGCCATTCAGGGAGACAGGATAGGATGAGACTTGAGGTGTCAGAGGTGTCTGTCATTTGCTCATGGTGAAGAGTCACTTTTGTTTTGGGTCCTGGGCTGAGCTGTCAAGTGGCTGAGGTGAGGGTTCCATATGATAGGGTCCCCATTCACCCCAGACCACCCAGCTTACTGGTTGACTTCAGGCAAGTATGACTCAGTGGGTACAAAGTGTGCTCCACTTCTCACTGCACTATCTGCCAGAACACAGTGGTATTATTTTTACCTGTAACAAGCACAGAATCTATCACATAGTTGGTGCTCAATCAATCCTCATTGAATATATTAATAAATGAATGGATGAGGACAAAGGAAAAGACATGTAGTATGATTTGCACTGAACCCAGTCTCTAATGGGAACAGATCTTCTTAGTAGGACATACAACTATTGAATTGAGCAAGGTTCAGAGACTATTGCACATAAGAATGCAACAAAATGCATGCTGCATCTGGGTTTACATGTTCTTATCATAGGTTTTCCTTTTTCTGTATTGAAGAGTACAGACTGAAGCACTTAACATCACAAAAGCAACAGAGTTCTCCAACTGATATATGTGTTGTGGATGGGTTACAGGTGTGCTGAGATTTGTGCTCTCTTATCACTCAGAGTGGTTGGCTAGGATCTGAAGTGGCCCTAGTTCTAGGGATGAAGTTACCAGAGTCCTTGTGACAGTTACTCCGGGCTCAAAAACCCCTTCCTGCTTATTTCAGTATACCATATAAACATTATCAATCTCAGTGTGTGCCATAATGTGAAGTGGTTTGTAAGTCCTAGACACACCATAATTTTGAGTACTTCCTGTGAACACGTTAATGTGTAACATTCAGTCAAGACTTGTTTTGTGGGTCCCTAGCTGCTATTGTGCTTACATATACTTATGGAATATTTTAGAGAATTTTCCTAGAAATTGTATCTTTGCTGTTTCATCTGTATTTTATTTTATTTATTTATTTATTTATTTTTGCAGTATGCGGGCCTCTCACTGTTGTGGCCTCTCCTGTTGCAGAACACAGGCTCTGGATGCACAGGCTCAGCAGCCATGGCTCACGGGCCCAGCCACTCTGCAGCATGTGGAATCCTCCTGGACCGGGGCACAAACCCATGTCCCCTGCATCGGCAGGCGGACTCTCAACCACTGCGCCACCAGGGAAGCCCTGTATTTTTTATTTAATCAAATGTGCCAAACTGTCTTACAATCTTAGTGAAGCCATGAAAATTTAATACTTACTCTCCTATTAGGAAACATTTTACCTGGCTAAAATTGAATAAATCTGCACTACAACAGGCCAAGGATCTGTAAGTGAGGATAAGCTTACCCTCCTTTTAGAGGGAAAAAACAAAAACATAACTGCCCAAAATTTACTGTTGCTATACTTCAAAGTAGAAGAAATACTCACTTCTTTCTTGTGGTAAAAATATTTGCTTGCTATGATAACCAGTTATTGATTTACTCATTTGACAAATATTCCTTGAGCATCTTTTGTGAAATGATATATTCAGAGGGAGAAAAATAGCATAAGGCATGGTTCTTGTTCTCAAGGAGTTCATAGTCTATTAGGAGAGGAAAGACTTGAACACATTAAAAACAGTTTAAAATAATGTTAAAACAGTGTAAGCTATTTCCTATGGTGGCATAAACTGAAATGTCAAAGGACTCATAATGATTATAACTATTATAGGAGATCAAAGGAGCACAAGGATGTTATGTGACTTCCTGGAGATAATGGGAGTTAAACTGGTCTATGAAGAAGGGAGAAGAAAAATAATAACAAACACTTATATAGCAGCTACTATGTGCCAGGTACCTTCTTCAGCATTATATATACTGGTTCATTTAATATTCACTAACACAGAGAGTTAAGAAACAGAGTTTTGGTAACTTGCCTAAAGTAATACAGCTAGTCAGTGTCAGAATAAAACACATGCAGTTTATGTTTTTATCACTGTACTGCACTATCCCTTGGTAAATATTCTAGGATTTGAGAAGCAATTTAACTAAGGCACAGTAGGGTATACTAAGATCAATTAGTAGACTAATAGAGGGTGGCTGAGATTGATAAGAAAAGTGATATGTTTCTTGTGACTCAGCTCCTGCTTCTTTTGAGGTTAGGGTTCTTCCCCCCATCTTGTTACAATTAATGCCTATGGCACAGGGTTGCCAATCCTTCACAAGAACCCAAGGACTAAAGCTTATCAACCCTATTTGTCAGTTACTTGTTTTCTCTAACTCTGTAACTTCTTAGGTTTAGAAATAAGTTGTGCAGACATATAGTGTTTGTCTTTCCCTATCACTAACTTTGGCTTTAAAAATTAAATGCTTAAACTATGGCGGCAGACAAATTCCTCAGTTTGCACAAGATATATCATTAGGTGATTTAAGATTGAATCTTTGAGAGTCTTGCCTTTGGGATCAAGCCTTAGAGCTTTAATCTGTCTGATGATGGGGAGCCATTGGAAGTGTTTGGTAAGAGAACACTGCAATAATTGTATTTTATCTGGCAGTCATGTGCAGGGTGGATTGGATAATAAATGATCAGTTTCCAAATATGAGCAACTATACAGATTTCATTTTGCTGGGCCTTCTTTTCCTGCTTTTAGGCAGTAAAACTGTATGATCAAAAACACTCTAAGGTAATTAAGCTTTTTTTTTTCTTTTTACTTTTCAGCCTACCCATCCACATGGTTTATGGACTTAACGTTAAACTGAGGATGTTTGCTCAACTATCTGCCCACATAGCATTGTTTGCTTTTTACATGTTTTAGGAGGCTTCAATATGTAAAGAATATGTACAAAATATGCAAGATTTCAACTTTCAGTGAGTTATTTTTCATTTTAGGCTGTCACCAAAATTTAAAGGAAAAAATGGTTAACAATTTCACAGAGAAACTTTACATTTCATTAAGTCTGCTTTAAGATGTTTGAGTTATTTCTCACTATAAACTTGATTTTAAGACAAGGAACTGTTCAAAATCCTCTGCTGTATATGTTAATTTAAGAAGTCTTTGCAGTTTTTGCTTTTCATTTTTCCTTATTTTACTTTGCAAATCCAAGAAACCTAATTCTCAAAACAATTCTATTTTTCTTTATGATGCTTGTTCCAACTCTTTGGGAAAGAGAGGCCCTGATCGTCTACAATTTCCTCAACGTCTAACCTAACAGCTGTAAGCACTTAACAACTAATCAGCTCAATTCAGCTCACCTGTGTGAGTGATCCTTGACAGCTCCATCTGCTTTTAGTCAGGGTATTTTTCTTTTTTTGTAAAAGAGTTAAAGGGAAAAGAACTAATGAACTTGCATGATTACTTTCAGCTATTTTGAGTGTTATTCAAGGTACAAAATGTTTAAAACAATACATTTACTTTTTTATTGAAGTATAGTTGATTTACAATGTTGTGTTAGTTTCTGGTGTACAGCAAAGTGATTCAGTTATACATATATACATATATATATATATACATATATATATATACGTTTCCAGATTCTTTTCCATTATAGGTTATTATAAGATATCAAATATAGTTCCCTATGCTATACAGTAGGACCTTGTGTTTATCTGTTTTATATAAAGTAGTGTGTAAATGATGCATTTACTTTAATGCATATGTCTAATCAACAAATGGCTACCATATTATTGGCAATAAATACTATTGACAACAAATACTACAAAAATGACCAGAAAGTTATATGTGGATTTCAAAAGAGAAATTGAGAAAATGTTAGCTAAAAATAAAAATTTTAAACCTTTTAAAAAATTAGAAAAAAATCATAGAAACTATTTAGTATGGCAAAAATTACTGTATTAGCTAAAGTAAATGCCAAATCTCCTAGAAGAAAGGACAGGTCTTTAATACTCACAGTGAAGCTAACATTGTATTAGGCTTGGATATGGAGACTTTACAAGAGAACAAAACAGTGTCCTTATCATTACTATGTAGAGAAGGAGTGTGGCTTCTCAAGACATCAAGCAGCTATTGAGATGAGGTGGAAAAAGTATGACCTGCTCTTACTCTCACTTGGATACTTTGATATTGATCCACACTGCTTCTGTGTGGAAGATGACATCTGACAAAAATAGCAAAAACCTCAGCCAACCAATAAAAGCCTTATTTCCCCAGAAGAATAATGCAGAGCTATTGACCATAAAATACATTTTACATACACCCACGTCTAGCTGTAATAAGAATCTACTATTTTTAAATCTTTTATAATTGAAAAGCAGCTTCCTTCTACTCATTCATTCGTTCTCCTTTATAATAGCCCTATATTTATAAACCCAATTGCTTGCTCACTAATATCAAAGAAGAAAGCCTAGGGTGACTTGCTTAGAGTTAGTAAGAGTCAGGTGTAGACTGCCTGGCTCAATCTAAGGTCCAGGTGCTCGCCATTAAATTTCAGGGCCAGAACTGATGCAGGGTTAACAACACCTCTGCTTAGACCAAAGAAATCTCTGCTCTTCCCCCTCTTTTGATATTTCAGATTAAATTAGGATGGACATAAATGCCAGGCACTTCTTATACTCAAAGAGAAAGAGCTTTAGTAAGCCAGTTGCTTGAATTTCAAAGAACATCGGACATCAGAGCTGCAAGGATCCTTTAAATATTATTGTATATTATTAAATTCTTCATTGTACACATGAGAAAACTGCGATAGAGTGGTGGGCAGACTGGTCCAAGCTTTCCTGGAATAGTTTTCTGCTAAATGCCACTGGAGATTTACCAAGAAAGTGATCCCCATAGGCCTATAACACAGTGTCTTGCACTGTAGATTACCTGCAAAAGTATGACATTACTATTTGGGTACTGAAGTGATTTGATGATTCTGTAAAAAATATTTTCTCTTTTAGAAAAAAGACTCCTCAAACAAATGCTATATTCAGATACACTAGCCTTTGGCAGCAACTCAGCACCTGTTTAACTTTGGTGTTAGTTCAAAGCATTTGATTTTCAAAGACATAAATAGTGAAAGGCTCCTATTGCCTTAGCAACTGTATTAACCAAACTGTTCATTGTTTTTCCCTTGACCCCATCCCCCAAATCATTTCAATATCCAGTTATATAGGAAAACAAATGTAGCTGCTTTATGATATTTTCCAGAAGACATAGTTTCTTCAATTTGCTACTTAGGAAAATGTTACATGGTACAGTGTTTTCATGCATTTTTACTAAAGATTTTAAAATATAATTGTTACCAATGGACAGAAGTAAATGTCTTCCGTAATAAGAATGAAGTGTCATGGCTAAAGATTTGGAATTATAGTCAGAAGATCTGAGTTCAAGTGTGATCCTGCTACTTACCAGCTATATAAAATTGAGCTAGTCACTTAATCACTTATATTCAGTTTCCTCAACTATAAAATGGGACAGTAACACTTCAGAGTGAGTTCACTTTGATTTCATAAGATACTGTATACAAATGTTAGTAAACTATGCAATACTGTAAAAATGTAATGTAATATAATATTACTCAGCATCTTTATTTATTCTTAAGAGGATGATTTTCAATCATTCAAAAGGTTGGAGAGAAGACAAATGCATATGATCAGATAATTCGATTTTCAGGGATGATAAGAACCCAGTTGGTTAAACTCTTCTTCAGCAAATAGATCTTGACCAATTACACTGTTCATAAATGACTTGTGTCCATTGATTTTCCCAGAATCTAAATGGGTTTTTTAAGAATAAATCTAAATTTAAATGATCATGCTTATGTTTCTACAAATAAAACTATTTCCTTCATTTTGAGAAAGAAAGCATGTTTTTATGACTCATTTTGAAAAGTTATATTTACATATTTCTTATGTTTCATTGATGCCTTCATAATCGCACTCTACAATAGAATATATATATATATATATTTGTATATATATATATGCTTCTTTGATAAATCACTTTGTCAGTAGACAAAAAGTATCCTAATGCATATGTGTGCCACTCTATAAAGTTAATGGTATTCCCAAGTTTCAGTGGCAGATTTCATCCCACCACTCTTGCAATCCTGGGATACTTTCTTATCCTGGGATATTTTTTCCCTATATAGACAGTTATTGGACATATGATATTCCCAAGATTTTTGGGAGCATCCAATAAGACTACATATAAAGCGAATTGCATATGCTTCAAGGCTTTGTATTTGGAAGGTAGGATTAAAATAAAAATGATTTTAAAAGCTGGGAGGTTTCTGAACCAAATTTGGTTGGAGTATTTTAGCGAGATGAGATGTTT
Organism: Tursiops truncatus; assembly: GCF_011762595.2. Lineage (NCBI taxonomy): Eukaryota > Metazoa > Chordata > Mammalia > Artiodactyla > Delphinidae > Tursiops > Tursiops truncatus. The sequence goes on along the minus strand of NC_047055.1, from coordinate 63,556,443 downwards.
GAGGCTGGTTAGGCCACACTCTCACCCAGCTCACTGGAATGTCATACCTAAGCCTGGTCTTAATATACTCAATGCTAATTTTCTTCCTTTGCCAAGGATATCAAAATGTCCTTGGGCAATGCCTTAAACCTCCAGGTAGTTTTTTTCAGTTGTTTATATATCTTATCAAGAGCTGTTTGACCATAGTTTAAATTTTTTTTTAACCACTACCCTAAACCAAAGCAGTGGGAATTTCAAGCTCTGTAGCAGACCAGTCCTGGGGATTAAAATGTAGGTTAGGCAGTCGTCATATCCTTGGGTAGACAGGATTGCAGGTTGACATGTGACAGCAGCTCTTACTGCACCATATGTGATCAACCACTTTGCCAACATAAGTAATCAGATAGTTAATACACCACTGACCACACTGCTTAGCTAAGGGTAGCAACTTAAACTTCATGTGAGTCTCAGAAAAGTTTGATGGGCAGGATGTATCCATTTAATCGCTTACTGCATTCTCTGTTTTGTCACTGCACAAGGCACAGGGTATTCTAAGGGGAAAATTGGCTATTTGTCTCATGATTTATGGAGGAAGTTGCTTTCTTCAGAATCCTAATCCTTTAGAATCTTTACCTTGGTATCTGGCACCAAGAATTCTCCTTTGCAAAACCAGGAGCATGGGAACCCTTGTCTTGGATGCTCCAATCTATTTATTTATTCATTAGTTTTGAGTACCTGCTCTGTGACAAGCACTGATCTAGGAGCTGGGATACAGAGATGAACAAAACAGAAAGTCATTTTTTATCAATATATTCCTGATTTCTCCCAACAAATCAAATATGTTTATTGGCAAAAGACTACAAAACTGTTAGCTCTTAGAGAGCTGGGTCTGTGTTTTATTTGTATTTTTGTACCCCCAATACCTATACGATGCCTGGTGGCAAGTAGGTGCTCAGTAAATGTTTAGTGAATAAAGGAAGGAATGAAGAAAGTATTTGAAATTCACAAATGGAGATGTCACTAACTAATAAGGCTTATGTCATATGCCTTCTAGGGATGTGTGCAAATTCAAGGGGAAAGGGCAACTACCACACTTCACTAGTTTGGAGATAATATATTGGTGGTAGTAGAGCTTATTGGTTAAGAGTATGGACTTCAGAATTGGATAGATCTGCCTTCAAATTACCAGTTCCTCCATTTCCTGTGTGACCCTGAGCAAGTTGTTTCCTTAGTTTCCTCATCTGTAAAATGGAGCAAGTAATACCAATCTCATAGAGTTGTTGGGAGGTTATATAAGATGGGGGTGTATAAAGAACTTAGCACAGTGCCTGCCTCATACCAACTGTTCAGTGCTTATTAACCTCAGGCAGCCACTGTAAGCTGTGAGCCTCTGGAGAAGGAGCCTGTTGGACTCTCTGAATGGACTTCATCTGCCCAGAGAAATCTCACTCACTCTGGCCTGATATCAGGAGGTTCTTTGAAGCTACCTGTATTCATCTATCTGTCTATCTATCTATCTATCTATCTGTAGGCGGCAATGGGTAGAGGGCTTTTGACTTTTTAGAAATCTGATCCTCATAGTTGTATAGAATAGATCCTAGACCAAAGCTCTTCTTGGGTATATTTTCTTACTGAGTGGCTTGAACAGGCAGACAAAACCATTTATTTCTAATCACAGGAAGAAATTTGGACACCTCACTTCCAGGATTAAAACAAAACTTCATCGCAAATGAAAATGAGGACAAGTGATGATTTAGTAACAAAAGTAAAGTGTTGTCTAGAAAGGAAATACAAAGTAGGCAAAACCCAACTGTTCAGGGACTTAGGGGGTTGGGAATAAGGGAATTAAAGTCTGGACTCAGGGTGGCCCCTTGGCAAAATTCTAAAAGATGCTTTGTGTTTCCAATATGTCTGAGCTAGGCACTTTCCCACATTTCTAAGTCAATTTTTAGTTGTGCATTTGCACTCAGAGATAAATTTAGGAAAAGGGAAGAGAGACAGAGAAGTGCCCCAATCTGAGCATTTTCTGTGTGCCAGCTATTATGCTAAACTCTTCATATGCATTAGAGATGCACTCCTCAGGCAATTCTGCAAAGACTGTACTATTAGCCCCATTTTGTAGATAAAGAAATCTTAGAATGGTTAAATAACTCAGCATCACATCTTTTGTGTGACTGAGTCTGGAGTAGAACCTGGATTTGTCTGTAGTCAGAAGTAATGCAATTCTTAAACTAAATTAATAAAGCGTGTGAAGGTAGGATGGGGTGTGAACAAAGTTTTGAGCAATAGGCCAACACTTAAGTCTCAGAACAATCTTATTTAGGCAGCTGAAAAGAACCTGTGGACTCTCATACATAAAATATGATCCCTCTTTTACCCTTAGATTGCCCTTAGTGTTTTTCTTGTTTGTTTTAATTAGAGTTATCTCTGTAGACACATTTTAATAAAACCCTCCTCTGACCTTTAATATGATTGTCAAAGCCCCAAAGCACCTAAGACTTCCTATGTAGATATCAGGGCACAGAAAAGAAAAGTGGGCCTTGATCTGTCCCAGTATTAATATGGGAGAAACTTTAGACTTTATCATATGGATGTTTTATTGTTTCCCTTCCCAACACACCTGCATCCCTTTCACCCCTCCTGACTTATCCATCAAGGATATCATGGAAGAAATGAAAGAAAACATGGCTTTCTCTCTACCACAGATGGTTGTGACCTTGTCACTGACAGCCTAATAACACAGTATGTGGTTGAATTGGATTCTTTACTCCTTCTACCACCATATATCTTGTGGTTCTCTTAGGAACTTTAAGGTTCTCCACAAGTATAATTTTTTTACCTCCTTTAGTCCAGGCTTTTACTTTGTATGAGGCTTTGGCTAGGCAGAGCTAGGGGAAAGCCATGAAGGTGAGGAAGTTCTTGAATACTCAGCAGTCTAACTGGAGCTCTGCAAGGACAAGGATCCATGTCTTATTCATGTCTGCATTGCCAGTATCTATGTAACCTCTGACACACTAAGGGGCACTCAGTAAATGTTGAATGAATGAATTAGTATGACTAATGTTGGTCATTGAGTATCTCATGTAAGGAGACTACTCAGAGGAGATAAGATTTTTTGATGGGCCTTGTGAGAAGATAAGGAGGAGGAAAGGTAGAGAAATAAACCCCAAACAGGATGGAAACCTGGAGCCATCTTTGATTCAGTAAGCTCCTGCTTAGCGCTCAATGATTTATGTATTATTTTTAGGAGCCTACATCCAGTATGCAGGCAGACATGTAACTAGGATCTTCAGAACAATTGAGAAGGGCCCAAACTATACAAAAATCCTGATGAGACAGGTCCAAAAGAAACTAGAAGCAACAGAACCAACCCAACACTTAGTTTTACAGAGAAAAGGAGAGAAAGTGTTACCAGAACCTAGAAAGAAAGAATCATGTAGAACAGGTAACCTTGAGAGGAACAAGGACATGTGTGCAATGGACCGAACCCATCTGCAGTGATCCCTCAGTGAGGGAGCTGGCATGTAGTCAGTGTTCAATAAATGATAGCTATTATTTGATCAACACAATGCATGTGATTACTTAAAAGCTAAACTTAAATTAGTTTAAAATACTACTATGCCAGCCATAATTTTCAAGTACTTAGCATATATTAATTCAACTTAATCTTTACAACAACCCCAAGAGAGTTGCTAATATTAACTCCAAGTTACAAGTGATGATATCAAAGTACAGATAATTAACTTATTCAAGATTATATGTGCAATAAAGCAGCAGATCCATAATTTGAATGAAGGTAATTTTGGCTCTAGGACCTAAACCCTGAACCACTACTCTATAATGCTTGAGCTAGGTAGTGTTCTTAGGTCCTGAGGATGAGGGTGGCTGTGGGGTGGGGTATGCCCTAGCCTATCTTATTCCCTCCTTTTTTTCACCTCTTTCCATGTCAGTTAAAGATGGTGGATCTCTGTTTTATTGTATGTAGGGCCCAATTAAAGAAAGAACTTTGAGAAGTCTCTTTATGATAGTATACAATGAGCTGTCCCTGTTCAGTATATTTCAACACAGTAAATGAGGAAATAGAGGATTGTCATTCAAAATGGAATATTAATAAAAGGAAGATGGTGGTAATGGTAGAGTATTGGCCAGGCCTAAGTATGACTATGCAAATAAGCAGTGGAAGTCACATTCATCCCTACAATTGAGCTAATGATAATAATACTGACCAACCACCCAGGGATAGCTGCCTAACTCTTAAAAAAAATAGTTACTTCAACCAGTAATAATTAACCTTTTGTCACTTTTGATGTAACAAATGTTCTAACCCACAAGGCCCAATCCAATTATTTCTTTTATTTCCACTGTTTTTCTCTCAAAATAAAATACACTTGCATTGTAAGTTATGAAAAACTTTCTGAAGTTGGATTGTATTACAATGATATAGTTGGCATTAGATTTTTCTTTTTATATGATTTGCTCTAGTGATCACATAACGTTATGATTTGTTGCCTGGGATTCATTAAAAGATGTCTTTTGATCAGTGTAACCAACTTAAACACTTGTTTATTGAGAGCCAGCTCTTCAAGCACAAGGGATAAAGGTTAGGGGTTTTATGTATATGTGTTTGTACACACATATGTATATATAAGTATGTGTATGTGTCTCTGTATGTTGGCTCAGTGAGACTGTGGAATTTGTGATTTTATGCTTGCCAGAATGTGTGAAAACATTAAGAATGCCATTAGTACAGAACATTAGTCACTTCCTAATCATAGTGGAAGCATCAAATTATAATGGGGTGATGCCTGTTATGGCAGTCAGTATCTCATAAAGACCATTTCTATAAAAATGTACCCTATCGACCTCCACTTATTTCAGGAAAATGCTAGCCATAGAAAACCCTCTACCTCAAACTTTGAACAATCCTTTCTTCTGATATACCCCCAAACTTCTCACTTGTCTCCTTGCTAACAACCAAGGATTATCAAAAGTATCTGAAGACCAATCAGAAAGTCTTCCATTAAAAAATGTTAATAACCACTTAATAGAAAGTGTGCCAATCATACCCTGTGTTAGTATTTCCTCTTTTTACTCTATAAAACTTTCTTTCTAGCACCCTTGAAACCCTGCTGAAACAAAAGTGAAGACAAATGGGTTCTTGTGCTTCAAGTTTATGAATAAACAGACTTTTTGTTAATTGTGTCTCAGACTTAGTTTCATCTCTTGCACTCCTTTTTTAATGTATTTCAAATGAATTCAGCAAGCCTTACTTGAATAACTTCTCAAGACAATTTCTTAGTTTAATTACTTGTAAAAATCTAAGGTTACTAGGTTATCACTCTCCACTTCAGTTTAAGATTGCCTTTATGCTAGTCTGCCTGCTTGTAACAAGAGAGGTAAACATATTCTAGATGTAATTGCAAGATGTCTTTGTTACTTGCTAAATTTGTCCAGATGCTGGAGTGGATGATATAGTGAAATAATTTGCCATTGTTATACCTAGCAATATACTTTTTGTTATCTCTGTTTTCAAATGTAGTGATCCTTTCTACATGAGACATCACCAGTGAACCATATATTAAAAAAATTTAAATATCTTTTAGAAACTTTGCCATAGAAAAAAACTTAGGGAAACTTCCTCTTTTTATGCATTCCCACCCGTCCTTAGATTCCAATTATAATTATATTGTTCAAAATGGATATGAACAATGAGGATTTTTTTCAATGAGTGTTAAATTTCACAAAACTTGTAATACTCTCAGGAGGAAAGAGACAACTTTCCATCTTATCCTGGAGAAAATCAACAATAAAATCATCACCTCTGTACTACATCAAAATGTAAAAATGCAGAGGCAGAAAAAAAGTCCTTATGTTTTATAATTTGATGCCAAAATTATCTTGTAACATGCTGGCCGTTCTGGACACAAATTTGTTATTTGGGGTCTTTATTACTTTAAAGACCTGTTTTAAGATAGATTTTTTAATTTGCATGAATATTTAAAAATAAAATTCCTCCTTTATCTTGTAGCCAAATTGTAAGGGAAAACCAGAAACCTTGGCTCTGTGGGCTTGACAGCATAATTCTTAAGGTTACATGCAACACATTAACACAGCTGTGACCAATAACTGTACTGTCTTTATTATTCTCCTATGAAATGAAATTAAAATGAAATGGAAATGTTTATTCCATAAATGGTGGGCAACATTTTAAACAAATAAAGTCTAACGGTTTGCTGGAAAGCAAAAAGAGGCCTCTCATGCAACTAAACTGAGAGGTAATCCAATGCCAAACTTGTCCAAATAGGCAGAGACAGCTGATCATCCTGTTAAGACACTATATCACACGGCAATATCTTCATTAGGGGGAATTATTTCTATCTTAAAATTCCCACAGGCCATGATAAATGAAGCTTTGTTTCACATCGTGAATCTAATTAGCCCATTTCAATTGGTCATGTTTATATGATGATAACTTTTCTTCACAGGACTTTTTTCATAAAACTATTTTGGTTTGTGTTTACTTTTTTGAAATTCCCCTGGAGCATGTTTAGTAGTTGCATGTTAATTCTTTGGTCAGGCTGATGGTATTTTTCCTCACTTGAAAAATTAACTATCACAGTTAATCATCTCAACTCACATTCCTTTGGCTTCTTTGTGCCAATCAATAAGTTGAACCAAATCAAATTACTGAAGGTTGTTACTTCTGAATCAGGTAAGTGCCTTATTCCAGTATGTGCACCTGACATGTATTTTGTTTGAAATAAGATACTTCTCCTTCAACAGACACATGCCAATCAACAGTGCTGCATGAGGAAATACAATAACTGCATGAGGACGACTTGCTGACATAAGTCTGAAAATTAATCTTCAAGATGTTCAATGTATTTGTGGGTGGGAAAAGGGCACGATATGGGGAATAAAGAACTGCAAGAGCTCAAAGTGTTTTTAATTTGCTTTACAATTCCATTTGTATATCAATATATCAATTTACAAAGTACTGCTGACTGCAAATGATACAAAAACATAGAAATTCCAACAAAGCTTCTTATAATCATGGTGCTCTTTTGGATTACTAAAGCTATAGTAACTAGTCCTAAAATATCCTGGACAGCACTTTGACACTCAGCAAAATGCAAGATTATTGGATATGAAAGATTAAAGGGATGCTTGGCAATTGTCAGAGAGACTGTCGGGTGGTTGAACAACATTTGCAGTGTCATTGTACCTTATCCCATTGACAACATGATTAAGACTATAGGCAAAATGTTTCAGAGTGCCACTGTGTGTTTCAGAGAGAAGAGGTCTACAGAGTTCTGGACACTATTGCATCCTGATTCTCCTGGAGCTTGTCCTAGAGCCTCATGAATTGGAGGTGCCAAGGCAGACACTGTTGGCCCTCTGGGGATGGCGGTATGGCAAAAGAGACAAACTGAGAGGAAAAGAGGGAGTTACTCTCAGCTTGTGCTAAAAAACAACAAAAAAACTGAGATACATTTATACTTGAGTCATCCCATAACAACATCTTCCCCCTATTTTCAGGAACAAAGTGTGAGAGTGCCCCTTTGTCTATGAAGTCACATTCCCCCCTCAGTTACCTATTAGTGACTCTTCCTGCTTGACCTTGATTTTTACTTCAAGCTGATTTCATGGGGATTCAAATCTTGATGCTTAGAGAGGTGTAGAAGGAGATATTTCCCTAGCCCTATGCCTTTCTTGGGGCAATCTAAGGTACTGTTCTACACTAAAGATGGCACTGATTCAACCTGCCCTTTTCTACCAAACACTACCTCACTGCAACCTTATATCAGCAAAAGGTCCTCTATGGCTAGGTATGGTTTATCACTTGGTGTGTTTCTTACCATATGCTGATAGTCAGATGTCATCATCAATACTTCATACCAAATTAAAATCTGCTCTCTTCCATTTGGCAAACATTAATTTTCCTCTCCTTTCCCCCCTTTGGCACCAGATACAGCTTATATCTACTTGAATTTTCCTTAACAGTTTTCTTGAGGTTGGCTTCAGCTCAAGGATTTGTAATTGTTTAGAAAATGGTACTGCAGGATGGGCCAAAGCAAGAGAAATGTTTTGCTGATGCATTGTGAATTCTCTTTTAGTAAACACTGGTATTTTGGCGCTGAAATGAAGTGGCTTCCAATAAGGTTTAATATTCAGAAGTTTGGTTCTGATGACTTTATTCATGACATATCTAGGATTGCTGTTCAGAAAATATTTAATACATTTAAGGTGCAGTAAGTACCTCTACATCCCCAGACAGTATGTTTAGAGTAGTGTACAAGATATATGATATACAAAACATGAAACTTGCTGTCAAGTATTTATAGTCAAAGGAGAGGAAAATGGAAAATATTCTTAGAACTATTAGATAAAGCAGTAGTACTGTTAAGTGCTACAAGAGAGTTCAGAATAGAAAGAATGTGATTCTTCTGAACTGCATTATTCAAGACAGCTTTCCACAAGGAGGTAGGTTTTGAAGTAGGCCTTGAGGGTTGGGTAAGAGTTGAATAGATGTAGGTGAATATAACATTTTAAGAGATAGGAACAGCCTGAGAAAAAACAGAGATGGAAAGCACAAGGACTACTTACTTAGGGTGAGAAAAGTAATAATGTCTGAGGAGAATCTGCAATAAAGACCAGTCATGTCAAAAAGTACTGATGAATCTCACATGCTCAGGTCCTTAAAATATCAAGCTGTGACCTAAAACAAACTCTATAGTATTATTTTAATAGTGTTACTATGCTAATAAATGGAGCAGGAAAGATAAGAATTTCTTATACTAATGCAGTTTGAAAAGGTTAAAATTAATATTTTTAATTAAATGTTAAGTCTACACCAGTGGTTCTCAAACGTCAGTTTGCAACAGAATCAGCGGTGGGGGTGGTTGCTTGTTTAAAACACACGTTGCTAAATCTCATCTCCAGAATTTTTGATTTTTAGTTGCTTTCTGATGGTGCTGAAGGATTTTCATTTCTAACAATTTCCCATATGACACTGATGTTGCTGATTTGGTGATGATACTCTGGGAGAAGTGTTTCTGTCAGAGGAAAGAGCTAGTGTGAAGACCTTGTGACACAAATTAGCTTGGTGTGTTCAAGGACAAATGAGGAAGCCTCTCAGGCTGGAATAACAGATTGAGCAAGGGAGAAAGTAGAAGATGACATCAGAGAGGCAACAGGGACTAGATCCAGGACCTTGAGATCATTAGCAGGATTTTGGCTTTTACTCTGATGATGAAAGTCATTTGATTTCTATTTTAACAGGTCTGTCTGGTTGCTAAAAGAACAGATTTAAGGAGAGCAAGATAGAACACAGGAAAACCAGTTAAAATATTGTGATATTCTAGGCCTGAGATAATTTATTCCTTGGACTATGGTGGTAGTAATGGAATTGGTGAAAAGCACTAGACTCTGGACATATTTTGAATGTAAAGCCAACATGATTTCCTGACAGAGAGTGGGATCTATAAGGGAAAATGATCAAAAATGACTCCAGCATCTCTGTTCTAAGCAACTGGAAGATGAAGAGACCATCAATTAAGATAGAAAAGACCAAGAGTAGAGCAGATTTGGCGGTGGGGAAAGATCAAGAGTATAGTTTGGACTATGTATAGTTTGAGATTTATAGACTCATGATATATTACAACTCAAAGGTGCTATAGATATTAACAGTCCAGAAAGGGATAAAAATTTAACCAATGTTACACAGCTAGAGAGAAGCAGATCTAAAATTAAGACACATTATATTTTTAAATTAATTTTTATTGGAGTATAGCTGCTTAACAATGCTGTTAGCTTCTTCTGTACAGCAAAGTGGAGCAGCTATACATAAACATATATACCCTCTTTTTGGATTTCCTTCCCATTTAGATCACTACAGAACATCGAGTAGAGTTCCCAGAGCTATATAGTATGTTCTCATTCATTATCTATTTTATACATAGTATCAATAGTGTATATATGTCAATCCCAACCTCCCGATTCCTACCAACCCACATGTTTAACCCTTGGTATCCATACATTAGTTCCCAAGGTCTGTGATTTTACTTCTGCATTGTAAATAAGATCATCTGTACCATTTTTCTAGATTCCACATATATGCATTAATATACAGTATTTGTTTTTATCTTTCTGACTTACTTCACTCTGTATAACGTCTCTAGGTCCATCCACGTCTCTACAAATGACCCAATTTCATTCCATTTTATGGCCGAGTAACATTCCATTGTATATATGTACCACATCTTCTTTATCCATTCCTCTGTTGATGGACATTCAGGTTGTTTCCATGACCTGGTTATTGTAAATAGTGCTGCAATGAACATTGGGGTGCATATATCTTTTTGAATTATGGTTTTCTCTGGGCATCTGCCCAGTAGTAGGATTGCTGGGTTATATGGTAGTACTAGTTTTAGTTTTCTAAGGAAGCTCCGTAATCTTCTCTGTAGTGGCTGTATCAAATTACATTCCCACAAATAGTGCAAAAGGGTTTCCTTTCCTTCACACCCTCTTCAGCATTTACTGTATGTAGATTTTTGATGATGGCCATTCTGACCGGTGTGAGGTGATGCCTCACTGTACTTTCGTTTTGCATTTCTCTAATAATTAGTGATGTTGAGCATCTTTGGCCTCTTGGCCATCTGTATGTCTTCTTTAGAGAGATGTCTATTTAGGCCTTCTGCCCATTTTTAGATTGGGTTGTTTGTTTTTTGATATTGAGTGCATGAGTTCTTTGTATATTTTAGAGATTAATAATTTGTCAGTTGTATCATTTGCAAGTATTTTCTCCCATTCTGAGGGTTGTCTTTTCATCATGTTTATGGTTACCTTTGCTGTGCAAAAGCTTTTAAGTTTAATTAGATCCCATTTGTTTAATTTTTGTTTCTTTTCTCATTACTTTAGGAAGTGGGGGAAAAAAGATCTTGCTGTGATTTATGTCAAAGGGTGTTCTGCCTATGCTTTCCTCTGAGAGTTTTAGAATGTCTGGCCTTACATTTAGGTCTTTAATCCATTTTGAGTTTATTTTTGTGTATGGTGGTGTTAGGAAGTATTCTAATTTCATTCTTTTACATGTAGCTGTCCAGTTTTCCAAGCAGCACTTATTAAAGAGGCTGTCTTTTCTCCATTGCATATTCTTGACTCCTTTATCAAAGATAAGGTGACCATAGGTGTGTGGTTTTATCTCTGGGCTTTCTATCCTGTTCCATTGATCTATATTTCTTTTTTTGTGCCAGTGCCATACTGTCTTGATGACTGTAGTTTTGTAGTCTAGTCTGAAGTCACGGCGCCTGATTCCTCCAGCTCTATTTTTCTTTCCCAAGATTACTTTGGCTATTTTGGGTCTTCTGTGTTTCCATACAAATTGTAATTTTTTTTCTTCTAGTTCTATGAAAAATGCCATTGGTATTTTGATAAGGATTGCATTGAATCTCTGGATTGCTTTGGGTAGTATAATCATTTTCACAATACTGATTCTTCCAATCCACGAACATGGTATATTTCTTCTTCTGCTTGTGTCATCTTTGATTTCTTTCATCAGTATCTTATAGTTTTCTGAATACAGGGCTTGACCTCCTTAGTTAGGTTTATTCCTAGGTATTTTATTCTTTTTGTTGCAATGGTAAATCAGATTGTTTCCTTGATTTCTTTTTCTGATTTTTGTTGTTAGTGTACAGGAATGCAAGAGATTTCTGTGTATAAATTTTGTATCCTGGGACTTTACTAAATTCATTGATTAGCTCTACTAAGTTTCTGGTAGCATCTTTAGGATTTTATATGTATAGTATCATGTCATCTGCAAACAGTGACAGTTTTACTTCTTTTCCAATTTCGATCCCTTTTACTTCTTTTTCTTCTCTTATTCCCTTAGCTAGCACTTCCAAAACTATGTTGAATAAAAGTGGTGATAATGGACATTCTTGTCTTGTTCCTGATCCAAGAGGAAATGCTTTCAGTTTTTCACCATTGAGAATAATGTTTGCTGTGGGTCTGTGATATATGGCATCTATTATGTTGAGGTAGCTTCCCTGTATGCCCATTTTATGGGAAGTTTTTATCATAAATGGTTATTGAATTTTGTCAAAGCTTTTTCTGCAACTATTGAGATGATCATATGGTTTTATTCTTCAGTTTCTTAATATGGAGTATCACATTTATTGATTTGCATATATTGAAGAATCCTTACATCCCTGGGATGAATCCCACTTGATCATGGTGTATAATCCTTTTAAATGTTGTTGGGTTTGGTTTGCTATAATTTTGTTGAGGATTTTTACATCTATGTTCATCAGTAATATTAGCCTGTAATTTTTTTTTTGTGATATCTCTGTCTGGTTTTTGTATCAGAGTGATGGTGTCCTCACAGAATGGGTTTGGGAGTACTCCTCCTTCTGCAAATTTTGAAAGAGTTTGAGAAGGATAGGTGTTAGCTCTTCTCTAAATGTTTGATAGAATTCACCTGTGGAGCCATATTGTCCTGGGCTTTTGTTTGTTGGAAGATTTTTAATCACAGTGTCAATTTCAGTGCTTGTGATTGGTCTGTTCATATTTTCTATTTCTTCCTGATTCAGTCTTGGCAGGTTGTGCATTTCTAAGAATTTGTCCATTTCTTCCAGGTTTTCCATTTTGTTGGCATAGAGTTGCTTGTAGTATTCTCTTATGAACCATTGTATTTCTGCAGTGTCAGTTGTAACTTCTTTTTTATTTCTAATTTTATTGATTTGAGTTCTCTACCTTTTTTTTCTTGTTGAGTCTGGCTAAAGGTTTATCAATTTTGTTTATCTTCTCAAAGAACCAGATTTCAGTTTTATTCATCTTTGCTATTGTTTTCTTCATTTCTAATTCATTTATTTCTGTTCTGAATTTTATGATTTCTTTCTTTCTACTAGGATTGGTATTTGCTTGTTCTTTTTTCTCTAGTTGCTTTAAGTGTAATGTTAGGTTGTTTATTTGAGATTTTTCTTGTTTTTGAGGTCGGATTGTATTGCTATAAACTTCCCTCTTAGAACTGCTTTTGCTGGATCCCATAGGTTTTGGGTCATCGTGTTTTCATTTGCCATTTGTTTCTAGGTATTTTTAAAATTTCCTCTTTGATTTTTTCAGTGATCTCTTGGTTATTTAGTAATATATTGTTTAGCGTCTATGTGTTTGTGTTTTTTTACAGTTTTTTTTTCCCACTGTATTTGACTTCTAGTCTCATAGCGTTGTGGTCAGAAAAGATTCTGCATGTGATTTCAATTTTCTTAAATTTACTGAGGCTTGATTGGTGACCAAAAATGTGATCCATGCTGGAGAGTGTTATATGTGCACTGCAAACGAACGTGTATTCTGATGCTTTCGGCTGAAATGTCCTATAAATATCAATTAAGTCTGTCTGGTCTAATGTGTCTTTTAAGGCTTGTGTTTCCTTTTATTCCGTCTGGAAGATCTATCCATTGGCGTAAGTGGTGTGTTAATGTCCTCCACTTTTATTGTGTTACTGTTGATATCCCCTTTTATGGCAGTTAGCATTTGCATTATGTATTCATGTGCTCCTGTGTTGGGTACATAAATATTTACAATTGTTATATCTTCTACTTGGGTTGATGTAATAGTCTTTATTTTGAAGAATATTTTGTCCAATATGAGTAATAGTACTCCAGCTTTCTTTTTTTTTAATCTTTATTGGAGTATAATTGCTTTACAATGGTATGTTAGTTTCTGCTTTATAACAAAGTGAATCAGCTATACATATACATATGTTCCCATATCTCTTCCCTCTTGTGTCTCCCACCCTTCCACCCTCCCTACCCCACCCCTCTAGGTGGTCAAAAAGCACTGAGCTAATCTCCCTGTGCTATGTGGCTTCTTGCCACTAGCTATCTATTTTACGTTTGGTAGTGTATGTATGTCCATGCCTCTCTCTCACTTTGTCACAACTTACGATTCCCCCTACCCATATCTTCAAGTCTATTCTCTAGTATGTCTGTGTCTTTATTCCTGTCTTACCCCTAGGTTCTTCATGACATTTTTTTCTTAAATTCCATATATATGTGTTAGCATACGGTATTTGTCTTTTTCTTTCTGACTTATTTCACTTGGTATGACAGACTCTAGGTCCATGCACCTCATTACAAATAGCTCAATTTTGTTTCTTTTTATGGCTGAGAAATATTCCATTGTATATATGTGCCACATCTTCTTTATCCATTCATCTGATGATGGGCACTTAGGTTGTTTCCATCTCTGGGCTATTGTAAATAGAGTGGCAATGAACATTTCGGTACATGACTCTTTTTGAATTATGGTTTTCTCAGGGTTTATGCCCAGTAGTGGGATTGCTGAGTCATGTGGTAGTACTATTTGTAGTTTTGTAAGGAAACTCCATACACAGTGGCTGTACCAATTCACATTCCCACCACCAGTGCAAGAGTGTTCCCTTTTCTCCACACCCTCTCCAGCATTTATTGTTTCTAGATTTTTTGATGATGGCCATTCTGACTGGTGTGAGATGATATCTCATTGTAGTTTTGATTTACGTTTCTCTAATGATTAATGTTGTTGGCATTCTTTCATGTGTTTGTGGGCAGTCTGTATATCTTCTTCGAAGAAATGTCTATTTAGGTCTTCTGCCCATTTTGGGATTGGGTTTTTTTTTTGTTGTTGTTACTGAGCTGCATGAGCTGCTTATAAATTTTGGAGATTAATCCTTTTTCAGTTGCTTCATTGGCACATATTATCTCCCATTCAGGGGGTTGTCTTTTGGTCTTGTTTATGGTTTACTTTGCTGCACAAAAGCTTTGAAGTTTCATTAGTTCCCATTTGTTTATTTTTGTTTTTATTTCCATTTCTCTAGGAGGTTGGTCAAAAGGATCTTGCTGTGATTTATGTCATAGAGTGTTCTACCTGTGTTTTCCTCTAAGAGTTTGATAGTTTTTGGCCTTACCTTTAGGTCTTTAGTCCCTTTTGAGCTTATTTTTGTGTAAGGTATTAGGGAGTGATCTAATCTCATACTTTTACATGTACCTGTCCAGTTTTCCCAGCACCACTTATTGAAGAGGCTGTCCTTTCTCCACTGTACATTCCTGCCTCCTTCATCAAAGATAAGGTGACCACATGTGCGTAGCTTTATCTCTGGGTCTTCTATCCTGTTCTATTGATCTATTTTTCTGTTTTTCTGCCAGTACCATACTGTCTTGATTACTGTAGCTTTGTAATGTAGTCTGAAGTCAGGGAGCCTGATTCCTCCAGCTCCGTTTTACATTCTCAAGATACTTTTGCTATTTGGGGTCTTTTGTGTTTCCATGCAAATTGTGACATTTTTTGTTCTAGGTTGGTGAAAAATACCAGTGGTAGTTTGATAGGGATTGCATTAAATCTGTAGATTGCTTTGGGTAGTAGAGTCATTTTCACAATGTTGATTCTTCGAATTCAAGAACAGGGTATATCTCTCCATCTATTTTTATCATCTTTAATTTCTTTAATCAGTGTCTTATAATTTTCTGCAGACAGGTCTTTTGTCTCCTTAGGTACGTTTATTCCTAGATATTTTATTCTTTTTGCTGCAATGGTAAATGGGAGGGCTTTCTTGATTTCACTTTCAGATCTTTCATCACTGGTTTATAGGAATGTCAGAGATTTCTGTGCATTAATTTTGTATCCTGCTACTTTACCAAATTCATTGATTAGCTCTAGTAGTTTTCTGTTAGCATCTTTAGGATTCTCTATGTATAGTATCATGTCATCTGCAAACTTTGGCAGCTTTATTTCTTCTTTTCCAATTTGGATCCCTTTTATTTTCTTTTCTTCTCTGACTCCTGTGGCTAAAACTTCCAAAGCTATGTTGAATAAGTGTGGTGAGAGTGAACACCCTTTTCTTTTTCCTGATCTTAGTGAAAATGATTTCAGTTTTTCACCATTGAGGACGATGTTGGCTGTGGGTGTGTCATATATGGCCTTTTTTATGTTGAGGATAGTTCCCTCTATGGATACTTTCTGCAGGGTTTTTATCATAAATTGGTGTTGAATTTTGTCAAAAGCTTTTTCTGCATCTATTGAGATGATCGTATCCTTTTCTCCTTCAATTTGTTAATGTGGTATATCACGTTGATTGATTTGTGCATATTGAAGAATCCTTGCATTCCTGGAAAAAACCCCACTTCATCAGGCTGTATGATCCTTTTAATGTGCTGTTGGATTGTGTTCGCTATTATTTTGTTGAGGATTTTTGCATCTAAGTTCATCAGTAATATTGGCCTATAGTTTTCTTTCTTTGTGGCATTCTTGTCTGGTTTTGGTATCAGGGTGATGGTGGCTTCATAGAATGAGTTTGGGAGTGTTCCTCCTCTCCTATATTTTGGAAAAAATTGAGAAGGATAGGTGTTTGCTCTTCTCTAAATGTTTGATAGAATTCGCCTGTGAAGCCATCTGGTCCTGGGCTTTTGTTTGTTGGAAGATTATTAATCACTGTTTCAATTTCAGTGCTTGTGATTGGTCTGTTCATATTTTCTATTTCTTCCTGATTCTGTCTTGGCAGGTTGCGCATTTCTAGGAATTTGTCCATTTCTTCCAGTTTGTCCATTATATTTACATAGAGTTGTGTGTAGTAATCTCTCATGAACTTTTGTATTTCTGCAGTGTCAGTTGTTATTTCTCCTTTTTCATTTCTAGTTCTATTGATTTGAGTCTTCTCCCTTTTTTTCTTGATGAGTCTGACTAATGGTTTATCAATTTTGTTTATCTTCTCAAAGAAATAGCTTTTAATTTTATTGATCTTTGCTATCATTTCCTTCATTTCTTTTTCATTTATTTCTGATCTGATTTTTATGATTTCTTTTCTTCTGCTAACTTTGGGGTTTTTTTTGTTCTTCTTTCTCTAATTGTTTTAGGTGCAAGGTTAGGTTGTTTATTTGAGATGTTTCCTGTTTCTTGAGGTAGGATTGTATTGCTATAATCTTCCCTCTTATAACTGCTTTTGCTGCATCCCATAGCTATTGGGTCATCCTGTCTCCATTTTCATTTGTTTCTCAGTATTTTTTTAATTTCTTCTTTGATTTCTTCAGTGATCACTTCGTTATTAAGTAGTGTATTCTTTAGCCTCCATGTGTTTGTATTTTTTACAGGTCTTTTCCTGTAATTGATATCTAGTCTCATAGCGTTGTGGTTGGAAAAGTTACTTGATACAATTTCAATTTACCAACCTTGATTTGTGACCCAAGATATGATCTATCCTGGTGAATGTTCCATGAGCACTTGAGAAAAATGTGTATTCTGTTGTTTTTGGATGGAATGTCCTATAAATATCAATTAAGTCCATCTTGCTTAATGTATCATTTAAAGCTTGTGTTTCCTTATTTATTTTCATTTTGGATGATCTGTCCATTGGTGAAACTGGGGTGTTAAAGTCCCCTACTATGATTGTGTTACTGTTGATTTCCCCTTTTATGGCTGTTAGTATTTGCCTTATGTATTGAAGTGCTCCTATGTTGGGTGTATAAATATTTACAATTGTTATATCTTTTTTTTGGATCGATCCCTTGATCATTATGTACTGTCCTTCTTTGTTTCTTTTAATAGTCTTTATTTTAAAGTCTATTTTGTCTGATATGAGAATTGCTACTCCAGCTTTTTTTGGATTTCCATTTGCATAGAGTATCTTTTTCTGTCCCCTCACTTTCAGTCTGTATGTGTCCCTAGGTCTGAAGTGGGTCTCTTGTAGACAGCATATATAGGGGTCTTATTTTTGTATCCATTCAGCAAGTCTGTGTCTTTTGGTTGGGACATTTAATCTATTCACATTTAAGTTAATTATCGATATGTATGCTCCATTACCATTTTCTTAATTGTTTTGCTCTTTTACGTCTTTTTCTTCCTTGTGTTTCCCACCTAGGGAAGTTACTTTAGCAGTTGTTATAAAGTTGAGTGGGTGGTGCCAAACTCTTTTTACTTTTGCTTGTCTATAAAGCGTTAGATTTCTCCTTCAGCTCTGAATGAGTGCCTTGCTGGGTATAGTAATCTTGGTTGTAGGTTTTTTCCCTTTCATCACTTTAAATGTATCTTGCCACTCTCTTCTGTCATGCAGACTTTCTGCTGAAAAATCAGTTGATAACCTAATGGGATTCCCTTGTATGTTATTTGTTGCTTTTGCCTTGCTGCTTTTAATATTTTTTCTTTGTATTTAATTTTTATCAATTTGATTAATGTGTCTCAGCATGTTCCTCCTTGGATTTATCCTGTATTGGACTCTCTGCACTTCCTGGATTTGATTATTACCTTTCCCATATTAGGGATGTTTATGACTATAATCACTTCAAATATTTTCTCAGACCCTTTCTCTTTCTTTTCTTCTTCTGGGACCCCTATAATTTGAATGTTGGTGCATTTAATGTTGTCCCAGCAGTCTCTGAGACTGTCCTCATTTCTTTTTATTCTTTTTTCTTTATTCTGCTCCTCAGCAGTCATTTCCACCATTTTATCTTCCAGCTCACTTATCTATTCATCTGCCTCAGTTATTCTGCTATTGATTCTTTGTAGTGTGTTTTTCCTTTCAGTTATTATGTTGTTCATCACTGATTGTTTTTTCTTTATTTCGTCTATGTCCTTGTTAAACATTTATTTTATCTTCTTGATCCGTGCCTCCATTCTATTTCTGTGGTCTTTGATCATCTTTACTATCATTACTCTGAACTGTTTTTCAGGTATATTGTTTATTTCCTCTTCATTTATTTGTTTTGTGAGATTTTACCTTGCTCCTTCTTCTGCAACATAGTTTTCTGTCTCTCATTTTTTCTAACCTACTGTGTTTTTGATCTCCTTCCCACTGGTTGCAGGGTCATAGTTCCTCTTGCTCCTGTTATGTGCCCCCTGGTGAGTGAGTTTGGTCCAGGGACTTGTGTAGGCTTCCTGGTGGGAGAGACTTGTGCCTGCACTCTGGTTGTTGGAGCTGAGTTCTTTCCCTCTGATGGGCAGGGCCACATTGGGTGGTGTGTTTTGGGGTATCAGTGAACTTAGTACATCTGTAGGAAGCCTGTCTGCTGATGGGTGGGGCTGTGTTCCTGTCTTGCTGGTTGTTTGGTGCAAGGTGTCCAACACTGGAGCCTGCAGGCAGTTGGGTGGAATTGTGTCATTTTGATGAGATTGATACCTCCAGGAGAGCACATGCTGATTAATATTCCCTGGGACCAGCAATTCTCTGGTGGTCCAGAGTCTTGGACTCCGCTCTCTCACCGTTGAGGTCCAGGACAACCTCTGTCTGGGGAACTAAGAGTCTGCAAGCTGTGCAGAGTCACCAGAGAGAAAATAAAGAAAAAAGAAAAGAAAAAAAGAAGAAAAGAAAACAAGCAGGCAAACAAATCCCAAGACAAATAGCAAACACAAACACAAACATGTAGGAGCAACAGCAACACAGCACACACACCATATATATATATATATATATATGAAAGAAAATAGACACACCAAGTCCAAGACAAATGATAACAACACAACCAGGGGGACAGGAGAAGATGGCGGAAGAGTAGGACGTGGTGATCACCATCCTACCAACAGATACATCAGAAATATTTCTACATGTGGAACTGCTCCTATAGAACACCTACTGAATGCTGACAGAAAACCTCAGCCCTCCCAAAAGGCAACAAACTCCCCAAGTATCTGGGTAGGGCAAAAGAAAATAGACAAAACAGAGACAAAAGAATAGGGACGGGACCTGCACCAGTGGGAGGGAGCTGTGAAGGAGGAAAGGTTTACACACACTAGAAGCCACTTCACGGGTGGAGACTGCGGGTGGCAGAGGGGGGAAGCTTCATTGCCATGGAGAAGAGTGCAGCAACAGGGGTGTGGAGGGCAAAGCGGAGAGATTCCTGCACAGAGAAACAGTTCCGAACAGCACTCACCAGGATGAGAGGCTTGTCTGCTCACCCACCAGGATGGGTGGGGGCTGGGAGCTGAGGCGCAGGCTTCGGTCGGATCGCAGGGAGAGGACTGTGGTTGGCGGCATGAGCACAGCCTAAAGGGGTTAGTGTGCCACAGCGAACTGGGAGGGAGACCAGGAAAAGTCTGGAGCTGCCGAAGAGATAAGAGACTTTTTCTTGCCTCTTTGTTTCCTGGTGCCCTAGGAGAGGGGATTAAGAGTGCTGCTTAAAGGAGCTCCAGAGATGGGCACGAGCTGCAGCTATCAGTGCGGACCTCAGAGACTAGCATGAGACACTAAGGCTGATGCTGCAGCCACCAAGAAGCCTGTGTGCGAGCACTGGTCACTATCCACACCTTCCCTCCCGGGAGCCTGTGCAGCCCGCCACTGCCAGGGTCCAGTGACCCAGGGACTAATTCCCCGGGAGAACACACGGCACACCTCAGGCTGGTGCAACGTCACGGTGGCCTCTGCTACCACAGGCTCAGCCCACATCCATACTCCTCCCTCCCCTTGGCCTGAGTGAGCGAGAGCCCCCGAATCAGCTGCTCCTTTAACCCAGTCCTGTCTCAGCAAGAACAGATGCCCTCAGGCGTCCTACAGGCAGAGGCGGGGCCAAATCCTAAGCTAAGCCTCCAGGTGCTGTGGGAACAAAGAAGAGAAAGAGAAATTTCTCCCAGCAGCCTCAGAAGCAGCGGATTAAAGCTCCACAATCAACTTGATGTACCCTGCATCTGTAGAATACCTGAATAGACAACAAATCATCCCAAATTGAGGAGGTGGACTTTGGGAGCAAGATAGATTATTTTTTCCCCTTTTCCTCTTTTTGTGAGTGTGTATGTGTATGCTTCTGTGTGAGATTTTGTCTGTATAGCTTTGTTTCACCATTTGTCCTAGGGTTCTGTCTGTCCGTTTTTGTTTTTTTTTTTACATTTAAGAATTGTTTTAATTATGGTAAAAAAACATGTAACAAAATATATTAAGTTACATTGTAAGTGTACAGTTCAGTAGTGTTAGGTGAATTTGCAATGTTGTGCAATACATCTCCAGATCTTTTTCATCCTGCAAAACTGAAAAACTGTACCCATTAAACAACTCCCCATTTCCCCTTTCTGCTAGCCCCAGGCAACCATCATTCTAGTTTCTGTTTCAATGGATTTGACTACTTTAGATACCTTATATAAGTGGAATCTTACGTATATTTGTCTTCTTGTGAGTGGCTTATTTCACTTAGCATAATGTCCTCAAGATTCATCCATGTTGTGCATGTGACAGGATTTCTTTCATTTTTGAGGCTGAATAATATCCATTGGATGTATATACTGAATTTTGTTTATTTATTCATCTTGATGGACATTTGGGTTGCTTCACTTCTTGGCTCTTGTGAACAATGCTGCTATAAACATGGGTGAGCAAATATCTCTTTGAGACTCTGCTTTCAGTTATTTTGGATATATAACCAGAAGTTGGATATCTGGATCCTATGGTAATTCTATTTCTTTCCATTTTGAGGCACCATCAAACCATTTTCTACAGTGGCTGAACCACTTTACATTCCAGCCAACATGGAACAACAGTTCCAATTTTTCATATCCATGCCAACACTTGCTATTATCTGTTTTTCGTTTTTGTTTTTTTAAACAGTAACCATCCTAATGGGTATGAGGTGGAATCTCATTGTGGTTATGTTGAGCATCTTTTCATATGCTTATTGACCATTTGTACGTTATCTTTGGAGAAATGTTTGTTCAAGTTCTTTGCCCATTTTAAATCCAGTTATTTGTTTTTGTTGTTTTTGAGTTATAGGAGTTTTTATACATTTTGGGTGTGAGCCCCTTATCAGATATATGATTTGCAAATATTTTCTCCTGTTCTTCAGGGATAAATTTTCACTCTGTTCATTGTGTCCTTCAATGCACAGAAGTTTTAACTTTTGATGAAGTCCAATTAATCTATTTTTGCTACTATTGCCTGTGCTTTTGTTGTCATATCCAAGAAATCATTGACAAACCCAGTGTCATGAAGTTTTTTCCCTGTGTTTTCTTCTAGGATTTTTATAGCTTTGTGTCTTGCATTTAGGTCTTCAATCCATTTTGAGTTAATTTTTATATATTGTATAAGGTAATAGTCAAATACCGTATGCTAACACATATATATGGAATTTAAGAAAAAAGATGTCATGAAGAACCTAGGGGTAAGACAGGAATGAAGACAGAAACCTACTAGAGAACGGACTTGAGGATATGGGGAAGGGGAAGTGTGAGCTGTGACAAAGCGAGAGAGAGGCATGGACATATATACACTACCAAATGTAAGGTAGATGGCTAGTGGGAAGCAGCCGCATAGCACAGGGAGATCAGCTCGGTGCTTTGTGACTGCCTGGAGGGGTGGGATAGGGAGGGTGTGAGGGAGGGAGACACAAGAGGGAAGAGATATGGGAACATATGTATATGTATAACTGATTCACTTTGTTATAAAGCAGAAACTAACACACCATTGTAAAGAAATTATACCCCAATAAAGATGTTTAAAAAAAAAGAAAGAAAAATTCTAGGCCTAAAAAGAAAAAACAAAATTAATTTGCATGTGGATGTCCAGGTTCCCAGGACCATTTGTTGAAGAGACTGTCCTTTCCTCATTGTGTGGTCTTAGCACCCTTGTCAAAGAACATCTGGCCATATACATGATGATTTATTTCTGGGCTCTGTGTTCTAAGCCATTTGTCTATAAGTCTGTCTTTATGCCATCAAACATTTTAAAATAAATGGAGTCAGAAAATAATATAAACTGTATCATTCCATTTACATAAAATTCAAGAATAATCTATGGTGTTAGAAGTCGGGGGTATCCTTGTGGGTGTGGGTGGTAACTGGAAAGGGCATGAAGGGGGTTTTGGTGCTACTGGTAATATTGTTTCTTGATCTTTGTGTTGATTAAACAAGTGTGTTCACTTTGAAAAGTTATTGAGTTACACAGGTATTTAGCATTCATAATTACCAGCAGACTCTTTATACTATTTAATGTAGTATTATTTAAAAATGATTACATAGAAACAGAGAAATATGATCAAAATCCATTGATCCTGTACTGCTTTTAAATACTATGACATACATTTTTTTTTTTTTTGCCATTGGATTCTCAGTACACAAGATAAGTGTTTTGGTATAAGTTTCAGCCATTCATATTTAGGTAGACTTCTTTTTTCAGATACCTGGGAGAGTAGTTAGGAGTGAGTGATGAAAGAGAATAAGCAATGCTTCTTATTGCAATCTTTGAAGAATCAAAACAACATTGACTTTTTTAGCTGATGGATAGCATTTGATTATAGCATCTTCCCTAACTGCAATATTCTGATAATGCCAACTTTGACAAAAAAGCACGTTTCCATAATGCCAAGTTGATCAGGACTCACCAAAATAAGGACCCAACAGTTATTCCTGCAAGCTCATGTCAAGGAGAAAAGAAGGTGTAGACCTCACTTCAGTAGTACCTATACTAGAGCTGCCCAATCTGTGTGCCTTGGCAGACTGCAGGCTGGGAATGAATTACATTTGTATGGAGGCACGGATTCTACTCAACCTTCAAGGGTGGTCAATCCAGGCTTGAAAAGAATGCGAATATTGGGCTGTTCGCTCCTACAGCAAGATACATCAAACCTTCAATCCATTGTTTCCTGCAGATATCATTCTCTCTGTGTGAAGTAATATACAAAGTGTTGGAAAGTCACTAATGAGAAAAAAATAGTAAGAGACCCCTAGCACACTGAAAACTTCCACTTATAAATGAGAATTATTCTTTTTTTAACATATTTATTGGAGTATAATTGCTTTACAATGGTGTGTTAGTTTCTGCATTATAACAAAGTGAATCAGTTATACATATACATATGTTCCCATACCTCTTCACTCTTGCGTCTCCCTCCCTCCCACCATCCATATCCCACCCCTCTAGTTGGTCAAAAACCACCTAGCTGATCTCACCGTGCTATGCAACTGCTTCCCACTAGCTATCTATTTTATGTTTGGTATTGTATATATGTACATGCCATTCTCCAAGTTTGTCACAGCTTATCCTTCACCCTCCCCATATCCTCAAGTTCATGCACTAGTAGGTCTGTGTCTTTATTCCCGTCATGCCCCTAGGTACTTCATAACACTTCTTTTCCCCTTAGATTCCATATATATTTGTTAGCATACGGTATTTGTTTTTCTTTTTCTGACTTACTTCACTCTGAATGACAGACTCTAGGTCCATCCACCTCACTACAAATAACTTTATTCCATTTCTTTTTATGACTGAGTAATACTCCATTGTATATACGTGCCACATCTTCTTTATCCACTCATCTGTTGATGGACACTTAGGTGGTTTCGATCTGCTGGCTATCGTAAATAGAGCTGCAATGAACATTTTGGTACATGACTCTTTTTGAATTATGGTTTTCTCAGGGGATATGCCCAGTAGAGGGATTGCTGGGTCATATGGTAGTTCTATTTGTAGATTTTTAAGGAACCTCCATAATGTTCTCCATAGTGGCTATATCAAATTACATTCCCACCAACAGTGCAAGAGTGTTCCCTTTTCTCCACACCCTCTCCAGCATTTATTGTTTCTAGATTTTTTGATGATGGCCATTCTGACTGTTGTGAGATGATATCTCATTGTAGTTTTGATTTGCATTTCTCTAATGATTAATGATGTTGAGCATTCTTTCATATGTTTGTTGTCAATCTGTATATATTCTTTGGAGAAATGTTTATTTATGTCTTCAGCCCATTTTTGGAATGGGTTTTTTGTTGTTTTCATATTGAACTGCATGAGCTGCTTATAAATTTTGGAGATTAATCCTTTGTCAGTTGCTTCATTTGCAAATATTTTCTCCCATTCTGATGGTTGTCTTTTGGTTATGTATATGGTTTCCTTTGCTGTGCAAAGGCTTTTAAGTTTCATTAGGTCCCATTTGTTTATTTTTGTTTGTACTTACATTTCTCTAGGAGGTGGGTCAGAAAGGATCTTGCTGTGATTTATCACATAGAGTGTTCTGCCTATGTTTTCCTTTAAGAATTTGATAGTGTCTGGATTTACATTCATGCCTTTAATCCATTTTGAGTTTATTTTTGTGTATGGTGTTAGGGAGTGTTCTAATTTCATACTTTTACATGTACCTGTCCAGTTTTCCAAGCACCACTTATTGAAGAGCCTGTCATTTCTCCACTGTATATTCTTGTTTCCATTATCAAAGATAAGGTGACCATATGAATGTGGGTTTATATCTGGGCTTTCTATCCAGTTCCACAGACCTACATTTCTGTTTTATGCCAGAACCATACTGTCTTGATTACTGTAGCTTTGTAGTATAGTCTGAATTCAGGGAGCCTGATTCCTCTGGCTCAATTTTTCGTTCTCAAGATTGCTTTCGTTATTCGGGATCTCTTCTGTTTCCATACAAATTGTGAAATTTTTTGTTCTAGTTCTGCGAAAAATGCCAGTAGTAGTTTGATAGGGATTGAATTAAATATATAGATTGCTTCGGGTAGTAGAGTCATTTTCACAATGTTGACTCTTCCAATCCAAAACCATGGTATATCTCTCCATCTATTTGTATCATCTTTAATTTCTTTCATCAGTGTCTTATAATTTTCTGCAGACACGTATTTTGTCTCCTCAGGTAGGTTTATTTCTAGATATTTTATTCTTTATGTTGCAATGGAAAATAGGAGTGTTTTCTTAATTTCACTTTCAGATTTTTCATCATTTTTGTATAAGAATGCCAGAGATTTCTGTGCATTAGTTTTGTATTCTTCTACTTTACCAAATTCATTGACTAGCTCTAGTAGTTTTCTGGTAGCATCTTTAGGATTCTCTATGTATAGTATCATGTCACATAGTGCTGTGCCTCTGATATGGGAGAGCCAAATTCAGGACACTGGTCCACGAGAGACCTCCCAGCTCCACATAATATCAAAGAGCGAAAATCTCCCAGAGATCTCCATCTCAACACCAAGACCCAGCTTCGCTCAACGACCAGCAAGCTACAGAGCTGGATACCGTATGCCAAAAAACTAGCAAGAAAGGAACACAAAACCACCCATTAGCAGAGAGGCTGCCTAAAATCCTAATAAGGCCACAGACACCCCAAAACACACCACCAGACGTGGACCTGCCCACCAGAAAGACAAGATCCAGCCTCATTCACCAGATCACAGACACTAGTCCCCTTCACCACGAAGCTTCCACAACCCACTGAACCAACCTTACCCACTGGGGACAGACACCAAAAACAATGGGAACTACTAACCTGCAGACTGCAAAAAGGAAACCCCATACACAGTAAGATAAGCAAAATGAGAAGACAGAAAAACACACAGCAGATGAATGAGCAAGGTAAAAACCCACCAGACCTAACAAATGAACAGGAAATAGGGAGTCTACCTGTAAAAAACTTCAGAATAATGGTAGAAAAGGTGATCCAAAGTCTTGGAAATAAAATAGAGAAAATGCAAGAAACATTTAACAAGGAACTAGAAGAACTAAAGAGGAAACAAGCAATGATGAAGAACACAATAAATGAAATTAAAAATACTCTAGAAGGGATCAATAGCAGAATAATTGAGTCAGAAGAACATATAAGTGCCCTGGAAGATAAAATAGTGGAACAAACTACTGCAGAGCAGAATGAAGAAAAAAGAATGAAAAGAACTGAGGAGAGTCTCAGAGACCTCTGGGACAACATTAAATGCACCAACGTTCGAATTATAGGGTTTGCAGAAGAAGTAGAGAAAAGAGAAAGGGACTGAGAAAATATTTGAAGAGATTATAGTTGAAAACTTCCCTAATATGGCAAAGGAAATAGTTAATCAAGTCCAGGAAGCACAGATAGTCCAAACAGGATAAATCCAAGGAGAAACACACAGAAAAATATATTAATCAAACTATCAAAAATTAAATACAAAGAAAACATATTAAAAGCAGCAAGGGAAAAACAACAAATAACACACAAGGGAATCACGATAAAGTTAACAGCTGATCTTCCAGCAGAAACTCTGCAAGCCAGAAGGGACTGGCAGGACATATTTAAAGTGATGTAGGAGAGGAAGAGGGGAATATGGTGGAAGAGTAAGACGTGGAAATCATCTTCCTCCCCACAGATACACCAGAAATACATCTACACGTGGAACAACTCCTACAGAACACCTACTGAAGGCTGGCAGAATACCTCAGACCTACGAAAAGGCAGGAAACTCCCCACATACCTGGGTAGTGCCTTAGGAAAAAGAATAAACAGAGGCAAAAGGATAGGAACGGGACCTGCACAAGTTGGAGGGAGCCGTGAAGGAGGAATTGTTTCCACACACTAGGAAGCCCCTTCATGGGCAGAGACTGCCGGTGGCAGAGGGGGAAGCTTCAGAGCCGCGGAGGAGTGCGCAGCCACAGAGGTGCAGAGGACAAAGTGGAGATATTCCCGCACAGAGGATCTGTGCCGACCAGCACTCACCAGCCCGAGAGGCTTGTCTGCTCACCCACCGGGGCGGGTAGGGCTGGGAGCTGAGGCTTGGGCTTTGGTCAGAGCGCAGGGAGAGGACTGGTGTTAGCGGCGTGAACACAGCCTGCAGGGGTTTAGTGCACCACGGCCAGCCGGGGGGGGGGGGGGGGGGGGGAGTCCGGGAAAAAGTCTGGACCTGCCGAAGAGGCAAGAGACTTTTTCTTCCCTCTTTCTTTCCTGGTGCGCGAGGAGAGGGGATTAAGAGCGGTGCTTAAAGGAGCTCCAGAGAGCTCCTTTGTTCTTTGTTTTTTTTCTTTCCTTCCCTCCTTCCTTCCTTCATTCCTCGATTGCTCCCTCCCTCCTTCCTTTCTTTCTTTCTTTCCTTCTTTCCTTTCTTTCTTTCTTTCTACTTCTACTAATTCTTTCTTTCTACATTTTCTCCCTTTTTTCTGAGACGTGTGGATGAAAGGTTCTTGGTGCTAGAGCCAGGAGTCAGTGCTGTGCCTCTGAGGTGGGATAGCCAACTTCAGGACACTGGCCCACAAGAGACCTCCCAGCTCCACATAATATCAAATGGCAAAAATCTCCCAGATGTCTCCATCTCAACACCAGCACCAGGCTTCACTCAACGACCAGCAAGCTACAGTGCTGGACACCCTATGCCAAACATCTAGCAAGACAGGAACACACCCCACGCATTAGCAGAGAGGCTGTTTAAAATCATAATAAGTCCAAAGACATACCAAAACACACCCCCAGACGTGTACTTGCCCACCAGAATGACAAGATCCAGCTTCATCCAACAGAAAACAGGCACTTGTCCTCTCCAACAGGAAGCTTACACAACCCACTGAACCAAACTTAGCCACTGGGGACAGACACCAAAAATAACTGGAACTACAAAACTCCAACCTGAAAAAAGGAGACTCCAAACACAGTAAGGTAAGCAAAATGAGAAGACAGAAAAACACACAGCAGATCAAGAAGCAAGATAAAAACCCACCAGACCAAACAAATGAAGATGAAATAGGTAGTCTACCTGAAAAAGAATTCAGAAAAATGATAGTAAAGTTGATCCAAAATCATGGAAACAGAAGAGACAAAATGAAAAAACTTTTAAGAAGGACCGAGAAGAACTACAGATGAAACAAACAATGATGAACAACACAATAAGTGAAATTAAAAATACTCTAGATGGGATCAAGAGCAGAATAACTGAGGCAGAAGAACGGATAAGTGACCTGGAAGATAAAATAGTGGAAATAACTACTGCAGAGCAGAATAAAGAAAAAAGAATGAAAAGAACTGAGGGCAGTCTCAGAGACCTCTGGGACAATATTAAACGCAACAACATTCGAATTATAGGGGTTCCAGAAGAAAAAGAGAAAAATAAAGGGACTGAGAAAATATTTCAAGAGATTATAGTTGAAAACTTCCCTAATATGGGAAAGGAAATAGTTAATCAAGTCCAGGAAGCACAGAGAGTCCCATACAGGATAAATCCAAGGAGAAATATGCCAAGACACATATTAATCAAACTGTCAAAAATTAAATACAAAGAAAACATATTAAAAGCAGCAAGGGGGGCTTCCCTGGTGCCGCAGTGGTTGAGAGTCCACCTGCCAATGCAGGGGACGTGGGTTCGTGCCCCGGTCAGAAGAGCCCATATGCTGCAGACCGGCTGGGCCTGTGAGCCGTGGCTGCTGAGCCTGTGCGTCCGGAGCCTGTGCTCTGCAATGGGAGAGGCCACAACAGTGAGAGGCCCGTGTACCATGAAAAAAAATAAATAAATACAGAGAAAGCAGCAAGGGAAAAACAACAAATAACACACAAGAGAATCCCCATGAGGTTAACCGATGATCTTTCAGCAAAAACTCTGCAAGCCAGAAGGGACTGGCAGGACATATTTAAATTGATGAAGGAGAAAAACCTGCAACCAAGATTACTCGACCCAGCAAGGATCTCATTCAGATTTGATGAAGAAATTAAAAACTTCACAGACAAGCAAAACCTGAGAGAGTTCAGCACAACCAAGCCAGCTTTACAACAAATGCTAATGGAACTTCTCTACGCAAGAAGTACAAGAGAAGGAAATGACCTTCAATAACTAACCCAAAACAATTAAGAAAATGGGAATAGGAACATACATATCGATAAGTACCTTAAATGTAAATGGACTAAATGCTCACACCAAAAGACACAGATTGGCTGAAGGGATGCAAAAACAACACCCATATATATGCTGTCTACAAGAGAACCACTTCAGACCTAGAGACACATACAGACTGAAAGTAAGGGGATGGAAAAAGATAATCCATGCAAATGGAAACCAAAAAAAAGGTGGAGTAGCAATTTTCATATCAGACAAAATAGACTTTAAAATAAAGACTATTAGAGGGGACAAAGGACACAACATAATGATCAAGGAATCGATCCAAGAAGAAGATATAACAATTATAAATATTTATGCACCCAACATAGGAGAACCTCAATACATTAGGCAAATACTAACAGCCATAAAAGGGGAAATCAACAGTAACACATTCATAGTAGAGGACTTTAATACCCCAGTTTCACCAATGGACAGACAATCCAAAATGAAAATAAATAAGGAATCACAAGCTTTAAATGATACATTAAACAAGATGGACTTAATTGATATTTATAGGACATTCCATCCAAAAACAACAGAATACATATTTCTCTCAAGTGCTCATGGAACGTTCTCCAGGAGAGATCATATCTTGTGTCACAAAACAAGCCTTGGTAAATTAAAGAAAATTGAAATTTTATCAAGTGACTTTTCCAACCACAATGCTATGAGACTAGATATTAATTACAGGAAAAGATCTGTAAAAAATACAAAC
Organism: Tursiops truncatus; assembly: GCF_011762595.2. Lineage (NCBI taxonomy): Eukaryota > Metazoa > Chordata > Mammalia > Artiodactyla > Delphinidae > Tursiops > Tursiops truncatus. The sequence goes on along the minus strand of NC_047055.1, from coordinate 63,526,208 downwards.
TCATGGAGGCTAAACAATACACTACTTAATAATGAAGTGATCACTGAAGAAATCAAAGAGGAAATCAAATAATACCTAGAAAAAAATGACAGTGGGGACATGATGACCCCAAACCTATGGGATGCAGCCAAAGCAGTTCTAAGAGGGAAGTTTATAGCAATACAAGCCTACCTTAAGAAACAGGAAACATTGTGAATAAACAACCTAACCTTGCACGTAAAGCCATTAGAGAAAGAAAAAAAAAAAAAAAACGAAGTTAGCAGAAGGAAAGAAATCGTAAAAATCAGATAGAAATAAATGAAACAGAAATGAAGGAAACGATAGCAAAGATCAATAAAACTAAAAGCTAGTTCTTTGAGAAAATAAACAAAATTGATAAACCATTAACCGGACTCATCAAGAAAATAAGGGAGAAGACTGAAATCAATAGAATTATAAATGAAAAAGGAGAAGTAACAACTGACACTGCAGTAATACAAAAGATCATGAGAGATTACTACAAGCAACTCTATGCCAATAAAATGGACAACCTGGAAGAAATGGACAAATTCTTAGAAATGCACAACCTGCCAAGACTGAATCAGGAAGAAATAGAAAATATGAACAGACCAATCACAAGCACTGAAGTTGAAAGTGTGATTAAAATTCTTCCGACAAACAAAAGCCAAGGACCTGATGGCTTCACAGGCGAATTCTATCAAACATTTAGTGAAAAGCTAACACCTATCCTTCTGAAACTCTTCCAAAATATAGCAGAGTGAGGAAAACTCCCAAATTCATTCCATGAGGCCTCCATCACCTTGATACCAAAACCAGACAAGGATGTCACAAAGACAACTACAGGCCAATATCACTGATGAAAATACATGCAAAAATCCTCAACAAAATAATAGCAAACACAATCCAACAGCACATTAAAAGGATCATACACCATGATCAAATGGCGTTTATTCTAGGAATGCAAGGATTCTTCAATATACACAAATCAATCAACGTGATACACCATATTAACAAATTGAAGGAGAAAAAACATATGATCATCTCAATAGATGAAGAGAAAGTTTTCAACAAAATTCAACAGCCATTTATGATAAAAACCCTGCAGAAAGTAGGCATAGAAGGAACTTTCCTCAACATAATAAAGGCCATATATGCAAACCCACAGCCAACATCATCATCAATGGTGAAAAACTGAAAGCATTTCCACTAAGATCAGGAATAAGACAAGGTTGCCAACTCTCACCATTCTTATTCAACATAGTTTTGGAAGTTTTAGCCACAGCAATCTGAGAAGAAATGGAAATTAAAGGAATCCAAATCGGAAAAGAAGTAAAGCTGTCACTGTTTGCAGATAACATGATAGTATACATAGAGAATCCTAAAGATGCTACCAGAAAATTACTAGAGCTAATGAATGAATTTGGTAAAGTAGCAGGATACAAAATTAATGCAAAGAAATCTCTGGCATTCCTATACACTAATGAGGACAAATCTGAAAGTGAAATCAAGAAAACACTCTGATTTACCATTGCAACAGAAAGAATAAAATATCTAGGAATAAACCTACCTAAGGAGACAAAAGACCTGTATGCAGAAAGTTGTAAGACAGTGATGAAAGAAACTAAAGATGATAAAAATAGATTGAAAAATATACCATGTTCTTGCATTGGAAAAATCAACATTGTGAAAATGACTCTACTACCCAAAACAATCTTCAGATTCAGTGTAATCCCTATCAAACTACCACTGGCACTTTTCACAGAATTAAAACAAAAAATTTCATAATTTGTATGGAGACACAAAAGACCCCGAATAGCCAAAGCAATCTTAAGAAAGAAAACTGGAGCTGGAGGAATCAGGCTCCCTGACTTCAGGCTATACTACAAAGGTACAGTAATCAAGACAGTATGGTACTGGCAGAAAAACAGAAATATAGATCAATGGAACAGGATAGAAAGTCCAGAGATAAATCCACGCACATATGGTCACCTTATCTTTGATAAAGGAGGCAAAAATATACAGTGGAGAAAAGACAGCCTCTTCAATAAGTGGTCTTGGGAAAATTGGACAGGTATTTGTAAAAGTATGAAATTAGAACACTCCCTAACATCATACACAAAAATAAACTCAAAATTGATTAAAGACCTAAATATAAGGCCAGAAACTATCAAACTCTTAGAGGAAAACATAGGCAGAACGCTGTATGACATAAATCACAAAAAGATCCTTTTAGATCCACCTCCTAGAGAAATGTAAATACAAAAAAAATAAACAAATGGGACCTAATGAAACTTAAAAGGTTTTGGACAGTAAAGGAAGCCATAAACAAGACCAAAAGACAACCCTCAGAATGGGAGAAAATATTTACAATGAAGCAACTGACAAAGGATTAATCTCCAAAATTTACAAGCAGCTCATGCAGCTCAATAACTAAAGAACAAACAACCCAATCCAAAAATGGGCAGAAGACCTAAATAGACATTTCTCCAGAGAAGATATACAGATTGCCAACAAACACATGAAAGAATGCTCAACATCATTATACTTTAGAGAAATGCAAATCAAGACTACAATGAGATATCATCTCACACTAGTCAGAATGGCTGTCATCAAAAAATCTAGAAACAATAAATGCTGGAGAGGGTGTGGAGAAAAGGAAACCCTCTTGCACTGTTGGTGGGACTGTAAATATATACAGCCACTATGGATAACAGTATGGAGTTTCCTTAAAAAACTACAAAGAGAACTACCATACAACCCAGCAATCCCACTACTGGGCATATCCACAGATAAAACCATAATTCAAAAAGAGTCATGTACGAAAATGTTCATTGCAGCTCTATTTACAATAGCCAGGACATGGAAGCAACCTAAGTGTCCATCAACAGATGAATGGATAAAGTAGATGTGGCTCATATACACAATGGAATATTACTCAGCCATAAAAAGAAATGGAATTGAGTTATTTGTAGTGAGGTGGATGGGCATAGAGTCTGTCATACAGAGTGAAGTAAGTCAGAAAGTGAAAAACAAATACCATGTGCTAGCACATATATATGGAATCTAAGAAAAAAAATGGGTCATGTAGTGCCTAGGGCTAAGATGGAATTAAAGACACAGTCCTACTAGAGAATGGACTTGAGGATATGGGGAGGGGGAAGGGTATGCTGTGACAAAGTGAGAGAGTGGCATGTACCTGTATACACTACCAAACGGATAATAGATAGCTAGTGGGAAGCAGCCACATAGCACAGGGAGATCAGCTCGGAGGTTTGTGACAACCTAGAGGTGTGGGATAGGGAGGGTGGGAGGGAGGGGGATGCAAGAGGGGAAGGATATGGGAACATATGTATATGTATAACTGATTCACTTTTTTATAAAGCAGAAATGAACACACCATTGTAAAGCAATTATACTGCAATAAAAATGTTAAAAAAAAAAAGAAAATGTGAGTTCACCATCTTTGGAAAAGAAGAGAAGAAGGCACAACTGTCACAGGAGAATTTGGTTTAAGATGCACGCTCAGGAAAGCACTACTTCACACTCCAGGATGCTTTGAAGGTGAGATAGACATTTGGAGCTTTCTCAAACTTGGGAGAGAAATTATATATTGGTGTCACTCAATCATTGACTGTGGCCTGCCCTTGAAAGGGCGTTGGCCTTGGGCAAAAAGGCATTTTCAGCAGAGGTAATTCCCAAAGAGGGCTGAAAGCTGAAGGCTGTATGTTGGCAGCACTGCCAGTAGGTGGGGAATAAACTGCCAGTCCCAGAGGAGGATTTGGGCCACTTCATAACATCCATTTTATATATATATATATATATATATATATATATATATATATATATATATATATATATATATCAAGTCTGCTTAAAGTACTGGTGAAGCACTGATTCATATTTGGATTTAATATGTAACAACGTGAAATTAAATTTATCAAAATGTACTGATATGGTCATGATTGGAAGATAATTTCTCAGTTGTGTACTATTTTAAATTCAGACGTTAAGATAAAGACAATGGCTTTCATGTAAATAATGCATAATAAAGAAATAGCTTGCTATAATCAGTAAAAGAAAATGGTGAAAGCAAAGCTTTACAGACAAAATCTCAGACAAAATCTACAGACAAAAAGAAGCATACACATACACACTCACAAAAAGAGGAAAAGGGGAAAAAATATCTATCTTGCTACCAAAGTCCACCTCCTCAATTTGGGATGATTTGTTGTCTATTCAGGTATTCCACAGATGCAGGGTACATCAAGTTGATTGTGGAGATTTAACCGCTGCTCCTGAGGCTGAGGGGAGAAATTTCCCTTTCTGTTCTTTGTTCCCATAGCTCCCGGGGTTCAGCTTTGGATTTGGCCCCGTCTCTGCGTGTAGGTCGCCTGAGGGCCTCTGTTCTTCACATAGACAGGACGGGGTTAAAGGAGGAGCTGATTCGGGGGCTCTGGCTCACTCAGGCCGGGGGGAGGGAGGGGTACGGATGCGGGGCGAGCCTGCAGCAGCAGAGGCCGGCATGACGTTGCACCAGCCTGAGGCGCGCCCTGCGTTCATCCAGGGAAGTTGTCCCTGGATCACTGGACCCTGGCAGTGGCGGGCTGCACAGACCCCCGGGAGGGGAGGTGTGGATAGTGACCTGTGCTCGCACACAGGCTTCTTGGTGGCAGCAGCAGCAGCCTTAGCATCTCATGCCCGTCTCTGGGCTCCATGCTGATAGCTGCAGCTCACGCTCGTCTCTGGGGCTCCTTTAAGCAGCGCTCTTAATCCCCTCTCTTTGCACACCAGGAAACAAAGAGGGAAGAAAAAGCCTCTTGCCTCTTTGGCAGGTCCAGACTTTTTCCCGCACTCCCTCCCGGCTAGCTGTGGTGCACTAACCTCTTCAGGCTGTGTTCATACCTCCAAGCCCCATCCTCTCCCTGTGATCCGACCAAAACCGAGCCTGAGCTCCCAGCCCTCGCCTGCCCTGGCAGGTGAGCAGACAAGCCTCTCGGGTTGGCGAGTGCTGGTCAGCACCGAGCCTCTGTGCGGGAATCTCTCTGCTTTGCCCTCCACACACCTGTTGCTGTGCTCTCCTTCACAGCTCCGAAGCTTCACCCCTCCACTACCCCCAGTCTACGCCCGCGAAGGAGCTTCCTAGTGTGTGGAAACATTTACTCCTTCACAGATCCCTCCCACTGGTGCAGGTCCCATCCCTATTCTTTTGTCTCTGTTTTGTCTTTTTTCTTTTGCCCTACCCAGGTACGTGTTGGTTTCTTGCCTTTTGGGAGGTCTGAGGTCTTCTGCCACTGTTCAGCAGGTGTCCTGTAAGAGTTGTTCCACATGTAGTTGTAGTTCTGATGTATTTGTTGGGAGAAAGGCAATCTCCACATCTTACTCTTCTGCCATTTTCCTCAACCTCTAAATTTTTTTTCTTAATAATTATTTTTTATTTTAATAATTTTAATTTATTTTCTCTTACTTTATTTTATCCTCTTTTTTTCTTTCTTTCTTTCTATTTTTTCTCCCTTTTCTTCTGAGCTGTGTGGAGTACAGTCTCTTGGGGCCCCAGCCAGGCATCAGGGCTCTGTCACAGAGCTGGGAGACCCAACTTCATGACACTGGTCCACAGGAGACCTTCCAGCTCCATGTAATATCAAATGGCAAAAATCTCCCAGAGATCTCCATCTCAAAACAAACACCCAGCTTCACTCTATGACCAGCAAGCTATAGTGCTGGATACACTATGCCAAACAACTAGCAAGACAGGAACACAGCCTCATGCATTAGCAGAGAGGCTGCCTAAAATCATAACAAGGCCACAGACACCCCAAAACATGCCACCAGATGTGGACCTGCCCACCAAAAAGACAAGATCCACCCTCATCCAGCAGAACACAGGCACTAGTCCTCTCCATCAGGAATCCAACACAACCCACTGAACCAACCTTAGCCACTGGGGACAGACACCAAAAACAATGGGAACTACGAACCTACAGCCTGCAAAAAGGAGAGCACAAACACAGTAAGATAAGCAAAATGAAAAGACAAAAAAACCACACAGCAGATGAACGAGCAAGTTAAAAACCCTCCAGACCTAACAAATGAAATGGAAATAGGCAGTCTACCTGCAAAATAATTCAGAATAATGATAGTGAACATGATCCAAAATCTTGGAAATAGAATAGAGAACGTGCCAGAAACATTTAACAAGGAACTAGAAGAACTAAAGAGGAAACAAGCAATGATGAAGAACACAATAAATGAAATTAAAAATACTCTAGAAGGGATCAGTAGCAGATCAATAAGTGAGGCAGAAGAACAGATAAGTGACCTGGAAGATAAAATAGTGGAAATAACTGCTGCAGAGAAGAATAAAGAAAAAAGAATGAAAAGAGCTGAGGAGAGTCTCAGAGACTTCTGGGACAACATTAAATGCACCAACATTCGCAATATAGGGTTCCCAGAAGAAAAAGAGAAAAAGAAAGAGACTGAGAAAGTATTTGAAGAGATTATAGTTGGAAACTTCCCTAATATGGGAAAGGAAATAGTTAATCAAGTCCAGGAAGCACAGAGAGTCCCATACAGGATAAATCCAAGGAGAAACACACCAAGACACATATTAATCAAACTGTCAAAAACTATATAGAAAAAAAACATATTAAAAACAGCAAGGGAAAAACAACAAATAACACACAAAGGGATCCCCATGAGGTTAACAGCTGATCTTTCAGCAGAAACTCTGCAAGCCAGAAGGGACTGGCAGGACATATTTAAAGTGGCATGGACATACATACACTACCAAACATAGAATAGATATCTGGTGGGAAGCAGCCACATAGCACAGGGAGATCAGCTAGGTGCTTTGTGACTACCTGGATGTGGTGGGATGGGGAGGGTGGGAGGGAGGCAGACAAAAGAGGGAGGAGATGTGGGAACATGTGTATATGTATGACTGATTCACTTTGTTATAAAGCAGAAACTAACACACCATTATGAAGCAATTATACTCCAATAAAGATGTTTTAAAAAATAAATAAATAAATAAATTATGAAGGAGAAAAACCTACAACCAAGACTACTCTACCCAGCAAAGATCTCATTCAGATTTGATGAAGAAATTAAAACCTTTACAGACAAGCAAAAGCTGAGAGTTCAGCACCACCAAACCAGCTTTACAACAAATGCTAAAGGAACTTCTCTAGGCAAGAAACACAAGAGAAGGAAAAGACCTACAGTAACAAACCCGAAACAATTAGGAAAATGGGAATAGGAACCTGCATATTGATAATTACCTTAAATGTAAATGGATTAAATGCTCCTACCAAAAGACACAGACTGGCTGAATGGATACAAAAACAAGACCTATATATACACTGTCTACAACAGACCCACTTCAGACCTAGGGATACATACAGACTGAAAGTGAGGGGATGGAAAAAGATATTCCATGAAAATGGAAACCAAAAGAAAGCTGGAGTAGCAATTTTCATATCAGACAAAATAGACTTTAAAATAAAGACTATTACAAGAGACAAAGAAGGACACTACATAATGATCAAGGGATCGATCCAAGAAGATACAATTGTAAATATTTATGCACCCAACATAGGAGCACCTCAATACATAAGGCAAATACTAACAGCCATAAAAGGGGAACTTGACAGTAACACAATCATAGTAGGGGACTTTAACACACCAGTTTCACCAATGGACAGATCATCCAAAATGAAAATAAATAAGGAAACACAAGCTTTAAATGATACATTAAACAAGATGGACTTAATTGATATTTATAGGACATTCCATCCAAAAACAACAGAATACATATTTTTCTCAAGTGCTCATGGAACATTCTCCAGGATAGATCATATCTTGGGTCACAAATCTAGCCTTGGTAAATTCAAGAAAATTGAAATTGTATGAAGTGTCTTTTCCAACCACAATGCTATGAGACTAGTTATCAATGACAGGAAAAGATCTGTAAAAAATACAAACACATGGAGGCTAAACAACCAAACCAGTCTAACAGAAACAAACAAAGATGCATGCAGAAAAGGAAAAAATAAATTAAGAAAAAGATAGAAAAACAAAAAACCCCAAGAGAACAAACAAACAAAATAATTAAAAAATGAGAACAATCCAAAAGGCTCAACTAACATAAAAAAAAAGCTGGAAAAACAAAAGAGAAAGCAAACAAGCAAATAAAATAGGAGAAAACATAAAATAAACATACAAAAACAATAAAAAAATGAACAAAATAAAATTTAAAGAAGAACCAAAAACACAAAAAGGAAAAAAATACACATAACAACGAAAATGTAAAATAAAAATAGGAAAATAAAAAATATATATATTTTAATGAAAATATTAAAATAATAATAAAAACAACCACAACACCAACAACTGAACAAAATGTAACAAGCAATAAAAGAATAATAGTAAGAAGAATATTCTTCTGGGGCCTCCTCTGTCAGTGTCCTTGCTCCTGAAGTGAGCCAGAGCCAATCCTTGCCTCCCTAGGAGGCCCTCCTGTACCTCTAGGTAAGTCTCTGGACCTGCTGTGGGCATGGTGGGACATGTTCAGACACTGACCTGACCCAATTTTTACATGTACTTGTCCTCAAAGTCCACTGCTGCTATGGTTAGACTGGTGGGAACACTCATTGCCTATTCAGGTATTCCACAGATGCAGGATTTACCAAGCCAATCTCAGGGATTTAATCCATGGCTTGTGTAGCTGCATGGAAATATTTCCATTCGTCTTCCTTAGTCACCCAGCCCCTGGGGCTCACCTTTGGAGGCTGGGGCTCATCTTTGGTTTTGACTCCACCTCTACATGTGCACCACCCTCAAATGTCTGTCCCACCCAGTCAAGAGGGTGCAAAAGCAGTGGCTAATTGGGGCACACTTATTCCCTCAGGTGGGGGAGGGTATGGCAGCCACATTTGGGGTGCACGCAAGTTGCCTAGGGCAAAGGGGACCAGCAGACAGTTGCAAAAGATTGAGGCATGCTTGCTCTTGTGGGAGTCCCTCCTACTGCCCGTTGAGGCAGGGACTGGCATGTGGGGGCAGTGGCAGCCTCGCCCCTTGCACGCCACTCAACAATGGTGCCCCATTTCCTAGGCAGACCACGCTTCTTCTAGGGGCATTCCCAGGCATGGTGCCCCTTATTCCCATCCCCTCTGTTGTATCCACACAGTCAACAGCAGTCCTCTCCCTGGATCCACTCTCTTAACCCCACACTTTAGCACTCAGCCCTTGCCAGCACTGGCAGATTTCCGTCTCAGGCAGAGACACCCAGTACTGATTCCCAAGGAGGCTTTGGGATGGGTGTTGCTCAGGACCCCAAAGCCTATGTGGGTGGAGGATGCCTTGGCTTGAGGGACAGGTGAGCCTACCCAGATGGGAGCCCCTTCCAGTACCTGTGGAGGCTGAAGAAGCCAGCAGGTGGTGAAAAGGGTTGTAAAGGCAGCCCCTCCCCCTGCACATGACTCAACAACAATGCCTTGCTTTTATGGTGTCCTGGGCTTTTCTCACAAACTTTCTTGGTTGTGCAGTTCCTTACTCCTGCCCCTTCAGGATGTCTTTCCACAGCCAACAACTGTCCCTTCCCTGGGTCTGTGCTCCAAACCCCACTTTCCAGCACCCAGATACCCCTGGCAACAGGCAACTCACAACTCACGCTGGGATGTGCAAAGCTGCAGCACAGACTATGCACACAGTCCTTACTTTGCCCTGCCTTCCACAGATCATCTGCTGCATTCTCTAAGACTCATTATATTTATTTTATATCTCCAAGAGTGCTCATCACTGTGCTAGGCATACAGTAGGCACTTTATAAAGACTTTCTGAAAGCTCTCATGATACTTACTTTAGCATTCTTAACCAATGTATTGTAGATTTGGGAGACAAAAATTCAAGTCAGATTCTTTCAGTAATAATTTAAATAAGGGTGGTGTCTGTAATGCTTTTTAAGTTATAAATTTGGAAAAATATATTGGTTCTATGAAGGTTCTCCCTGTTCTCAGCAGCACACATTGAGATAAGTTCCATTATGGGGGTTTAATATCTTGAAACAGCATCTATTCCACCAGAAGGAATAATGTCCCTGAATACTAAATCCACTAGAGATAATTAAGGTATCCTTTGTGACAGCTGAGTGAGTACTATTTGGGGATTCAGAAGACCTGAGTTCTGGCCTCAACTTTGCTCTTATCTCCTTGTGTGTCTGGGCAAGACACTCTCCCTATCTGGGCTACAGTTTCCTCATCTGTAAAATTAAGGTTCAGGCTTACATGACCTCTATATTTATTTAAAGCTCTTGAAATTAGATTTCCAATTTATTTTATAGAAGGAATTCATGACTGAGCTCTTTTGTCCTTCAGATCTTCCATGTGTATTTAGAAATGAATGTACTTAAACAACCAGACTTCAATTATGGGTTTTGCACTCTCCATTGGTAAGACCTAAAAAATCACAGCAAAGTAGTAAGTATACCGAACTTTGAATCAGATTCTTGGATCCTTTATCTGGCTTCACCATTGACTCACTGTGTGAGTTAACTGTGTCATTTCACCTCGGACTTCAGTTTTCCTCTTGCCCAATGAGGGATACTGCTTGTCTCTCTCACGTTGTAGGGATTTTGTGATAATCTAATGGAATAACAGATGTAAAAGATCTTTGAAAAAGATAAGCTCTTTTTTTTTTCTTTTTTTTTTTTTTTGTGGTACGCGGGCCTCTCACTGTTGTGGCCTCTCCCGTTGCGGAGCACAGGCTCTGGACGTGCAGGCTCAGTGGCCAAGGCTCACGGGCCTAGCCTCTCCGTGGCATGTGGGATCTTCCCGGACTGGGGCACGAACCTATGTCCCCTGCATCGGCAGGTGGACTCTCAACCACTGCGCCACCAGGGAAGCCCAAAAAAGATAAACTGTTTTAAAAATCTGAATTGATGTGGCACCTAACAACAGTAAAAACAATAATAATAATTAACACTTAGTATTCACCATACATTCTCACCACGTCAAGCACATGCTCTGTTATTTTGTTAAATGTAATTTTCTCAGTAAGGACTTTGCTGACCACTCTGTTTATAATTATACACCTCAACTCATGCTTCCATCCCCTTATTCTGCTTTATTGTTTATGGCACTTATAATCTGCTAACGTCCTATATAATTTAATTCAATCTGTTATTGTCTGTCTCTGTTCACTAGAATGTATAATCCATAAGGAAAGGATTTGATCTGTTTTGTTCCTTCCTTTTCCCCCAACATTTAAAACTGTGGACTTATACATAGCAGACAGTCAATAAATATTTGTTGAATAAGTAAATCCTGCCAGATAAACCTGTTTTCTTCCCATCTATGTACATACAGTATCAGCTTCTGTGAAATCAACACCTTTTTTTTAATCCAGAAGAGTCAGTCTTTGTGCTATGCAGGTAGCCTGTTGGCAATCTTGTTATCTTAGAAGGTACTGAGGAAAGATGAGGCTTTTTCTTTAGACATAATCAGTCTTTTAAGGCCACTCTCCCACAAGGTTAGCCTTATGGTTAGGTGAGATAGGTAGTTATTCTCTTTTAGGGGGATTGCTTAATGTAATGTTTCACCTTGTGGTTCAAAACCATGTCTACCATGTATTAACTATGTGACTTTGATCATGGTACTAAAATATCTTCAGTCCTCTGTTTTCTCATCTTTGTGATGGAGACTACAGCAGTACTTTCCTCATAAAGATTTTGAATGGCCAAATAGGACATTATACACAAAGCACTTAACCCAGTGCCTGGAACATTGTAAGAAACAAAGCAAAGAAATAGTAGTCTTATTTATGTGATGTCATTGGGGATGGTTTCTAGAAAGACTTCCAAGTCTCTCCTTCACTGCTGAAAGTATGTATGGCCTTCTATAAACATCCTTCAATCCCCACAAAATGCAAATTCCATAAGGCACTTATCTATGGAACCTGAGAATATATGTATACTCCCATGCCTGGGCGCTTGATGAGGAAGGGGAGTGGAGGAATATCAGGTGGAAAGGAGGCTAAAAATTCTGAAAATGCACTTCACCAACTTCACACAATTGAACTCGCTGGCCTTTATGATTGGAGCTTGGTCCATAGTACTTATGGAAATATTCCTAAGGCAAGTGCTTCACAATAGAGAGTTCTGGGATACTGGAATCCATGCTGTGATTTGGAAGCTTCTCTTCTGCCAACATGCTTTTCATGGATGCCAAATAAGTAGGCAAAAATCTTCCTTCAACAAACTGAATGAGTATATGCTGCATGCACTTAGGCATAAACTTCCAACCCTCCCTTGGATGAAGCTGTAATTCAGCAATATCACATCCCATTTATGGATGAGAGATATTCTCTGGCTTAGAATTTCCTCCTGACTGATTTCCTTTGTCAGATGAAAGGAGAGGCTACCTTGGCTTAAACATCACCTCCTCAGACTGATTGATCACATGCAAAGGAAAATCAAATAAACTCCACCCTCACACAAGACATCAGTGGGGTGTCACATTTCAGGCTGGAAATCATACCCCAACAAGAGTGCTCTCCCCTGGGATGGCAGACACAGGCTACCACATGCCTATTTGGCTTGCTTCCAGATGGTGTGTGTTTGGAGCTACTCATGGGAGATCATTAACCTACATAGGAGACATTTGTTCCCTTTTGCTATTTCACTTAAGATAGAGCAGAGATGAGTTTCAAAGAGAATGTTTCCATCTATCCACAATGCCAAGGGACAAGTATTATCTGTTCTGCCTCCAAAACTGGATGGATATGAGCATAATGGAGTCAACTCGACCCTTGAAAGAGATGGTCTGAATGAAAATACAGCATAAAGTCACAAAGATGAGTTATTCAATTTACTCCTCTGGAAATTAATTAGGATACACACACACACACACACACACACACACACACGCACACATATTTAGAATGCTGTTTGTTCTGAATTGGAGGAGAGTGGATATGTATCCATGATTGGAAAGGATGTCTATAAATACTCCTTCACTTTTCTAGAGTATTTTACATGCATTATCTTGTTTAAGACAGACAACAGCACTGTGAGGTAGGTCAGACAACAGCACTGTGAGGTAGGTCAGACAAATCATACTCCATTTGGGGATTATCAAACTGAGGCTTAGGGAGGTTAAATGACCTGTCCAAAATGGTTAAAACTAAGATGAAAACCCCAGTATACAGACTTCTATCTTTAATATTTTAGAAGTCAGCTATGAATGAGTTTCTCACCACCTTTCCAAGTGGATCTAGGGGAAGAGTTGCTCTACATTGACTGTCATTCCCCTCTGGTAGACATTAACTTATAAGAACCAAATTATGCACTCTCATCTTCTTTTATTCATTCCCAGAACATCCATTATATTCTTTGGCATAAAGTATTAGCCAGGTAGCAGAAAATTACATATTCTCAGTATAAATACAAAGTGACAATTTAAAGTTCAAAAATCCTAGCAAAAGGACTAAATCTTTGTTTATTATTATGTTTATAAAGAACCAGTTGAAGGGAAAAAGCAAAGATCTAGAGAAAGTTTAATGTCTATGAAAAGCAAAGAGTGGAAGTGTCAAACTTAAGCAGCCTTAATGTTATAAGTTATGGAAGGAAAAGAAAAAAGATGATGAAGGCCCACACCCACTACAAATCTGAGTAACACATTAGTAGCCATAGCTCTGTTTCAGCATTGCCCTTATAGAGCCTTTCTTGGTATGCAGGCTCCTCTTTACCCACACCCCTTCTTTCAGTATCCTGTTTCCTCACTCTTGTCTTTTTACACTATGCCTGATCTCCCTGAGTGATACTTCATGTTTCCACCTCCAGTTCCCCTCTCCATCTAAGATACCCATTGCTTCTTGCTACCCTGTTCCCTTAACTCACTAAGGACTGTAACGTCCTTTCTCTCATAACTATTGAGAAAATAAAAAATAACTTGAATTGTAAAAATCTGCACCGCCATTTGTTGAGTTGGGATAACAGACACAGATAAAGCTAGCTGCAAAGTTAACAGGAAAGAATATTTTCCCAAAACTCATGTTGCAGCTAAAAAAATGTCCTAACAACTCCGTCTTTGAATGACTGCTGTTTTCTTACTGAGGAACATTGTTCTCTAAAATCATTGACTACCAGAAACTTCACTGTTAGAAATTATATGAATAAGAATGAAATATCCCACTATTGCCTGGAGGATCTAAGTCATTTTGACCAGAGAATCAGCCCTAATTTATGAACCAAGTGCCAGCTTCAGATAATTTTTCCACATCTATTTTAATTTTATTGGTTCCAAGGAAACAGGGCCCTGGTTCCACTTCCACAGTCTAGACCAGATGTTGATTCTTTTACACATAACCTTGCTTTGCTTTGAGCCTAAGAAAACATTGCTTCTTGCCTTATCTCTGCTCCACAATGTCTGGGGCCTTAGCTGGGAAGACCAGGTAGAAGCAACTCAATAGTTGGGATTTGGAATCATCTGGACATTGCTTTACTCACATGTACAGAGCCTGGGCTTAGATAATTCAATGACTAGAAATGCCAAAATGACTGCCTAGATGAGGCCTCTCCACTTGGCTTGGCTTCCTCATAGCAAAGCAGGCTCGAGGTAGTTGAACTTCTTAATTGATGGCTCTGTGCTCCAAGCATGAATTTTCCATTTAGTAAAGCAGAAACTCATGGCCTTTTATGACAGCCTCAAAAGTCACACAGTATCACTTCTGCCATACTCTGTTGATTGATGAGTCACAAGCCTGCCCAGACTCAAGGGGAGAGGACATAGATCCATCTCTCAGTGGAAGGAGTATTCAAGAATTTGGGGCCATGTTTGAAAATTGCCCCTGGGTGTATCAAGCACATAGTTTTGTAAAAAAGTGCTATGTTAGTATCTTTACAGCAGTTTCAAAGAAGAACCAGATGTGTCTCTTCACCTCAGGGATGATATATTCAAAAAGGATTTACTGATATCTTGCTGTGGAATATTACATATGTCACTTACCCTCTCTGAAACTTTTTCTTTATCTGAGTAATAAAATAATAAATTTTATCCATCAACTCCCAACCATTATAGAGTTAGAAAAATAAAATCAGGTCATCGTGGTAGCCAGCCTCCAAGAGAGCTCCTAATAATCTCCACCTCCTCATTCCCTTATGTAGTCTCCTTCCACATTATACCAAGGTTAGTCTATATAGCCAATAACATACAGCAGAAGTGACAGTATGGCAGTACCATACTGTCTTGATTACTGTAGCTTTGTAGTATAGTCTGAAGTCAGGGAGCCTGATTCCTCCAGCTCCGTTTTTCTTTCTCAAGATTGCTTTGGCTATTTGGGGTCTTTTGTGTTTCCATACAAATTGTGGAATTTTTTGTTCTAGTTCTGTGAAAAATGCCAGTGGTAGTTTGATAGGGATTGCATTGAATCTGTAGATTGCTTTGGGTTGTAGTCATTTTCACAGTGTTGATTCTTCCAATCCAACAACATGGTATATCTCTCCATCTATTTGTATCATCTTTAATTTCTTTCATCAGTGTCTTATAATTTTCTGCATACAGGTCTTTTGTATCCTTAGGTAGGCTTATTCTTAGATATTTTATTATTTTTGTTGCAATGGTAAATGGGAGTGTTTCCTTAATTTTACTTTCAGATTTTTCATCATTAGTGTATAGGAATGCAGGAGATTTCTGTGCATCCTGCTACTTTATCAAATTCATTGATTAGCTCTAGTGGTTTTCTCGTAACATCTTTAGGATTCTCTATGTATACAATCATGTCATCTGCAAACAGTGACAGCTTTACTTCTTCTTTTCCGATTTGGATTCCTTTTATTTCCTTTTCTTCTCTTATTGCTGTGGCTACAACTTCCAAAACTATGTTGGATAAGAGTGGTGAGTGTGGGCAACCTTGTCTTGTTCCTGACCTTAGTGGAAATGCTTTCAGTTTTTCACCATTGAGGATGATGTTGGCTCTGGGTTTGTCATATATGACCTTTATTATGTTGAGGAAAGTTCCCTCTATGCCTACTTTCTGCAGGGTTTTTATCATAAATGGGTGTTGAATTTTGTTGAAAGCTTTCTCTGCATCTATTGAGATGATCATATGGTTTTTATTCTTCAATTTTTTTATATGGTGTATCAAATTGATTGATTTGCATATATTAAAGAATCCTTGCATCCCTGGGATAAATCCCACTTGATCATGGTGTATGATCCTTTTAATGTGTTGTTGGATTCTGTTTTTGCTAGTATTTTGTTGAGAATTTTTGCATCTATATTCATCAATGTTATTGGTCTGTAATTTCCTTTTTTTGTAGTATCGTTGTCTTGTTTTGGTATCAGGGTGATGGCGGCCTTGTAGAATGAGTTTGGGAGTGTTCTTCCCTCTGCTATATTTTGGAAGAATTTGAGAAGGATAGGTGTTAACTCTTCTCTAAATGTTTGATAGAATTTGCCAGTGAAGCCATCTGGTCCTGGGCTTTTGTTTGTTGGAAGATTTTTAATCACAGTTTCAGTTTCAGTGCTTGTGATTGGTCTGTTCATATTTTCCAAATCTTCCTGCTTCAGTCTCAGAAGGTAGTGCATTTCTAAGAATTTGTCCATTTCTTCCAGGTTGTCCGTTTTATTGGCATAGAGCTGCTTGTAATAATCTCTCATGATCTTTTGTACACCGGTCAAAATGGCCATCATCAAAAAATCTACAAACAATAAATGCTGGAGAGGGTGTGGAGAAAAGGGAACCCTCTTGCACTGTTGGTGGGAATGTAAATTGATACAGCCACTATGGGGAATAGTATGGAGGTTCTTTTAAAAACTAAAAATAGAACTACCATATGACCCAGCAATACCACTACTGGGCATATCCCCTGAGAAAACCATAATTCAAAAAGAGTCATGTACCAAAATGTTCACTGCAGTTCTATTTACAATAGCCAGGACATGGAAGCAACCTAAGTGTCCATCAACAGATAAGGAAGATATGGCACATATATACAATGGAATATTACTCAGCCATAAAAAGAAAAGAAATTGAGTTATTTGTAGTGAGGTGGATGGACCTAGCATCTTTCATACAGAGTGAAGTAAGTCAGAAAAAGAAAAACAAATACTGTATGCTAACACATATATATGGAATCTAAAAAAAGAATAAAAAAGGGTCATGAAGAACCTAGGGGCAAGACGAGAATAAAGACACAGACCTACTAGAGAATGGACTTGAGGGTACCGGGAGGGGTAAGTGTAAGCTGGGACTAAGTGAGAGAGTGGCATGGACCTATATGTACTACCAAACATAAAATAGATAGCTAATGGGAAGCAGCTGCATAGCACAGGGAGATCAGTTAGGTGGTTTGTGACCACCTAGAGGGGTGGGATAGGGAGGGTGGCAGGGAGGGAGATGCAAGAGGGAAGAGTAATGGGGACATATGTATACGTATAACTGATTCACTTTGTTAAAAAGCCGAAACTAACACACCATTGTAAAGCAATTATCTTCCAATAAGGATCTTAAAAAAAAAAAAAGAAGTGATAGTATGTCACTTCCAAGATCAGGTTATAAAATTCTTCATTTGGGACACTCTCTTCCTTGCTGGTTTCCTTTCTCTTTCTTGTATCACTTGATTTGTGAATGAAACAATGTTGTAATCAGCCTTATTGAGAAGTTAGCATGGCAAGAAAATCAGGCCTTCTGACAATAGCTATGAGTGAGCTTGAAATCTCATGAGAGACCCAGAGCCAGAATGATCCAGTAAAGCTGCTTCTAGATTCCTGACCTACAGAAATTGCATCATAATAAATGTTTGTCTTAAGCTTCTCAATCTTGGGGTAATTTATTATGCAGTTACAGAAAATATCATGTAGGAGTACTTCATACGACTATAAAAGAGCATTCTTAAGCTGATGTAGATGAACAAGGCTATTTGGATGTCTAGCCTTATTAACTAACAATCTCTGTGCATATGCAATTTTAGTTTGATGTGGAACAGGGTGGTATGAGATGTTATTCCTAAAAAACATAAATTCACAGTAAAGAAGGATCTTCATGTGTGGGTTTTCTCTTGAAATTTGTCTGTAAACATAGGTCATTTCACTAGCAAAATACAAGAGAAATATTGAGATGAGAGGTACAAAATAGTGGTTAAAAAAAAAAAAAAGTCCTGGAAGCAAGGAACCAACAGATATAAATCCTAATCTCATTTCTTGCTCATCAGTTGTGTGACCTTGGGCTAGAGACTACCTCCCACTGAATCTCAGTTTCTTTATCAGTAAATAAGAGAAGAATCAACTATATTAGTGGATTTTGAAACTTTTTGACCATGGCTCACAATAAGAAATATATTTTACATTACAATCCAGTCCACATATATGAATATATGTATCTAAATTTAAATAGAAATTTCCTGATACAATACTTTATCATTTCTGCATGAGATGCATGCTAATATTATTTTCTGTTCTATTCTCTTCCATAAAAGTCCCACTAATCATAACCTACTAAATTAACTTTATGAGTTGTAGTTGAAAATATAGTTCTACTGGACTATAGATGTTCTATGAAGAACTGTGTCTAGAGTTCCATGATTCTAAGTAAGGAACAAATCTTACTGAGGGCAACAGATCCAGCCAAACACTAGTGCCTTCTACTAAGAAGATGAGTTAAGAGTGAAAGGAAATTGCCATATTTGGAGCAAAATAAAAATAGTGATGGCAGAAGGAAGTCAAGGATACATTCAAACTTGGCTATATAAATTTATATGTTTGATTCTTCATTATTTCTAAGGTAAACCAGAATCAAGGACACTAGTGAAGGGAATTGAATACCTGGGTCATCTGGTTAGGGCACCTTTCTCCTTGGACAGATCTGGAAAGACACTGAAAAATTGTTTCTTTTTGGGTTCATTCTTTCCTAAATTCCTTTCAAACATAGATCTCTTTTGTCAACACATTATCTCTTTCCACAAAGTATAATACTGTTGATTGAGGCACAGCAAATGACATGCTAACACATTCCTGAAATTACACACTGAGCACCTTGATTTAAATTTGGATAGAAATGAAACAATTTAGTCATCCATTTATGAAGTGTTGCTTTGATTACACTGTCAATACTTTATAATTTTTCATATTTAGGGAGAATATTATCTTAAATTTGGGGAATTTTTTAGTCATTAGACTAATGTTTATTGAGTATCTCCTGGAGGCTAAATCTTGTCCTAGGTGCTGGAGATGCAACATTGACTAAGGCAAAGAAGATCTCTATTCACATGGAGCCTTCACTGGTGTTGTTCCAGTGAACCAATTACATTAACGTGTACTTCCATATGCTGCAGGCAGTGTTAACCTACTTTTTGACCTGATTAACATAAGGTACTTAGAGGGAAGGGAATTGAGCTTAGTGGAATATATCTTATAACCTAAG
Organism: Tursiops truncatus; assembly: GCF_011762595.2. Classification (NCBI taxonomy): domain Eukaryota; kingdom Metazoa; phylum Chordata; class Mammalia; order Artiodactyla; family Delphinidae; genus Tursiops; species Tursiops truncatus. The sequence goes on along the minus strand of NC_047055.1, from coordinate 63,506,795 downwards.
GAAAAATATATAAAGACTATGTAGATCCAAGTAAAATGGCCTGGGGCAGGGGGAACATGGATCTTGTTGTCTAATGACCTGCAACCATTTGCAGCACTGCAGCCACTAAAAGCCAGGAAATTTTAGTTACAGTATCTCGAACATTAATCCATTCACTTTAAGAAACTTATGTAATCCAATCAACAAGCAAGGTCTACAGGGGCCCTGGATGAATATTCAAGATTTCAAAGATACAATGGGAGAGTTAGCTCTGAAATATGACTGGTTGAAACAACTTCCACCTAGGGTGACTGAGGCTCTGACGCACATACACATGAAAGGGAAAAGGAAAGAAGACTAAGTGGACATCGTTTATTCTAACTGTTCTGGGTGTTGCTTTCTGAAACTACATAAATAGTGCAAACTTTGTAACTGGGTCTATGAGCACATTGGCTAGACCTCTAACTTGTTTTGACTTCAGGTAGTATATTTTTATTTATTCTTTTTTTTAATTGTTTCCCTACTAGACACCAAGGTCACACTGAATCATTGTGTGTACGTGCTATTCTTTCTCTTTTGAAACCTTGAAGTGATGTACCCCTGTCATATTTGACGTTTGGTCTTTGTGATGAAAGGAATAGAAGTGTCTTTGTTTCATGCATTCAAAAAGAGCTGGATGGCCAGGGTGGGTGTGCTTTCAGGCACATCCCTGCATCCCTGGTATCTTGAATTTCCTGAATTGTATCAAACTATAGGACACCAGCCCTCCTCAAAGGAATATCTGCTAGCAGCTGCCAGCTGCAAATGTGTGGTCTCAAGGCCTCCTCCTGGAAGTACTCAAGTCAAGGATTTCAGCCTCCAACTAATACTTTCTTAACCAGCACCTTTACTTCTTGCCAGCTCCGATGATAATTCTTTGGAAAGAACTCATGGAACTAAGTGTAACATTGCAGATTTTGCCTTTATAAGGCTATCCCACCCGCACTTTGTAGTCCAGTGGAAGAAAATTCAAGTGCTTCTGGAATCTGTGTCTCCCAGGCTCTAGTTTTCAGTTTTGCTCAAATAAAACTCTCTTCTACTCTCATTATGAATTGTATGTTAATTTTCCCCATGGACACAATAGAAATTAACCAGTTCACTTAGGTTGTTTCCATCTCTGGGCTATTGTAAATAGAGCTGCAATGAACATTTTGGTACATGACTCTTTTTGAATTTTGGTTTTCTCAGTGCCCATCATCGGATGAATGGATAAAGAAGATGTGGCACATATATACAATGGAATATTACTCAGCCATAAAAAGAAACAAAATTGAGCTATTTGTAATGAGGTGGATAGACCTAGAGTCTGTCATACAGAGTGAAGTAAGTCAGAAAGAAAAAGACAAATACCGTATGCTAACACATATATATGGAATTTAAGAAAAAAAATGTCATGAAGAACCTAGGGGTAAGGCAGGAATAAAGACACAGACTTCCTAGAGAACGGACTTGAGGTTATGGGGAGGGGGAAGGGTGAGCTGTGACAGGGCGAGAGAGAGTCATGGACATATACACACTAACAAACGTAGTAAGGTAGATAGCTGGTGGGAAGCAGCTGCATGGCACAGGGATATTGGCTCGGTGCTTTGTGACAGCCTGGAGGGGTGGGATAGGGAGGGTGGGAGGGAGGGAGACGTAAGAGGGAAGACATATGGGAACATATGTTTATGTATGACTGATTCACTTTGTTATAAAGCAGAAACTAACACACCATTGTAAAGCAATTATACCCCAATAAAGATGTTAAAAAAAAAAGAAATTAACCAGTTCAAATGGAAAACAAAACAAAATAGATCAAATAAACAACAACAAAAAAGAACAAGCCAAACCAACTCAAAATCCCAAATTTGGCCAACTGGAAAATATTATCAACTAAATTGGAAACGCTTGCAAATGTATGTAGCATTCTGTACAACTACATGTTAGCACTTTTGGTAGAGAAGCCATTGTTGGGCAACACAACAGGCAACAGGGCTAACAACTTCAATTTTAATTTCAAGAAGAAAAATAATATAAAATGCCCAAGCCACTCTCAATCTTCTTGCCCAATTGATTACTGAAACACAGCTCAGCAAAATCTGTCCCTGCAATCTTGGTGGTCATTTATATCCTCGTGAAAAACCCTGGGAGGGCATCAAGGCATTTGGATGATGCAACAACAGAGCCCAGATGTAAACTTACCGCTTGATGTGCTGGATGAATCCATGGTGGGAGAACCAATCAGATTGCACAGAAACTGCTGACCAACTGTCTATTTATTCTTTTTAACTGAGATAGCATTTAAGATCTGGTCCCATAGCAACTACTTTGAAGTGTATAATACAGTATTGTTAACTATAATCACAATGCTATGTATTAGATCTCCAAAACTTATTCATCTTCAAACTGCAAATTTGTATACTTTTATCAACATCTCCCCATTTCCCCCATCCCCCAACCCCTGGTAGCCACCAATCTACTCTATGTTTCTATGAGTTCAGTTCTTTTAGAGTCTACATATAAATGATATTGTCTTTGTCTGTCTTATGTCACTTAGCATAATTCCCTCAAGGTCCATCCATGTTGTTGCAAATGGTAGGACTTCTTTTTTTTCTCTCGTAGATGCATTGTAGGTAGGTAGATAGATAGATAGATAAATAGTTAGATAATCACAGATAGATATCACATCTTCCTTATCCATTCATGCATTGACCAATGGATATGTTTTTTTTTCCATATCCAGTGGATATGTTACAGTTTTTACCATAGCTTGGCTATTGTGAATAATGCTGCCATTAACATGGGAGTGTAGATGTCTTTTTGATAACCTGTTTTCATTTATTTTGGATATATGCTCAGAAGTGGTATTGATGGATCTTATGATAGTTCTACTTTTAATTTTTTGAGGAATCTCCATACTCTTTTCTATAGTGGCTAAGTCAACTAATTTACATTCCCACCACAGTGCACAAGGGTTTCTTTTTTCCACATTCTCATCAATACTTGTTATCGCTTGTCTTTTTGACAACAGTCATTCTAACAGGTATGAAGTGATACCTCCTTGTGGTCTTAATTTGCATTTCCCTGATGATTAGTGATGTTGAGCATCTTTTCATTTACCTGTTAACCATTCATATGTCTTCTTTGGAGAAATGTCTATTCAGGTCTTCTGTCCACTTATCAATTGGATTGTTGGGAGTATTTGTTATTGAATTATATTAGTTCCTTATATATTTTGGATATTAACCTCTTTTCAGATACATGGTTTGAGAATATTTTCTCCCATTCCATAGGTTGCCCATTTCATTTTGTTGATGGTTTCCTTTGCTGTGCAGAATCATTTTTAGTTCAATGTAGTCCCACTTATTGATTTTTGCTTTTATTGTTTGCGCTTTTGGTGTTATATCCAAACAATCATTGTTAAGACAAATGTCAAGGTTTTTTTTTTAACCTATGCATTATCTAAGACTTTTAAGATTTCAGGTCTTATAATTAAATCTTTAATCCATTTTGAGTTAATTTTTGTGAATGGTGCAAGATGAGATCCAATTCATTCCTTTCTTGTGGTTATCCACTTTTCCCAACATCATTTATTGAAGAGACTTTTGTTTCCACATTGAGTATTTTTGACTCTCTTGTCAAATATCAGTTAACTGTATATGCAGGGATTTATTTCTGGCCTCTCGATTCTGTTCCATTGATTAAGTGTCTGTTTATGTGTCAGTACCATAGTGCTTTGATTATTTTTTTACTATAGTTTGAGATCAGGAAGTGTGACACCACCAGCTTTGTTCTTCTTCCTCAGGATTTCTTTGCCTATTCTGGGTCTTTTCTTGGATCCATACAAATTTTAGGGTTGTTTTTCCTATTTCTGTGAAAAGCTCCACTGGAATTTTGATAGGATTGGCATTGAATATATAGATGACTTTGGACAGTATGAGCATTTTAACGATATTAATTCTTCTAATCCATGAACATGGCATATATTTTTATTTATTTGTTTCTTTTTCAATGTCTTTCACCAAAGTCTTGTAGTTTTCAGTACATAGATATTTAACCTCCTTGGATAAATTTATTCCTAAGTATTTTAATTTTTTATGCTATTGTGAATGTGATTGCTATCTTTATTTCTTTTTTCAGTTATTTTGTTGTTATTGTACAGAAACACAACTAACTTCTGTATGCTGATATTATATCTTACAAATTTACCGAATTCATTAATTAGTTCTAAAACTTTTTTTGGTGGAATCTTTAGGATTTTCTCTATGTAAGATCATATCATCTGTGAAGAGAAACAATTTTGCTTCTTCCTTTCCAATTTGGATGCCTTTATTTCTTTTTCTTTCTTGATTTCTCTAGCTAGGACTTCCACTACTATGTTGAATAAAAGTTGTGCAAGTGGACACTCTTGTTTTGTTCCTCTTTTTAAAGATAAAGCTTCCAAATTTTCATGGTTGAGTATGATATTAGCTGTGGTTTAGTCATATATGGCCTTTGCTATGTTGAGTTTTTCATCATGAAAGGATGTTATGTTTTGTCAAATGTTTTTATGCATGTATTGAAATGACCATGTGACTTTTGTCTTTCATTCTATTAATGTAGCAGATCACATTTACTGATTTGTGTATGTTAAACCATCCTTGTATCCCAGAGATAAAATCCCACTTCTTCATGGTGTGTGATCCTTTTATTGTGCTATTGAATTCAGTTTCCTAATATTTCGTTAAGAATTTTTGTATCTATGTTCATCAGAGTTATAGGCCTCTAGTTTTCTTTACTTGTATGGTCCTCATCTAGTTTTGCTGAAAGGGTAATGCTGGCCTCATAAAATGAGTTTTAGAGCATTCCCTCCTCTTCAATTTTTTTGGAATTTTTTGAGAGGATTGGGGGTTAATTTTTCTTTAAAATTTGGTAAAAGTTTGGTAAAAAACCACCTGAGGTTTTTTTCTGCATGGTGAGGTTTTTGATTACTGATTCAATCTCCTTACTAATTATTTGCCTGTTTATATTTTCTATTTTTCATGATCCAGCCTTGCAAGTTGTATGTTTCCAGGAATTTATGCATTTCTTCTAGGTTATCTAATGTGTTGGCATATAATTATTTATAGTATTCTCTTATGATTCTATGCATTTCTGTGGTACCAGTTATAATGTCTCCTCTTTCATTTCTAATTTCACTTATTTTAGTCTTCTCTCTCTTTTTCATACTCTAGTTAAAGGTTTACCAACTTTTAAAAAAAATACAGCTCTTAATTTGTTGATTTTTCTATAGTTTTTCTGGACTCTGTTTTATTTATTTCCATTCTGATCTTTGTTATTTCCTTCCTTCTACTAAATGCAGTACATTTAAAATCAAACAAACTAACTTAACCATATCCAGACTAAAGAACATGGGAACCAGATCTCAAAGAAAAGACTTAGCCAATGGCTACAGGTTTAAGATGCTTTTTCTATTCTATTTGTTAATTTATTCATCCTACCAACAGATATTTATTGAAAACCTGCTATGGGCTAAGAAAAGTACTAGCCACTTGGGATATACATAGTCTCTACATTCCTGAAAAAGTGAAGGGAGAGGTGAAAAGAAACCAATGACATAATCAATAAATAAATGCAAAGCTAGGGGGAAAAAGAGTCTGAGGAGCAGAATTTTAACCTCTTGCCCTCTTGTATACATTGGGAGGAATCATTTGTGTGCCCTGTTGTGGTGTCTGAAATACCAGCATTCATTTTGGGGGATTCTAGGAAGTTTGTCAGTGTTTCAAATTTCTTCAATAAAGTAAAATGTCTTACCTCAGGGTAAGACATACTTCAAGTATGCAGGCTGTCCCTTTCATCCCTTGTTCTTCCACTACTCCATGTGAGTAAGGCCAATTCTCCTGGCCCACAGAAAGTACAGGGAGAAACAGCTGTCCAAGTTGCTGTGGTCCCAAAAGAGCTTCTACAAATCAACAAGACAATGTGTCTCTGCTATTTTCCATTTCAAAATTCTTTCCAGGCAAAAATATGTACCCATATAATTTTTAAGGTATGTTAAATTTGGCAAAAGTCAGTGAGAAAAACTTTTAATCACCATACCTGGAAGTTCTCAAGACTGTGGGCTCAATTTAACCCTTTCATATTAACCACATCATTTCTGTAAAGACTCCATCTTTTGTCTATGGTACAGACTCCTCTCATACTTCTTACCAGACTTGCTCCCAAGATCTCAGTTATATGTGGCTTCATTCCTAATTACTGTTGACTTCATTTGCATATGTTTTTCCAATGTATGACTATAATCATAAACTGAGTCTTAGCATCAGGGTACTCAGGAATGGTTCCTGATCAATTTTGTCTTTACTGGAAATTTCATCTAGTCCAACTCCCAACTGTTTTCTTGTCTTCCCTTACTATTGTGATTAAAATAATGCAAAATATTCCACAGTTCTCTTGGCTTCTACCTAGTTTTATTTTTTTATCTATAATATCTCATGGATTTGCATACTCTTCTAAATTTACTAGCTTAACTCCATTCATTTCTGCAGTCTTGTTTTGATAACTTTTCCTCCTCTAGCATGATAGATTTATCTTTGATCAACATGACCCATTCAACAGTTTCTTCTTCCCTAAATGTCTTTTTTCCTAAAAAGTAGGCTTATTTTAGCCATTTTAATAGCCATATTAGTATAACCTAACATTGATATTAGCATAGTCACCTATTGAACATTATCAATAAATTAAAGTTCATCATTTAATAGCTTATTGTGAAGCAGTTGATAGCTTTTTGGGAGCAAGGATTTTTTTAAGAATACTCCTGGAGCAGGAAAGTGTATGGGATGTAGGTGTAAGTTGGGAGGTGAGGTTATAACAAAGACTAATTTTCCAAACTTCAGAATTCTGCTTTGGATTAGTCTTTCCCTCCCAGGGAACATTTGGTGCTAGTTTCAAAGAAAAAAAAATTAAATCTCTGCAAAAAGATTTTTAAACTAAAATTTAGCCCAATATATTTCCATGTTCCACTTAGCTGTCTGGAAGCTTAGAGGTAAATTAAAATACATAAAATGAGATAACAAAGGATTCAATACAGTGTTGGCACACTAGAAATGCTCAAAAAATATTAATTCCCTTCAAAATTGGAGTTAAATTATATAACTGACTAATCTCAGGGGCATAGGTATTGTCTCTTCTGTTTCCTTTACAGAGGTTTTTCTTAAGGTATGGTCCCGAGGCCAGCAGAAACAAAATCAACTGAGAGCTTGTTAGAAATGCAGACTCCCATATCTCAACCCAGGCATACTGAATTAGATATTCTGGAGTTGAGGCCCATAATTTGGGTTTTAACATGCCTTTTAGAAAATTCTGGTAGATACATATGCCTGAGAACCAAAGCTATAGACAACTCTGTTTTTTCCTTAAATGTTTTAAAATATGTATTAAATGAACTGAATATCTTACTACAAAGAAGATTTAAGTTGGAACAGAACTCCTTCCTACAAATCTCTTCAGTAACTCCAAGATCCGATCCAGTATAAGTCCTATTTTTAAATATTCAGGGTTTTTTTTTTTTTGCCTGTTTATCATTTAAAGTTGTCCTACTGCCCACGCTGGTAATTGAAAATAGATTGCACTAAAACATTCAAGTTGTGAGTCAGGCATGTGTTTTAATTAGGTCATGCTGCTAATGTTGTTCCATTCTATTAACTTCACTTCTTATGCTTACTGCCCCCCAAATCCCTAATCCTTCTCCACTGAAACTTTCCTTGGAATCCACCAAATAATAAATAGCCTGCCTAAATATCTTCAGGTGTCTTGAAGAATCATCTGATTATAGATGCTATCTCTGTACAAACTGCTTTGGGCTACTAAACTTCTTGGCCTCTAATACAGAGATCTGTTTTCTGCACATACACACCCCCACACCAGCAGTAAGAGCAAAAATTCGTCACTTTCCAGTGGCTCCAGGTGGAAAGGTCCTTAAATTGGAAATCTTCCTGGAAATGTGTAGGCCCATCAGGGATGTTATGCCCCTATAAGGCCTGTTGAAAATCTGCTAACAAATTAATTGTCTGAAAAGTTAAGCGACAGTTTGACAAATGTGTGGAGGAGGGAAGGCACATGCCAGAAGAGTGCCCTCCTGACACTGCCTATGGGGGGCAGTTAAGGCAGCATCAAATTACAGGTTTGGGGGCCAGTTTATGTAACACAAAAGAAAACAGTGTAACATGTGGCAGACACAGACCTGCAGAGAGGAAAACAGCTAATAAAAACTGTGTAAAGTAAGTGGAAATTCCTTCTCTAGTCAGATCTCAATACAGTTAAAACAATAAACAATTATAACATCCTCTTTGCTTGTTGTACAACTAGGAATAGTCAGAAACAAATGGATGGGCTGGAGAAAACCATTGCAGGCAAAGAAATTTCCAATATCCAGTCAAGTCAAATTCTGATGTCTTCAAGTAGCAGCAAGAAGCACGGTGAAAGAAGCACTGAACTGGAAACCGAGAGTCCTGGATTTTTGTCCAGGCTCTGTCACATTTTGGCTATGTGACTGTGAGCTTCATTATTACTTGAAATTCTCTCACAGAAATTACTTTAATATCATGTCCTTGACTTTTACTGAAGATCAATATGACAAATGTCCATATGAAAAATATTTTTTTATGTTTAGAAAGTCTTCTATTTTAAAGACAAACATACACAATCCCATATTATCTATATTACCTTATTTAATCCTCAAAAATAACCTATGAAAGAGGTATTATCTTGATGATTACAAATAAGGAAACTCAGACATAAAGAGGACACTAAGTAAGTGATGTTGCTGGAGTTTTAGTCTGTCTCTGCCAACACCAAATTCTATGTTCTTATCTGTTGTGTTTCGCTAGGTACAGATGCTCTGTCTGTAAGGGTTTACAGATTTATTCGATTTTGGTATTATGAAGAATGCTACTTCATTTGTCTCACTGGGATGTATTTCTTTATCAGATAATAAAAACTACATAACAGTATATTTTTTCTTTTGATTTGTCTCCTTAGAAAGTGAAAGCTAAGGTTTATGCTCAGTTTTTATAACTACCTTTTAGCTTTTTCTTGATTTCCACTACATTCTCCCCTCCTTTACATAGCTGTTGCTCTTTTCTAATTGTCCTATTATGTCTGTCTATTTTATTATAAGCTGCACAAAACTTTTGAGGAAGTATATAATGTATAAATAATAAGTCATTTCACTTGCTTTGGACTCAAATTCTTCATCCATAAAATGAAAGATGGGGTAAAGAGGGTAATCATTGACCCAATAAGGTATCTTCTAATTGTAAAAAATTCAGGTTTCCTCAGACATTCTTTGGCCTTGTTTCTATTTTTTTAAATAAAACTAATACAGTCCCATGATTACTATTTTCAAATATTAGGAAAGTATGTAAAGCAAAAAGTAAAACACTTTCTCCTACCCCTGATCCCCCTATTTCCACTTTTCATAGGTAGAAAAACTTATTATGTATCCTTTGATAAATGTTCTATGGCTAAATATATAAACATACATACGTATTATTAACTTAGCTATTGCTGCATAGCAATATTATCAAAAACTTAGAGGCTTAAAACAACATACACTTATTATCTCACAGTTTTGCTGAGACAGGAGTCTGCACATGGCTTGGCTGAGTCCTCTGCTTTAAGGATTCACAAAGCTGCAATCAAGGTGTCAGTTGGTGCTATGGTTTTATCTAACACTTGACTGGGGAAGGATTTCCTTCCAAGCTCATGTAGTTGTTGGCAGCATTTTCTATGTGAGCTGTCAGACAGAGGCTGCCCTCAATTTCTTGTCACATGGACAGTCTTAGTCCATTTGGGCTACCATAATAAAATTAAAATAGATTGGGTGGTTTCTAAACAACTGAAATTTATTTCTTACAGTTCTGGGGGTTGGGAAATCCAAGATCAAGGTATCAGCATATTCAGTGTCTTGTGAGAGTCCACCACCCAGTTCATAATCAGTGTCTTTTTTCTGTGTCCTCATATGGTGGAAAGGGTGAGCTAGCTCTCTGGGGTCTCTTTTAAAAGAACACTAATCCAAATCCCTTATGAGGCATAGCCCTCATGACCTAAGCAGCTCCCAAAGTCCCACCTCCAAGTACCATCACCTTGGAGGTTAGAATTTCAACATATGCATTCTGGGGGTACAGAAACATTCAGTCCACAGTATAGATCTTCCCAGCATGGCTTCTTGCTTCCTCAAAAGCAGCAAAGGAGAGAGCATCTTCTCACAACATAAGCCTTGCAATCTGACATAATAATGCATAAGTAATCACCTATCATGCCATATTCTATTGATTAGAGATAAGTTACAGGTCCTGCCCACACTCAAGGGGGAGGGGATTATACAAAGGTGTAATTACAAGGAGGCAGAGATCATGGTGGCAACCTTAGAGTTTGCCTTCCACAATCATTTTTTTCCACAAGAATTAAAAGGAAATCATGGTCTATATTCTGTTCTGTACTTTGCTTGTTTTCCCATAAAAATAAATCTTCCATATTTTCTCATAGCAGCACATAGAGATGTACCTTATACTTTTTAATATGTCCCTCATATTCCACAATGCAAATATACCACAATTATTTAACTCATCCCTCCTTTAATAATAGTTAAGTCATTCTACTTTTTTGCTAGTATTAATGCTGCAATAGACATTTCTGCATATGTACCAGTGAGTACATCTGTGAGTATATGCATAGCTAAAATTTTAGTAGTGTAATTTCTGCTTCAAAAGGTATACACATAAAATTTTTGCTGAATGGTGTACACAGTAAGCCAGCTCTGAATATCATCAAACATTTTAACATTTGCCAATCTGATGGTTTAAAATGGTGGGGTTTTCTTTAACCCCAAAAAACTTTGTTTCTTAAAAAAAAGAATATCCTTCTTACATAACCATAGTAAAATTATCAAAATTAACATTGATACGATACTGTTATCTACCCTACCAACCTTATTCATATTTTAACAAACATCCTAATAATTTCCTTTGTAGCAAAAGTCTTTAATTTTAAAATATTTTAAAAGATGTATCTCTGCTCTAGTTAGGACCAGGTACCACATTCAGCTATCACGTCTCTTTAGTCTTCTTTAATCTCTTTCATGACCTCAAAGGCTTTTTTTAAAATTTAATTTTATTTATTTTTTTATACAGCATGTTCTTATTAGTCATCAATTTTATACACATCAGTGTATACATGTCAATCCCAATCGCCCAATTCATCACACCACCACTCCCACCACCCCGCCGCTTCCCCACATGGTGTCCATATGATTGTTCTCTACATCTGTGTCTCAATTTCTGCCCTGCAAACCAGTTCATCTGTACCATTTCTCTAGGTGCCACATATATGCGTTAATATACGATATTTGTTTTTCTCTTTCTGACTTACTTCACACTGTATGAGAGTCTCTAGATGCATCCATGTCTCAACAAATGACCCAGTTTCATTCCTTTTTATGGCTGAGTAATAATCCATTGTATCTATGTACTACATCTTCTTTATCCATTCATCTGTTGATGGGCATTTAGGTTGTTTCCATGACCTGGCTATTGTAAATAGTGCTGCAATGAACACTGGAGTGCATGTGTCTTTTTGAATTATGGTTTTATCTGGGTATATGCCCAGGAGTGGGATTGCTGGGTCATATGGTAGTTCTATTTTTAGTATTTTAAGGAACATCCTTACTGTTCTCCATACTGGCTGTATCAATTTGCATTCCCAACAACACTGCAAGAGGGTTCCCTTTTCTCCACACCTGCTCCAGAATTTGTTGTTTCTAGATTTTCTAATGACGCCCATTCTAACTGGTGTGAGGTGATACCTCATTGTAGTTTTGATTTGCATTTCTCTAATAATTAGTGATGTTGAGCAGCTTCTCATGTGCTTCTTGGCCATCTGTATGTCTTCTTTGGAGAAATGTCTATTTAGGTCTTCTTTCTATTTTTGGATTGGGTTGTTTCTTAATATTGACCTGCATGAGCTGTCTATATATTTTGGAGATTAATCCTTTGTCCATTGATTCATTTGCAAATAATTTCTCCTATTCTGAGGGTTGTCTTTTTGTCTTGTTTATGGTTTCCTTTCCTGAGCAAAAGCTTTGAAGTTTCCTTAGGTCCCATTTGTTTATTTATTTTTTTATTTCCATTACTCTAGAAGGTGGATCAAAAAAGATCTTGCTTTGATTTATGTTAAGGAGTGTTCTTCCTATGTTTTCCTATAAGAGTTGTATAGTGTCTGGTCTTACATTTAGGTTTCTAATCCATTTTGAGTTTATTTTTGTGTATGGTGTTAGGGAGTGTTCTAATTTCATTCTTTTACATGTAGCTGTACAGTTTTCCTAGCACCATTATTGAAGTGACTGTCTTTTCTTCATTGTAAATCCTTGCCTCGTTTGTCATAGATTAGTTGACCATAGGTGTGTGGGTTTATCTCTGGGCTTTCTATCCTATTCCATTGAGCTATGTTTCTGTTTTTGTGCCACTACCATATTGCCTTGATTACTGTAGCTTAATAGTAGTCTGAAGTCAGGGAGTCTGATTCCCCCAGCTTCGTTTTTCTCCCTCAAGACTGTTTTGGCAATTCGGGGTCTTTTTTGTCTCCATACAAATTTTAAGATATTTTGTTCTAGTTCCATAAATTTGCCACTGGTAATTTGATATGGATTGCATTGAATTTCTAGATTGCTTTGGGTAGTATAGTCATTTTTACAATATTGATTCTTCCAATGCAAGAACATTGTATATCTCTCCATCTGTTGGTGTCAACTTTAATTTCTTTCATCAGTGTCTTATAGTTTTCTGCATACAGGTCTTTTGTCCCCCTAGGTAGGTTTATTCCTAGGTATTTTATTCTTTTTGTTGCAATGCTGAATTGGGAGTGTTTCCTTAATTTCTTTTTCAGATTTTTCATCATTAGTGTATAAGAATGCAAGAGCTTTCTGTGCATTAATTTTGTATCCTGCTACTTTACCAAATTCATTGATTACCTCCAGTAGTTTTCTGGTGGCATCTTTAGGATTCTCTACGTATAGTATCATGTCATCTGCAAACAGTGGCAGTTTTCCTTCTTTTTTTCCAATTTGGATTCCTTTTATTTCCTTTTCTTCACTGATTACGTGGCTAGGACTTCCAAATCTATGTTGAATAATAGTGGTGAGAGTGAACATCCTTGTCTTGTTCCTGATCTTAGAGGAAATGCTTTCAGATTTTCACCATTGAGAATGATGTTTGCTGTGGGTTTGTCATATATGGCCTTTGTTATGTGGATATGGGTTCACTCTATGCCAACTTTCTGGAGAGCTTTATCATAAATGGTGTAGAATTTTGTCAAAAGCTTTTTCTACATCTATTAAAATGATCATATGGTTTTTATTCTTCAATTTTTTAATATGCTGTATCACATTGATTGGTTTGCTTATATTGAAGAATCCATGCATTCCCACGATAAATCCCACTTGATCATGGTGTATGATCCTTTTAATGTGTTGTTGGATTCTGCTTGCTAGTATTTTGCTGAGGATTTTTGCATCTATATTCATCAGTGATATTGGTCTGTAATTTTCTTTTTTTGTAGCGTCTTTGTCTGGTTTTGGTATCAGGGTGATGGTGGCCTCATAGAGTGAGTTGGAAGTGTTCCTTCTTATGCAATTTTTTGGAAGTTTGAGAAAGATGGGTGTTAGCTCTTCTCTAAATGTTTGATAGCATTCACCTGTGAAGCCATCGGGTCCTGGACTTTTGTTTGTTGGAAGATTTTTAATCTTGAAAGTTTCACTTTCAGTACTTGTGATTGGTCTGTTCATATTTCCTCTTTCTTCCTAGTTCAGTCTTGGAAGGTTATACCTTTCTAAGAATTTGTCCATTTCTTCCAGGTTGTCCATTTTATTGGCATAGAATTGCCTGTAGTAATCTCTTTGGATGCTTTGTATTTCTGCAGTGTCTGTTGTAACTTCTCCTTTTTCATTTCTAATTTTATTGATTCGAGTCCTCTCCCTATTTTCTTGGTGAGTCTGGCTAATGGTTTGTCAATTTTGTTTATCTTCTCAAAGAACCAGCTTTTAGTTTTATTGATCTTAGCTATCGTTTCCTTCATTTCTTTTTCATTTATTTCTGATCTGATCTTTATGATTTCTTTCCTTCTGCTAACTTTGGGTTTTGTTTGTTATTCTTTCTCTAGTTCCTTTAGGTGTAAGGTGAGATTGTTTATTTGAGATTTTTCTTGTTTCTTGAGGTAGACTTGTATAGCTATAATCTTCCCTCTTAGAACTGCTTTTGCTGCATCCCATAGGTTTTGGATTGTCGTGTTTTCATTGTCATTTGTCTCTAGGTATTTTCTGATTTCCTCTTTAATTTCTTCAGTGATCTATTGGTTATTTAGTAATGTATTGTTTAGCCTCTATATGTTTGTGTGTTTTACATTTTTTTTCCCTGTAATTCATTTCTAATCTCATAGTGTTGTGGTCAGAAAAGAAGCCTGATATGATTTCAATTTTCTTAAATTTACTGAGGCTTGATTTGTGGCCCAAATGTGATCTATCCTGGAGAATGTTCCATGTACACTTGAGAAGAAAGTATAATCTGCTGTTTTTGGATGGCATGTCCTATAAATATCAGTTAAATCTATCTAGTCTATTGTGTCATTTAAAGCTTCTGTTTTCTTATTTATTTTCATTTTGGATGATCTGTCCATTGGTGTAAGTGAGGTGTTAAAGTCCCCCACTATTATTGTGTTACTGTCGACTTCCTCTTTTATAACTGTTAGCAGTTGCCTTATGTATTGAGGTGCTTCTATGTTGGGTGCATATATATTTATAATTGTTATATCTTCTTCTTGGATTGATCCCTTGATCATTGTGTAGTGTCCTTCCTTGTCTCTTGTAACATTCTTTATTTAAAGTCTATCTTATCTGATATGAGTATTACTACTCCAGCTTTCTTTTGATTTCCATTTGCATGGAATATCTTTTTCCATCCCCTCATTTTCAGTCTGAATGTGTCCCTAGGTCTGAAGTGGGTCTCTTGTAGACAGCATGTATATGGGTCTTATATTTATATCCATTCATCAAGCCTGTGTCTTTTGGTTGGAGCATTTAATCCATTCACATTTAAGGTAATTATCAGTATGTATGTTCCTATTACCATTTTTTAAATTGTTTTGCATTTGTTTTCGTAGGTAGTTTTCTTCTCATGTGTTTCCCACTTAGAGAAGTTCCTTTAGCAATTGCTGTAGAGCTGGTTTGGTGGTGCTGAATTCTCTTAGCTTTTGCTTGTCTGTAAAGCTTTTGATTTTTCCATCAAATCTGAATGAGATCCTTGCCACATATAGTAAACTTGGTTTTAGGTTCTTCCCTTTCATCACTTTAAGTATATCATTCCAGTCCCTTCTGGCATGTAGAGTTTCTGCTGAGAAATCAGCTGTTAACCTTATGGGAGTTCCCTTGTATGTTATTTGTCCTTTTCCTCTTGCTGCTTTCAGTAATTTTTCTTTGTCTTTAATTTTTGCCAATTTGATTACTATGTGTTTCGGTGTGTTTCTCCTTGGGTCCTGTATGGGACGCTCTGTGCCTCCTGGACTTGGGTGGCTATTTCCTTTCCCATATTTGGGATGTTTTCAACTATAATCTCTTCAGATATTTTCTCTCGTCCTTTCTCTCTCTCTTCTCCTTCTGGGACCCCTATAATGTGAATGTTCTTGTGTATAATGTTGTCCCAGAGTCTCTTAGGCTGTCTTCATTTCTTTTCATTCTTTTTTCTTTATTCTGTTCCACAGTAGTGAATTCCACCATTCTGTCTTTCAGGTCACTTATCTGTTCTTCTGCCTCAGTTATTCTGCTATTGATTCCTTCTAGTGTAGTTTTCATTACAGTTATTATATTGTTCATCTCTGTTTGTTTGTTCTTTAATTCTTCTAGGTCTTTGTTAAACATTTCTTTCATCTTCTCAATCTTTGCCTGCATTCTTTTTCCGAGGTCCTGGATCATGTTCACTATCATTCTGAATTCTTTTTCTGGAAGTTTGCCTATCTCCACTTCATTTAGTTGTTTTTCTGATGTTTTATCTTGTTCCTTCATCTGGTACATAGCCCTCTGCCTTTTCATCTTGTCTATCTTTCTGTGAATGTGGGTTTTGTTCCACAGGCTGCAGGATTGTAGTTCTTCTTGTTTCTTCTGTTTGCCCTCTCTCAACAGCTTTTACGAACATGCAGAGTAATTATTTTGTAGACTGTCCCGCAGTTTGGGTTTGTCTATTATTTCCTTTTTCCAGTTGGTCTTTTAGAGATTTAGCAGATGCAGGAAACTGAGTTTTCGTCATGAGTCTCTGCTCAGCCATCTTAGTTCTGCCTACTGCTGTGAGCAAAATGGTGTTATACTGTTATTTTTATTTGTATTTCTTTAAATGAGAGAAGTTAAGCATCTTTATATGTTGATTGGACAGATTATTTTTAATTCTTTGATATACCTTTGCTCATTTTTCTATTGTTTCATCTTTTTTCCTATTGATTTATAGTTCTTTTTAAAAATTTTTCATCTCTTTGGTATATGAGAAAAATTAGACTTTTTCAAATATATTGTATTATCACAGTTTCTCATTTGCCTTTTGATTTTGTTTATGATTACTTTCCTATGGAATGTTCAACATTTTAAGTAGTTATATTTATCTGTTTCAATAATGAGTCTGTCTTCTGTTGCACTTTGGTTACCTTTCCCTAACTACCAGACCATTTTTTAAAAAGCACTCAGTGTTTCTTCTAACACTGCTATGGTCTGATTATTTTCTTATAGTTTTGATCCATCTGTTCCTTATTTTGATGTAAATAGTCTAGTAAAAGTTTAACTTTTTCACCCAAATGGCTGGCCTGTTTACCTAACTCCATTTATTTTTTAATCTATTTTCTCTACTGATTTGAAATGTACCTTGTATCATATTATAAATTTTATATTTATTTGGGTGTATTTCTAGATTCTTCATTCTGTCCCGTTGATCTATTTATTCATGGGACACTACTAGACTGTTTTAATTATCTGGGCAGGTTAGCCTAAATTACTTATTCTTTTTTTTTCCTGGAATTTTCCTGCATTGCATGTGTATTTTTTTCCAGATGAAATTTAGTATGGGTTTCTCAAATTCCCCCTTGTCCCTAAAATTATTGGTATTTTCCTTGATCTATTGAATTTATTGAAAAATTTATAGTTTATGACATTTAGCAAATGCATCTCCGTATATCAAATTGTCACATTGTTAACCTTAATCTTATGCAATATTATATGTTAAATATATCTTAATAAAGCTAAAAAAACATAAATAAAATATAAGCAAACAAAATATAAGCAAACAAAATAAGCAAACAAAAAAGCAATATTATATGTTAAATATATCTTAATAAAGCTAAAAAAATACATAAATAAAATATAAGCAAACAAAAAAAGAATGAAACTCCTTTGCTTTCTATTCAAGGATGCAATGTCCTTCCATTTTGTCAAGGCTCTTTTTACTCTGACTCTAAATAGAATTTTAAATATTACTCATATAGATCCATCACATCTGTTGGCAATTTTATTATCAATTTTTAAGATCAGGAATGGAAATTTGATTTTGTTATGCAGCTTTCTGTCATATATTTTAACCTACCTTTTAATAATCTATGACAATATCATGGTCAATAGATATATTCACCATATTCAATATATTAATAGATTTTAAAATATTGACCTACCCTTGCATTCCTAGAATAAATTACACTAGGCAGTGATGTTGTATTCTTATGAAGTGCAATAAGGATATTTCACGACTGCATTTAACTTATATAACTTCAACTATATGCAGAGAGAGATGTTGATGAAAAGAGACAGAGAAAGCCTAAGAGATAAAGAGAAAAAAGAGAGAAAAGATAAAATATTGTTTTAGACATTGCAGGTGATTCCACTTACCGTTTACATAAGAACGTGGTCAAGAATGAGCATGGGATAAGAAACATTAATTTTCTCTTCCTTCATTAGATTCCAATTCCCCTGTACTTTTCTTTCTTTTTCTTTCTTCCTTCCTTTCTTTCTTCCTTCCTTCCTTTCTTTCTTTCTTTCTTTCTTTCTTTCTTTCTTTCTTTCTTTCTTTCTTTCTTTCTTTCTTTCTTTCTTTTTTTTCATCTTTCTTGGAGTATAATTGCTTTACAATGGTGTGTTAGTTTCTGCTTTATAACAAAGTGAATTAGTTATACATATACATATGTTCCCATATCTCTTCCCTCTTGCATCTCCCTCCCTCCCACCCTCCCTATCCCACCCCTCCAGGCAGTCACAAAGCACCGAGCTGATCTCCCTGTGCTATGCGGCTGCTTCCCACTAGCTATCTACCTTACGTTTGGTAGTGTATATATGTCCACGCCTCTCTCTCACTTCGTCACAGCTTACCCTTCCCCCTCCCCATATCCTCAAGTCCATTCTCTAGTAGGTCTGTGTCTTTATTCCTGTCTTACCCCTATGTTCTTCATGACATTTTTTTTTCTTAAATTCCATATATATGTGTTACCATAAGTATTTGTCTTTCTCTTTCTGACTTACTTCACTCCCCTTTACTTTTCTTGAGTGACAACCTCTCAACATGCTAAGTGTGACTCTAATGTTTAAAGTATTTATCATATGACATGGTTCTTACACCAAGCCAATGACTTTATCTGTTGTTCACCCAAAGAAGCAGTAAATTATTCCAATGCTGGAGGAAAATCTGTATATATTAAACATTTATAAACATATATTACTGCACAAAGTTATAGACACAAATCCATATACACTGTACTTTAAAAGCCATGTAGAGAATTTTAGAGTAATTTTATTATCTTTTAGTTTTGCTTTATTAGGTGACATCAGAACTTAATCCATGAGTTTACTGTGTGTCTAGATTATTTCTGCCAATGTTGATTTATGAATTTTGTATTAAAATTTTAAACTAAGATTGACCTGTAAGTCTTTGTATTATTATCAACTTTGGGTACCAGCAGGTTAGCTTACAAAAATAGCTTGAAGTTTTTTGTTTTCTAATCCTGTGATTTTGTGTGTGCATTGTACTTAATGCCATATGGCATTTATTGTTAGCAATAAGTCAAGATGTTCAACGTAATAAACATTTAATAAATATTTATATATAATATAAAAACTTTTCAGGGTTTCAAATACTTTGGACATGCAATGATTTAAACAATTTATTTCCCATCTCACGTTGCTTAAAATATTTAAGGCAAACATTACAATCCCTCTTGTCCAGATAATGAAAATAGCATCCAGAGAATTTATTTATTTTTTTTAACATCATTATTGGAGCATAATTGCTTTACAATTGTGTGTTAGTTTCTGCTTTATAACAAAGTGAATCAGCTATACATATACATATGTTCCCATATCTCTTCCCTCTTGCATCTACCCCCCTCCCACCCTCCCTATCCCACCCTCTAGGTGGTCACAAAGCACTGAGCTGATCCCCCTGTGCTATGCAGCTGCTTCCCACTAGCTATCTATTTTATATTTGGTAGTGTATATATACCCATGACACTCTCTCACTTTGTCACACTCAGAGAATTTAAATGAAGACTCACACTGTTAACAAGTGGAAGTCAGTCATAATCTCTTTCAGCTGATTTCTCTACTCCTCCTAGATTTTAACCTAACCTTTACCATGTTCTCTCTTAAAAGGAAAAAATAGTTGTCTTCCTTCTTTACTAAGGCTAACCCCTCTACTTATACTCATTATCTGAAAAAAATGTTGTTAAAATTACCGGAATCCATGCATATAGTTTTGTTAAAAGTATGGATCCTGTAGAATTCTTTGTTTACCCTTAAATTTTCTAACTCCATCAAGGTATATTTTGATATTGATTATATTTTATCAACATGGTTTTTATGTTTAATCTACAGGATCAAGTCTTTATTTCAGGAAAATTTTCTTCTTTTAAGACTTTAAAATTTTATTTTTATTATAGTAATATTTACATATGTATTATAATTCCTAAAAAGTAATAAATGTCTTGTGAAAAGAAATAGCCATCTCTTTCTTTACCCATGCCCCCAAGTCCTGAGAGGTAACCACTTTCAATAATTTAAGGGTTTTTTTTCTTACTCAAAACTCTATATTTCAAAAAATATTCTTATACTTTATTATGTTATACTTTATCTATGATACCCTATTAATTGACAACACCCCAATACTGACTTCACCTTATTCTATCTTTTATAATATCATTTTGACTGTGTAAATGCTGTTCACAGCTGAGCCAAGGAGTATACAATAATTATGTTTCTTTATGTGTAACTTTTTGTTTTTCCTTGTGTTTATATGTACCCCATTATTTTCCTGGGATTGATAATCAACCCCTTAATTTTTGTTTTTTTTTCTTTGTATCTATTGTTATTCTTCTCTCATCCTCCAATATCATCTCAATACACTTTTCCACATAGTCAAAAGTATCTGATTACTAATTCCTGCTTTTTAAATTTGTTTCCATTTTTGTTTTCTGAGAATACTTCATCTAAATCCCTCCATTTTCCTGTAGTCTGGACTATTTGCTCTTCAAGCCTACTGCACAATTGTAATCCTGGCAATTTATTTACCTTTGTCCTAATTCCATCCATTCTATATTTTCTGCTGTCTTGGTTTACTCCCTCTTTTTGCAGGAGCACATCCTCCATGAGCTTCATAAGATACGGTGCAGTGGTGGTAAATGTTGAGCCCTTACACATTTGAATATAACGTATATCATAATTTTGCTTAATTTAATTTTTCTGTATATAAACTTTTAGATTGAAAAATAATTTTCTCTCATAATTTTGAAGACATTTCTCCATAGCTTTATAGCTTCCAGTGATGCTGCTCAAAAATATGATGTCATTTTGATTCTTTTATAAGTGGCATGCTTATTTTTTCCTCTCTGAAAGTTTTTACAATTGTTTCTTTATCCCTGATATTCTCAAATGACTTTCAAGTTATTCTTTATTTCATTTATTGTGTTGTACACCAGGCCAGTTAAGGTAGAGTTGTGCTATTTTTTTATTTAAAATATATGTACATATAAATGTATACATTTAATTTTATGAAAATTTACAGGTGTGATTTAAATCATATTTTGCTCTGAAGTCAGAAAGCCTGGATTCATATCCTATCTTTATTATTTACCATTTATGAGACCTTGGTTAAGTTACCAAATTTCTCTATTTTTCAGTTTCATGCTCTATATAATGGGGATAATAATAGTATGTATGTCATAAAGTAATTGTCAAAAATAAATGTTAATACATATAAAGAAATTAGACAGTGCATGACATATATAAAGTACTTAATATATGAGTTTAAGTGTATCTCTTTTTCAAATTTATATTTTTTCTTGAATCCTTCCTCCCCTCTAATTTTCTCCTACTTTTCTCTTCAGTTACCATAATCACAACCTAGTATGTATTCTCTTATTTTTCTCTATGCTCATAAAATCATATATAGATAGCAGTCATTGTACTGAAATTCTGCTGGTGGTGAATTTTCTTAGTTGTCCTTCAGTTGAAGAAGAATTTTCCCTTCTCTCTTAAAGGATATTATTGTTCGATATAGAATTCTTGGGTGGTAGGTTTTCTTACAATTTTTGGCCACTATAGAAATGCTGTTTCAGTCTTCTTACTCCCATATTTTCTGATGAGAAGACAGATGGATTTGAATCAATGAAATCCTGAATGTAATGAGTCAGTTTTCTCTGGCTAATTTCAATAGTTTCTCTTTATCTTTGCTGGTCAGTAATTTGAATTTCATGTATTTAAGCAAGGTTTTCTTTTCTTGAAAAACTGGTTTATTGAGGTATAATTGATATATTTAAAAAACTGTACATATTTAATCTATGCAACTTGATGAGTTTGGACATATGCATGCACCTGTTAATCCATTATGACAGTCAAGGTAATAAGATATATCCATTACCTCCAAAAGTTTACCGTGTCCCTTTGTTTTGTGTGTGTGTGTGTGTGTTTGTGTAGTAAGAATACTTAACATGAGATCAACAATCATAACAAAGGTTATATTCATACACAGTACTATTGACTATATCACTAAGTTATATAGCAGGTCCCTAGAACTAATTCATCTTAAATAACTGAAACTTAATACCAGTTGAATGACAATGCCCATTTTCCCCTCCTCCTGGCCCCTGGTAACCAACATGCTATTCTCTGTTTCTATGAGTTTAAATATTTTAGGTACCTCATGTAACTAGAGTCATGCTGTATTTATCCTTCTGTGACAGGCTTATTTCATTTTGCATAATGTCCTCCAGGTTGATCCATGTTATTGCAAATGGTAGAAATTCTTTTTCAGGTTTACAAAAGTGTGATTCAATATTTTTGTTGATTATACTCTACTTACAGCTATTATAAAATATCAGCTATATTCCCTGTGTTGTACATTACATCTCTGTATCTTATTTATTTTACACCTAGTAGATTGTACCTCTTAATCCCCTTCCCCTATCTTGCCCATTCCCCCCACTGTTCTCCCTACTGGTGACCACTAGTTTCTTCTCTGCATCTGTGAGTCTGTTTCTGTTTTGTTATATTCATTTATTTGTTTTATTTGTTTTGATTCCCCATACAAGTGAAAATAAACGGTATTTGTCTTTCTCTGTCTGACTAATTTCACTAAGCATAATACCCTCCAGGTCCATCTATGTTGTCACAAATGACAAAATTTCACCTTTTTTATGGCTGAGTAATATTACATTGTATATGTGTATATACATATGTGTATATGTATACATTTCACTAAGCATAATACCCTCCAGGTCCATCTATGTTGTCACAAATGACAAAATTTCACCTTTTTTATGGCTGAGTAATATTACATTGTATATGTGTATATACATATGTGTATATGTATATGATCTATCATGTGTATATATACATACCATAGCTTCTTTATATATTCATCTGTTAATGGACATTTAGGTTGCATCCATATCTTAGCTATTGTAAATAATACTGCTATGAATATTGGGGTACATATATCTTTCTGAACTACTGTTATTGTTTCCTTCAGATACATATCCTGGTGTGGAATTGCCGATCATATGGTAGCTGTATTTGTAATTTTTTGAGGATCCTCCATACTTTTTTCCATAGTGACTGTACCAATTTACATTCCCACCAACAGTACACTATGGCTCCCTTTTTTCCACATCCTCACCAACATTTATTATTTGTTGTCTTTTTGACAATAGCTATTCTGACAGGTGTGAGGTAATATGTAATTGTGGTTTTGATTTGCTTTTACCTGATGATTAGTGATATTGAGCTTATTTTCATGTGCCTGTTGGCCATCTGTATGTCTTCTTTAGAAAAATGTCTATTCAGCTATTCTGTCCTGAATGTGTCCTGTTTTTAATCAGGTTTTTTTTATATTGAAATGTATGAGTGCTTCATATAGTTTGGCTATTAATTCCTTATTAAACATATCATTTGCAAATATCTTCTCCCATTCAGTAAGTTGTCATTTTGTTTTGTTAGTGGTTTCCTTCCAGGTGCAAGATCTTTTCAGTTTAATTAAGTCCCACTTGTTTATTTTTGCTTTTGTTTCCCTTGCCTGTGGAGATAGATCAAAAAAATATTACGTCAAAGAGTGTACTGCCTGTGTTTTCTTCTAGGAGTTTTATGGATTCCAGTTTTACATTTAGGTCTTTAATGCATTTTGAGTTTATTTTTTGTATATGGTATGAGAATATGTTTTAATTTCAGTTTTTTACATGTAGTTGTCCAGTTCTCCCCAAACTGTTATTGAACAGACTGTCTTTTTCCCATTGGATATTTTTGTCTCCTTTGTCATGGAAGTGTGTGTGTGTTTATGTCTAGGCTTACTATTCTGTTCCATTGATCTATATGTTTAATCTCTATGTATTTGTGTTTTATTCATTTCTTGCTGTAATTGATTCTAGTTTCATACCATTGTGGTTAGAAAAGATGCAATTTTTATCATTTTAAATTTGTTGAGACTGCCTTCTATTCTAACATGTGATCTATCATGGAGAAGGTTCTATATGCACTTGAAAAAATGTGTATTCTGACTATTTTTTGATAGAATTTCCTGTAGATATCTGTTAAGTCTAACTAGTCTAATGTGTCACATGGTGAGCTACAGCCAACCTCCACCTCCCCAGGGGAAATTCCAAGACCTCTAGGTGGTCTAGCCCAGGTTCCTATTGAATTACTGCTTTGTCATGGGGCCCAGGGTGCATGAGACCTTGTGTGTGCCCTCCAAGAGTGGAGTCTCCGTTTCCTCCAGCCCTGTGGAGCTCTTGCCCTCAAGCCCCACTGCTCTTCAAGGCTAAATGCTCTGGGTGTTCTTCTTCCTGAGGCCAGACCCTCAGACTGTTTTGAAGAGCTATTTTTATGTGGGAACATCCCTGTGTAGCCTATGTGGGTTTAGTTTAGTTTAGTTTAGTTTTGTTTTTGGTGCAAGGGCTGTTTTCAGTATGGATGTCTGTCACCTCTTTCCGTAGTGTATGCTGGCTCTGTTATCCCCTTTATGCGGGTTTGACTGGTGTTGCGGTGACCAGAGCCTGGCCTGGATATTGATCAGGGCCTCCCCTTTGCTCTGTGATTGTGACTACCCTGTCAGGAATGGGGTCTACTCCCTAGTTGATGAAGTAAAGCCCCCAGATCAGTTTCTTTCTTTTTTTTTTAGTGATAAGCTTTTTATTTTTTAATTTATTTTAGGCTGTGTTGGGTATTCATTGTTGCACGTGGACTTTCTCTAGTTACAGAGAGCAGGGGCTGCTCTTCATTGCAGTGTATGGTCTTCTCATTGTGATGGCTTCTTTTGTTGCAGAGCCCAGGTTCTAGGCGCACAGGCTTCAGTAGTTGTGGCATGCAGGCTCAGTAGTTGTGGCTTGTGGGCTCTATAGCTCAAGTTCAGTCATTGTGTCACATGGGCTTAGTTGCTCCATGGCATGCAGGATCTTCCCAGACCAAGGATCAAACATGTGTCCTCTGCATTGACAGGCGGATTCTTAACCACTGTGCCATGAGGGAAGTCCCCCAAGATCAGTCTCTTAGCTGTGTTTCTGATACTTGGTGCAAAGTACTTGGCGCAAAATATGTGGGATTGGAGCAGGACCACTGGGAGAGAAGCCACTGAGTATTCCTCCTCTGGATCTCTTCACCTGTGAGCATGCTCTGTTGTGTCACCTTTAACCTGTTGTGCAAGCTCACAAGTTACTCTGTTGTTGGCACTGCTCTCAGCTCCACCTTAACTATGGTCATGCCAGAAGTTGGTTCTGGTGTCTTTCAGGAGTTGTTTTCACCAGCCACCAGTGTAGATTCACTGAAGTAAGATCCCACGATTGCAGTAATCATGAATCTGGACCCACTGTGGACACTGTGGGGGCAGCTCAGATTCTGACCTGGCTCAACCCCTGCACGTATGTGTCCACAAAGTCCACAGCTGCTAAAGCTACACCCATCTCAGTTGTCAGAGCAATTGGTGTCCATTTAGATGTTCCACAGGTGCTGAGTTTACCAAGCCAGCTGCGGGTGCTTAATCTGCAGTTTGCACAGCTGCAAGGAGAGATTTCAGTTCTTCTTCCTTAGTTGCAGAGCCCCTAGGGATCAGCTTTGGTTTCAGCACCACCCCTACGTGTGGGCCACTCTCAGTTGTCTGCTCCCCACCCAGGTGAGAAGAAACGAAGGCAGCAACCGGGGGTGCACTGGCCTATTTTGGGAGGAGGGTGATGGGTGGCAACAGCTGTGGCATGTTTTCTTGTTCAGGCAGGAGGGGGAGGATGTGGCGATCAACTGGGGCACCCGTACTCAGATGGGAATGGGAGAAGGTGACAACAATTGAAGCATGCATGCTTGTCGCAGCAGGAGCCTCTCCTAGTGCCTGCAGAGGCAGTGGTTGGCGTGTGGGTAGAGATACTGTGATGGCAGCTCCACCCTTCACACATCACTCAACAATGGTGCCTCGCTTCTATGGCAGTCTGGGCTCCTCCAGGAACATTTCAGTTGTGGAGTTCCTCATTCCCAATCCCTCAGTCTGTCTCCACACAGCCAACAATAATTCTCTCCCCATATCCACTCTCCAAACCCCACATTACATCACTCAGCCCATGTCAGCTCTGGTGGACACCCATCTCAAGCTGGGGTGAGCAGGGCTGTGGCACAGACCATCTGTGTAGGTCTCACTCCTTTCTGCCTGCCACAGACCAGTTGCTTCACTTTCCTCCAATAGCCCCTGAAGCTCCCATTATATGTCAGCTCATCTGTCTGCAAGTGAGGGGGCTTCCACAGGTGTAGGAACCTGTCCTCTCCTACAGCTCCCATACACCAGGGGAGCAGATCAATTTTCTTTTACTTCATTTTCTCTCTTTCATCCTACCCAGTTATGCAGGGACATTTTCATGTCCTGTTAGGTGTCTGAGGTCCTCTGCTAGTGTTCAGCAGGTGCTCTGTGAGAATTGTTCAATTTGTAGATGTATTCTTGATGTACTTGTGGAGAGATGTGAATTCCATATCCTCCTATTCAGCCATCTTGAGCCCTCTCCCTGGTGATTTTTTCTATTGGAAAAAACACCTTCAGAAATAATCTCATCAACCTTGCTGAAAAGGCCCCTATCAGGTATTGCTAACAGAACCTGTGCCACAAAGTTCCAGGGAATATATTCTTGTGTTAATATGACCTACCTAAAAAGTGAACCAAACCCTGACTGGACCTGCATATTATCTGGTGACCCGAAAGTAAAAATTGCCAGGAATCGGAGCAGATGACATCTGATGAGACAACTTTCCCAAAATATCTGGACCAAGCTTGTTGGATGATGTCATAACAGTTCAGATGATATCTGATGTCCATTATCTTGATAATAAATGAACTTTAGATATAAAGTGCCTGAGAGTTTTCCCTCCTACCCCTCCTTGGAGACATCAGTAGGCTTCCAATCTGTGCACTTTTCTTCAGACATAAGACATTACACCCAGGAAAAATACCTCCTGATATTGAGGAACAAAAAGCTGCTGAAACTAGAAAACCTGACTCTTGATCAGCAATGCCTTTGGAGAAAAATCTTGACCAAAAGGGGGAAATGTAAAAAAAAATAATGAACAGAAACCTCAGTTAAAATAGTCAGGGTGGGGCTTCCCTGGTGGCACAGTGGTTGAGAGTCCACCTGTCGATGCAGGGGACACGGGTTCGTGCCCCGGTCCAGGAGGATCCCACATGCTGCAGAGCGGCTGGACCCATGAGCCATGACCGTTGAGCCTGCACGTCTGGAGCCTGTGCTCCACAATGGGAGAGGTCACAACAGTGAGAGACCCGCATACCACACACACACAAAAAGTCAGGGGGCCAGAAGGAGAAACTTTCATGTCCTATGGCAATAGCAGAGCCCAATGGGAAAGACTTCTTCTTCTTTTCTGGTAAGAACACAGCATTAAGAAACTGTCACAACTCAGCCAATGAAAAGTCACTATACTTTGAATTCTCAATTCCTCCAATGGACACTTTGTTGACTATAGTATTCCCAAATTTCTTTTCATCTCTTCAGAACAGTTCTGTCCTTGTTGTGGGGAGACTTGCACATGTCTTGCCATAGTTACAGACCCTGAATTGCAATTCTTTTTGATCCTGAATAAACTTATTTTTACTGGAGAAATCACTAGATTTCAGTTTGTTTTAGGGCAAAAGATGCATGTCAATCAAATACATAAATTACAAAGCAATTGAGAAAATATGAACCCTGAGTGGATGTGTGATAAAATTAAGCAATTATTATTACATAATTAAAGGGTGATACTTGTATTGTGACTATGATTTATTTTTAAAAGTGTCCCTATCTTTCAGAGACACCTTCTGAAATATTGACAGTTGAAATGATAAGATGCCTGGTATTTGTTCTCCACAGTGGCTGTATCAACTTACATACCAACCAACAGTGCATGAGGGTTCCCTTTCCTCCACACGCTCTCCAGCATTTATTGTTTGTAGATGTTGTGATGATGGCCATTTGGACCACTGTGAGGTGATACCTCATTGTAGTTTTGATTTGCATTTCTCTAATAATTAGTGATGTTGAGCATCTTTTCATGTGTTTGTTGCCCTTCTGCATGTCTTTTTGGAGAAATGTCTATTTAGTCCCTCTTCCTATTTTTTGATTTTTTTTTTGATATTGAGTTACATGAACTGTTTGTATATTTTGGAGATTAATCCTCCGCCAGTTGCTTCATTTATAAATATTTTCTCCCATTCTAAGAACTGTCTTTTCATCTTCTTTATGGTTTCCTTTGCTGTGCAAAAGGTTTTAAGTTTAATTAGGTCTCATTTGTTTAATTTTTGTTTCTTTTCTCATTACTCTAGGAGGTGGGTAAAAAAGATCTTGCTGTGATTTATGTCAAAGAGTGTTCTTCCTGTGTTTTCTTCTAAGAGTTTTACAGTGTCTGACCATATATTTAGGTCTTTAGTCCATTTTGAGTTTATTTTTGTGTCTGGTGTTAGGGAGTGTTCTAATTTCAGTTATTTACATGTAGCTGTCCCGTTTTCCCAGCACCATTTATTGAAGAGGCTGTCTTTGCTCCATTGTATATTCTGGTCTCCTTTGTAATAGATTAGGTGACCATAGGTGCGAGGGTTTATCTCTGGGCTTTCTATCCTGTTCCATTGATCTATATTTCTGTTTTGGGGCCAGTACCATACTGTCTTGATAACTGTAGCCCTGTATTATAGGCTAAAGTCAGGGAGCCTGATTCCTGCAGCTCCGTTTTTTGTTGTGTGTTTTTTTTTTTTTTGTCTTTTCAAGATTGCTTTTGTTATTCAAGGTCTTTTGTGTTCCCAAACAAATTGTAAAATTTTTTGTTCTAGTTCTGTGAAAAATGCCATTGGTAATTTGATAGGGATTGCATTGAATCTGTAGATTGCTTTGGGTAGTCAATTCATTTTCACAATATTGACTTTTCCAATCCAGGAACATGGTATATCTCTCCATCTGTTTCTGTCATCTTTGATTTCTTTCATCAGTATCCTACAGTTTTCTGCATACAGGTCTTTTGTCTCCTTAGCTAGGTTTATTCCTAGGTATTTCTTCTTTTTGATGCAATAGGAAATGGAACTGTTTCCTTAATTTCTCTTTCTGATCTTTCACTTTTAGTGTATAGGAATTCAAGAGATTTATGTGTATTAATGTTTTATCCTGTGACTTTATTAAATTCACTGGTTAGCTCTAGTAGTTTTCTGCTGTCATCTTTAGGATTTTCTATGTATAGTATCACTTCATCAGCAAATAGTGACAGTTTTACTTCTTCTTTGCCAGTTTAGATTCCTTTTATTTATTTTTTCTTCTATGGTTCCTTAAAAAGCTAAATATAGAACCGTCATGTGACCCAGCAATACCACTACTGGGCATATACCCTGAGAAAACCATTATTCAAAATGACACATGCACCACAATGTTCATTGCAGCACTATTTACAATAGCCAGGGCATGGAAACAGAGGAATGGATAAAGAAGATGTGGTACATATATACAATGGAATATTACTCAACCATAAAATGGAACGAAATTGGGTCATTTGTAGAGACATGGATGGACCTAGAGACTGTCATACAAAGTGAAGTAAGTCAGAAAGAGAAAAGCAAATATTGTATATTAGCACATATATGTGGAATCTGAAAAAAATTGTTATAGACAATCTTATTTACAAAGCAGAAATAGAGACAAAGACGTAGAGAACAAACATATTGACAACAAGGGGGAAAGGGAGGGGTGGGATGAATTGGAAGATTGGGATTGTCATATATACATTCTTGATACTATGTATAAAATAAATAACTGACGAGAACCTACTGTGTAGCACAGGGAACTCTACTCAGTACTCTGTGGTGACCTGAATGTGAAGGAAATACACAAAAGAGGAAATCTATGTATACATATAGCTGATTCACTTTGCTGTACAGTAGAAACTAACACAATATTGTAAAGCAACTATACTCCAATAAATTTTTTTTTAAATGATGCCTGGTATTTGCTTATAAATAATGGGTATGGCAGGAATGATTAGGGATAGAACTGAAACAAGGTTTTCTATGAGATGTTGATACTTGAAGCTGGAATGTGGATATATAAGCACTCATAACACCAGTCTCTACTTTTATATATGTTGGAAAATTTTCTGTAGCAGGAAGATTTTCCTCTCTGTTAAAAATTGCCTCTGATATTTATTTTCTTTCTTTCTTTTTTTTTTTTTGAATTTTGGAATGATACATTACCTATTTGTTGGGCTTCCCTGGTGGCGCAGTGGTTGAGAATCTGCCTGCTGATGCAGGGGACGTGGGCTTGTGCCCTGGTCGGGGAAGATCCCACATGCCGTGGAGCAGCTGGACCCGTGAGCCACGGCCACTGAGCCTGTGCATCTGGAGCCTGTGCTCCGCAACGGGAGAGACCACAACAGTGAGAGGCCCCCATACCACAAAAATAAATAAATAAATAAAAATATTAAAATGATTTATTTTACTGCAGTTTTACTGAGATATAATTGACATATAATATTGTCTAAGTTTAGGGTGACAAAACATAATGATTTTATATATGTATTTGTTACAAATTGATTACCAGAATAAGTTTAGCTAATATCCATCTGGCAAGATAAAGCACAATGTTAGATAGATTCTTTTCTCTGGTTCTGCCAATTTATATGTGTTCAGCAGATATCCTGAATAAGATTAGTATACCTTTATGAAGCTTCATGCTCATGTTATATGTTAGATATATGTGAGATTCCCAGGTAATTAAAGATCATCATGCAGACTCACTGATGCGCCATTTGTACCTCTTAAACTCCCTCACATATTTGACTCATTCCCCTGTTCTGCTCCCATCTGGCTACCACAAGATTCTTCCCTGTAACTGTGAGTGTTTCTGTATTATTTTGTTTGTTCATTTGTTTTTTTTCTTTAGATTCCACATATGAGTGAAATCACATTGTAGTTTTCCTTTTTTTTTATTGCCTGACATTTCACTGAGCATAATATCTTCTAGCTCCATCCATGTCGTTGCACATGGCAAGATTCGATTTCTTTTTTTGGCTGTGTAATATTCCATTTTTAATCCATTCATCTATTGATGGATAGTTATGTTTCTATTGTTTAACATCTTTATTGGAGTATAATTGTTTTACAATGGTGTGTTAGTTTCTGCTGTATAAAAATGTGAATCAGCTCTATGTATACATATATCCCCATATCCCCTTCCTCCTGTGTCTCCCTCCCACCCCACCCATCTCAACCTTCTAAGTGGTCACAAAGCACTGAGCTCATCTTCCTGTGCTATGCAGCTGCTTCTCACTAGCTATCTATTTTGTATTTGGTAGTGTATATATGTCAATGTTACTCCCTCACTTCATCCCAGCTTACACTTCCCCCTCCCCATATCCTCAAGTCCATTCTCTACATCTGCGTCTTTTTTCCTGTCCTGCCCTAGGTTCATCAGAACCATTTTTGTTTTTCTTAGATTCCATAAATCTGTGTTAGCATACGGTATTTGTTTTTCTCTTTCTGACTTACTTCAGTAAGTCTGTATGACAGACTCTATGTTCATCCACCTCACTACAAATAACTCAATTTTGTTTATTTTTATGGCGGAGTAATATTCCATTGCATATATGTATAACATCTTCTTTATCCATTCATATCTTGGTGGACATTTAGGTTGCTTCCATGTTCTGACTATTGTAAACAGAGCTGCAATGAACACTGTGGTATATAACACTTTTTGAATTATGGTTTTCTCAGGGTATATGCCCAGTAGTGGGATTGCTGGGTCATATGGTAGCTCTAGGTTAATTTTTTAAGGAACCTCCAAACTGTTCTCCAAAGTGGCTGTATCATTTTACATTCTCACCAACAGTGCAAGAGGGTTCCCTTTTCCCACACCCCTACAGCATTTATTGTTTGTAAATTTTTTGATGATGGCCATTCTGACCAGTGTGAGGTGATACCTCATTGTAGCTTTGATGTGCATTTCTTTAATGATTAGTGATGTTGAGCATCCTTTCAAGTGTTTACTGGCAATCTGTATATCTTCTTTGGAGAAAAGTCTATTTAGGTCTTCTGCCCATTTTTTGATTGGGTTGTTTGTTTCTTTGATATTGAGGTGCATGAGCTGCTTGTATATTTTGGAGATTAATCCTTTGTCAGTTGCTTCGTTTGCAAATATTTTCTTCAGTTTTGACGGTTGTCTTTTCATCTTGTTTTTCGTTTCCTTTGCTGTGCAAAAGCTTTTAAGTTTTATTAGCTCCCATTTGTTTATTTTTGTTTTTATTTCCATTTCTCTAGGAGGTGGGTCAAAAATGATCTTGCTTTGATTTATGTCATAGAGTGTACTGCCTATGTTTTCCTCTAAGAGTTTTATAGTCTCTGGCTGTACATTTAGGTTGTTAATCCATTTTGAGTTAATTTTTGTATACAGTATTAAGGAGAGTTCTAATTTCATTCTTTAACATATAGTGGTCCAGTTTTCCCAGCACCACTTACTGAAGAGGTTGTCTTTTCTCCACTGTATCTTCTTCCATCTTTTATAAAAATAAGTAGATCATTTGTGTCTGGGTTTATCCCTGAGCTTTCTATCCTGTTCCATTGATCTATATTTCTGTTTTTGTGCCAGTACCATACTGTCTTGATTACTGTAGCTTTGTAGTATAGTTTGAAGTCAGCAAGCCTGATTCCTCCAGCTCTGCTTTTCTTTCTCAAGATTGCTTTGTCTATACAGGGCCTTTTGTGTTTCTATAAAAATTGTGAAATTTTTTGTTCTAGTTCTGTGACAAGGGCCATTTGCAGTTTGATAGGGATTACACTGATTCTGTAGATTGCTTTGGGTAGTATAGTCATTTTCACAATGTTGATTCTTCCAATCCAAGAACATGGTATATCTCTCCATCTGTTTGTATCATCTTTAAGTTCTATCAGTGTCTTATAGTTTTCTGCATACTTATCTATTGGCTCCTTAGGTAGGTTTATTCTGAGATAATTTATTCTTTTTTTTGCAATGATAAATGGGAGTGATTCCTTAGTTTCTCTTTCAGGTTTTTCATCATTAGTGTATAGGAATGCAAGAGATTTCTGTGCATTAATTTTGTATCCTGCTCCTTTACTATATTCATTGATTAGCTCTAGTAGTTTTCTTGTAGCAGCTTTAGGATTTTCTATTTATAGTATCATGTCATCTGCAAATAGTGACAGTTTTATTTCTTCTTTTCCAATTTTGATTTCTTTTCTTTCTTTTTCTACTCTGATTGCTGTGGCTAAAACTTCCAAACTATGTTGAATAATAATGGTTGGAGTGGGCAACCTTTTGTTGTTCCTGATTTTAGAGGAAATGGTTTCAGTTTTTCAACATAGAGGACAATATTGGCTGTGGGTTTGTCTTACATGGCCTTTATTATGTTGAGGTCGGTTCTGTCTATGCTTACTTTCTGGAGAGTTTTCATCATCAATGGATGTTGAATTGTGTCCGAAGCTTTTTCTGCATCTATTGAGATTATCATATGTTTTTTATCATCTTGGTTAAAATGGTGTATCACATTAATTGTTCTGTGTATATTGAAGGATCCTTGCATTACTGGGATAAACCCCACTTGATCATGGTGTATGATCCTTTTAATGTGCTGTTGGATTCTGTTTGCTAGTATTTTGTTGAGGATTTTTGCATTTATGTTCATCAGTGATATTGGCCTGTTGATTTCTTTTTTGTAACATATTTGTCTGGTTTTTGTATCACAGTGATTGTGGCCTCGTAGAATGAGTTTGGGAGTGTTCCTCCCTCTGTTATATTTTGGAAGAGTTTGAGAAGGATAGGTGTTAACTATTCTCTAAATGCATGATAGAATTTGCCTGTGAAACCATCTGGTCCTGGGCTTTTGTTTGTTGGAAGATTTTTAATCACAGTATCAATTTCAGTGCTTGTGAGTGTTCTGTTTATATTTTCTATGTCTTCCTGGTTCACCTAGAAGGCTGTGCTGTTGTAACAATTTGTCCATTGCTTTCATGTTGACCAGTTTACTAGCATATATTTGCTTGGAGGAAATCTCATGATTCTTTTTATTCCAGCAGTATCAGTTGTTACTTCTCCTTTTTCATTTCTAATTCTATTTACCTTAGTCTTCTCCCTTTACTTCTTGATGAGTCTGGCTAATGGTTTATAAGTTCTGTTTAACTTTTCAAAGAACCAGATTTTACTTTTATTGATCTTTGCTATTGTTTCCTTCACTTCTTTTTCATTTATTTGTGATCTGATATGTATGATATCTTTCCTTCAGCTAATATAACATTTTTGTTATTGTTGTTGTTCTTCTTTCTCTAATTGCTTTAGGTGTAAATTTAGGTAGTTTATTTGAGATTTTTCTTGTTTCTTGAGGTAGGATTGTATTACTATAATCTTCCCTCTTAGAACTGCTTTTGCTGCATCCTATAGGTATTAGTTCATCTTGTTTTCATTGTCATTTGTTTCTAGGTATTTTTTTATTTCTTCTTTCATTTCTTCAGTGATCTCTTGGTTATTTAGTAGTGTATTGTTTAGCCTCAACCAGTTTGTATTTTTTTACAGTTTTTTTCAGGTAATTGATATCTCGTCTCATAGCATTGTGGTCAGAAATATACTTGATATGATTTCAGTTTTCTTAAATTTACCAAGGCTTGATTTGTGACCCAAGATAATCTATCCTGTATAATGTTCCATGAGCACTTTGGAAGAAAGTGTATTCTGTCGTATTTTGTTGGAACGTCCTATAAATATCAATTAAGTCCATCTTGTTTAATGTATCATTTAAAGCTTGTGTTTCCTAATTTATTTTCATTTAGGATGATCTGTCCAGTGGTGAAAGTGGGGAGTTATAGCCCCCCACTATTATTGTGTTACTGTAATTTTCCCTTTTTATGGCTGTTAGCATTTGCCTAATGTATTGAGGTCTTCCTATGTTTGGTGCATAAATATTTATAATTGTTATATCTTCTTCTTGTATTCATCCCTTGATCATTATGTAGTGTCCTTCTTTGTCTCTTCTAATAGTCTTTAATTTTAAGGCTATTTTGTCTGACATGAGAATTGCTACTCCAGCTTTCTTTTGATTTCCATTTGCATGGAATATCATTTTTCATCCCCTCACTTTCAGTCTATATGTGTCCCTACATCTGAAGTGGGTCTCTTTCAGACAGCATATATATGGGCCTTGTTTTTGTATCCATTCAGCCAGTCTATGTCTTTTGGTTGGAGCATTTAATCCATTTACATTTAAGGTAATTATTGTTATGTATGTTCCAATTACCATTTTCTTA
Organism: Tursiops truncatus; assembly: GCF_011762595.2. Classification (NCBI taxonomy): domain Eukaryota; kingdom Metazoa; phylum Chordata; class Mammalia; order Artiodactyla; family Delphinidae; genus Tursiops; species Tursiops truncatus. The sequence continues at coordinate 63,471,459 of NC_047055.1, read as the reverse complement.
ATTGTTTTGGATTTGTTTTTGTAGGTCTTTTCCTTCTCTTGTTTTTCCTGCCTAGAGAAGGTCCTTTCACATTTCTTGTAAAGTTGGTTTGGTGATGCTGAATTCTCTTAACTTTTGCTTGTCTATAAAGATTTTAATTTCTCCCTCGAATCTGAATGAGATCCTTGCTGGGTGGAGTAATGTTTGTTGCAGGTTTTTCCCTTTCATCACTTTAAATATGTCCTGCCACTCCCTTCTGTCTTGCAGAGTTTCTGCTGAAAGATCAGCTGTTAACCTTATGGGGATTCCCTTGTTTGTTATTTGTTCCTTTTCCCTTGCTGCTTTTAATATTTTTTCTTTGTTTTTAATTTTTGATCATTTGATTAATATGTGTCTTGTCTTGTTTCTCCTTGTATTTTTCCTGTATGGGACTCTCTGAACATCCTGGACCTTATTGACTATTTCCTTTCCCATGTTAGGGAAGTTTTCAACTATAATCTCTTCAAATATTTTCTCAGTCCCTTTCTTTTTCTCTTCTTCTTCTGAGACCCCTATAATTCAAATGTTGGTCCATTTAATGTTGCCCCAGATGTTTCTGAGATTGTCCTCAATTCTTTTCATTCATTTTTCTTTATTCTGCTCTGAGTTAGTTATTTCCACTATTTTATCTTCCAAGTCACATCCATTCTTCTGCCTCAGTTATTCTGCTATTGATTCTTTCTAGAGAATTTTTAATTTCATTTATTGTGTTGTTTGTCATTGTTTATTTGCTGTTTAGTTCTCTTAGGTCCTTATTAAACATTTCTTGTATTTCCTCCATTCTATTTCCAAGATTTTGGATCATCTTTACTATCATTACTCTGAATTATTTTTCCAGTAGACTGCCTATTTCCTCTTCATTTGTTTGGTCTGGTGGGTTTTTACCTTGCTCTTTCATCTGTTGCATATTTCTATGTCTTCTCATTTTGTTTAATTTACTGTATTTGGGGTCTCCTTTTCTCAGGCTGCAGGTTCATAGTTTCCATTGTTTATGGTGTCTGTCCCCAGTGGGTAAGTTTGGTTCAGTGAGTTGTGTAAGCTTCCTGCTGGTGGGGACTTGTGCCTGTGTTCTCGTGGGTGGGGCTAATTCTTGTCTTCTGGTGTGCAGGGCCACATCAAGTGGTGTGCTTTCAGGTGTCTGTGAACTTAGTATGATTTTAGGCAGCCTGTCTGCTAATGGGTAGAGTTGTGTTCCTGTCTTGCTAGTTGTTTGTCATGGGGCATCCTGCACTGGAATTTGCTGGCCATTGGGTGGAGCTGCGTTTTTGCACTGAGACAGAGATCTCTGGGAGAGCTCTTGCTGTTTGATATTACATGGTATGGGAGGTCTCTTGTGTCCAATGTCCTGAGCTCAGATCTCCCGCTTCAGAGTCTCAGGCCTGACACCAGGCTGGAGCACCAAGACCCTGTCAGCCACATGTTTCAGAAGAAAAGGGAGAAAGAGAGAAGGAAATTTTTTTTAATAATAAATATATGTATTAAAATAAAATGTATTTAAAAATAATAGTAATGAGAAGAGAGAAACCAAACTAATAAACAAATCCACCAATTATAACATGTGTTATAAACTAGACAGAGATAAACATAAAAATCCAAAACAAATCAGTTGCAGACAGCAAACCCCAAGCCTACAGTTGCTCCCAAAGTCCACCACCTCAATTTTGGGAACATTTGTTGTCTATTCAGTTATTCCATAGATGCAGGGTACATCAAGTTGATCATGGGGATTTAATTCACTGCTCCTGAAGCTTCACAGAGAAATTTCCCTTTCTCTTCTTTGTTTGCACAGCTCCTCGGGTTCAGCTTTGGTTTAGGCCCCACTTCTGTGTGTACGTCACCCTCAGGCCTTTGTTCCCCGCCCAGACAGGAGAGGGTTAAAGCAACGACTGATTAGGGGACTCTGTTTCCCTCAGTTGGGGGGAGGGAGGGGTATGGTAGTCATAATTGGAATGAGTGTGGAGCCTGCTGTGGCAGTGGCCCACCTGATGTTGCAGCAGCCTGAGGCACACCATGTGTCCTTCCAGAGAAGTTGTCCCTGGATCACAGGACCCTGGCAGTGGCGGGCTGTGCAGATTCCCCAGGGGTGGTGGGTAGTAACTTGCACTTGCACACAGGAGTTTTGGTGACAGTGACAGCAGCCTTAGCATTTAATGTCTTTCTCTGGGGTCTGAGCTGATAGCTATGGCTCACGCCTTTCTGTTGAGTTGGTTTAGGTGGTGCTCTTCCTTCTGTGCATAGACAGGGAAGGAATCCCTCCCCCCTTCACTCACCCCAATACAATGGTCTCTCTCCTCTTAGGCAGGTCTAGAGATTTTACTGGACTCCCTCCTGGCCAACTGTGGCTCACTATCTCCATTCAGGCTGTGTTCACACAGCCAACCTCAGTCCTCTCCCTGGGATGACATCCGATGTCTGAGCCTCCGCTCCCAGCTGCCACCTGCCCCAGTGAGTGAGCAGACAATCCCCTCAGGCTAGGAGTGCTTGTCAGCACCAATCCTCTGTGTAGGAATCTCTCTGCTTTGCCCTCTTCACCCCTGTTGCTGTGCTGTCCTCCAGGCTCTAAATCTTCCCCCTCCACCCCCCAACTCCCATCTCTGCCAGTGAAGGGTCTTCCTAGCATGTGGAAACTTTTCTTCTTTCACAGCTCCCTCCCAGAGGTACAAGTCTCATCCCTATTCTTTTGTCTCTGTTTTTTCTTTTTTCTTTTGCCCTACCCAGGTACATGAGGAGTTTCTTGCCTTTTGGGAAGTCTGAGGTCTTCTGCCAGTGTTCAGTAGGTGTTCTGTAGGAGTTGTTCCACCTGTAGATGTACTTTTGATGTGTTTGTGGGGAGGAAGGTGATCTCCATGTCTTACTCCTCCTCCATCTTGATGGTTCCCCCCCCCCCAGTTTATGTTTTTGAACTACTGTTTTGTTTTCATTGGATAAATACCCAGATGGGAATTGGTGGATTGTATGATAATTCTATTATTAATTTTCTGAGGAACCTCCAATCTGTTTTCAAAAGTGGCTGCAAAAATTCACATTACCATCAACAGTGTACTAGGGTTCCCCCGTCTCCACTTCCTGGCCAACACTTGTTTTTGTTGTCTTTTTTATTTACCCTTTCTGACAGGTGTGAGGTGTTATCTCATTGTGGATTTTATTAACATTTCCCTGATGATTAGTGCTCTGGATCATCTTTACATGTGTCCATTAGCCATCTACATGTCTTCCTTAGTAAAATGTCTATTCAGTTTCTCTACCCATTTTTAATCTCATAGATTGTTTTATAGATATTGAGTTGTATGAGTTGTTTTTATATATTTGGTTATTAACCCTTTATCAGATATATCATTCGCAAGTATTTTCTCCTGTTCAGTAGGCTGCTTTTTCATTTTGTTGATGGTTTCCTTCAGTGTGGAAAACTTTTTAGTTTGATGTTTATTATTTAGTTCCATTTATTTATTTTTTGTTTTGTCCCTTGCCTGTGGAGACAGATTAAAAACAACATAGAAAAGAAAAGAAAAGAAAAACTGCAAAGACCAATGTAAAGAACATCTCCCTATGTTTTATTCTAGGAGTTTATGGTTTCAGATCTTAAATTTAAGTCTTTAATCCATTTTGAGTTTATTTTTATATATGGTTTAAATGGTCCAGATTGATTGTTTTGCATGTAGCTGTCCAGATTTACCAACACTATTTATTAAAATACTGTCTTTATCTCAGCATATATTCCTGGTTCCTTTGTATAAATTACTTGACCTTATAAGGTCACATCTATTTGTAGCCTTTCAATTCTGTTCCATTGATCTATGAGTTTGTTTTTGTGCCAGTACCATGCAGATTTTATTGCTATAGCTTAGTAGTATAGTTTTAAATCAGCAAGCATAATTACTCCAGCTTTTTTCTTCTTTATTAAGATTTCTTTGGCCATTTGGGGATCCTTGTAGTTCTATTCAAATTGTAAAGTTATTTGTTCCAGTTCTGGGAAAAACGTCACTATTATTTTGATAGCGATTTCACTGTACCTGAAGATTGCTTAGGATAGTATGGAAAATTTAACAATATTAAGTCTTCCAATCCATGAACACAGTGTATCTTTCTATCTTTTTGTGTTGTCTTTAATTTCTTTTATCAACATTATAGTGTTTGGAGTACAGGTCTTTCACTTCCTTGGTTAAATTTATTCCTAGCTACTTTATTCTTTTTGATGCAATTGTAAATGGGATTGTTTTATTAATATCTCTTCTCCTAGAACATTTTAGTGTGTATAAACGCAACAAATTTCTGTATATTGTCTTTGTATCCTGCAACTTCACTGAGTTCATTCATTAGATCTAATATTTTTTTTGTGGAGTCTTTAAGGTTTTGTATATATAGTATCATGTCATATGCAAACAGTGAGAGTTTCACTTCTTTCTTTCTAATTAGCACGACTTTTTTCTTTTTTTCTTGTTGGTTGTGGCTAGCACTTCCATTACTATGTTGAATAAAAGTGGTGAGATTAGGCATCCTTGTCTTTTTCCTGATCTTAGAAAAAATGATTTCCACTCTTCATTGTTTAAAATGCTGTTACCTATGAGTTTGCCATATATGGCCTTTAATTTGAAAGTTTTCATCATAAATGGATGTTGAATTTTTTAAATTATTTTTCTGAATCTTTTGAGGAGATATATATTGTTTATCCATTGTTCTTTTTTTTTTCTTTGTGGTACGCGGGCCTCTCAATGTTGTGGCCCCTCCCGTTGTGGAGCACAGGCTCCAGACGTACAGGCTCAGTGACCATAGCTCACGGGCTCAGCCGTTCCGAGGCATGTGGGATCCCCCTAGACCAGGGCATGAACCCGCGTACCCTGCAGTGGCAGGTGGACTCTCAACCACTGTGCCACCAGGGAAGTCCCGGTTCTTTTATAATGTGCTATGGCACATTGATTGATTTGCAGATATTGAATCATATTGGCATCACTAGAATATACCTCACTTGATCATGGAGAGACTATTTTTTTACAACTTTATTGGAGTATAATGGTGTGTTAGTTTCTGCTTTATAACAAAGTGAATCAGTTATACATACACATATGTTCCCATATCTCTTCCCTCTTGTGTGTCCCTCCCTCCAACCCTCCCCATCCCATCCCTCCAGGTGATCACAAAGCACTGAGCTGATCTCCCTGTGCTATGCAGCTGCTTTCCACTAGCTACCTACCTTACGTTTGGTCGTGTATATATGTCCATGCACCTCTCTCACTTTGTGACAGATTACCTTTCCCCCTCCCCATATCTTCAAGTCCATGGTCTAGTACGTCTGTGTCTATATTCCTGTCTTACCGCTAGGTACAACATGTCATTTTTCCCTTAAATTCCATATATATGTGTTAGCATATGGTATTTGTCTTTCTCTTTCTGACTTACTTCGCTCTGTATGACAGACTGTAGGTCTATCCACCTCATTACAAATAGCTCAATTTCGTTTATTTTTATGGCTAATATGCCATTGTATATATGTGCCACATCTTCTTTATTGATTTATCTGATGCTGGACACTTAGGTTGTTTCCATCTCAGGGCTATTGTAAATAGAGCTGCAATAAACATTTTGGTACATGACTCTTTTTGAATTATGGTTTTCTCAGGAGATATGCCCAGTAGTGGGATTGCTGGGTCATATGGTAGTTATATTGGGAGATTTTTAAGGAACCTCCACACAGTTCCCCATAGTTGCTGTACCAATTCACATTCCCACCAGCAGTGCAAGAGTGTTCCCTTTTCTCCACACCCTCTCCAGCATTTATTGTTTCTAGATTTTTTGAGGATGGCCATTCTTATTGGTGTGAGATGATATCTCATTATAGTTTTGATTTGCATTTATCTAATGATTAATGATATTGAGCATTCTTTCATGTGTTTGTTGACAGTCTGTATATCTTCTTTGGAGAAATGTCTATTTAGGTCTTCTGCCCATTTTTGGATTGGGTTGTTTGTTTTTTTGTTATTGAGCTGCATGGGCTGCTTATAAATTTTGGAGATAAATCCTTTGTCAGTTATTTCAATAGAAAATATTTTCTCCCATTCTGAGGGTTGTCTTTTGGTCTTGTTTATGGTTTCCTTTGCTGTGCAAAAGCTTTGAAGTTTCATTAGGTCCCATTACTATTTTTTTGCTTTTATTTCCATTTCTCTAGGAGGTGGGTCAAAAAGGATCTTGCTGTGATTTATGTCATAGAGTGCTCTGCCTATGTTTTCCTCTAAGAGTTTGATAATTTCTGGTCTTACATTTAGGTCTTTAATTCATTTTGAGCTTATTTTTGTGTATGGTGTTAGGGAGTGATATAATCTCATACTCTTACATGTACCTGTCCAGTTATCCCAGCACCACTTATTGAAGAGGCTATCTTTTCTCCACTGTACATTCCTGCCTCCTTTATCAAAGATAAGGTGACCATATGTGCATGGGTTTATCTCTGGGCCTTCTATCCTATTCCATTGATATACCTTTCTGTTTCTGGGCCAGTACCATACTGACTTGATTAATGCAGCTTTGTAGTATAGTCTGATGTCAGGGAGCCTGATTCCTCCAGCTCCATTTTTCGTTCTCAGGATTGCTTTGGCTATGCGGGGTCTTTTGTGTTTCCATACAAATTGTGAATTTTTTTGTTCTAGTTCTCTGAAAAATGTCAGTGGTAGTTTGATAGGGATTGCATTGAATCTGTAGATTGCTTTGGGTAGTAAAGTCATTTTCACAATGTTTATTCTTCCAATCCAAGAACATGGTATATCTCTCCATCTATTTGTATCATCTTTAATTTATTTCATCAGTCTCTTATAATTTTCTACATACAGGTCTTTTGTCTCCTTAAGTAGGTTTATTCCTAGATATTTTATTCTTTTTGTTGCAGTGGTAAATGGGAGTGTTCTCTTGATTTCATTTTCAGATTTTTCATCATTAGTGTATAGGAATGCCAGAGATTTCTGTGCATTAATTTTGTATCCTTCTACTTCAGCAAATTCATTGATTAGCTCTAGTAGTTCTCTGGTAGCATCTTTAGGATTCTCTATGTATAGTATCATATTATCTGTAAACAGTGACAGCTTTACTTCTTCTTTTCCGATTTGGATTACTTTTATTTCCTTTTCTTCTCTGATTGCTGTGGCTAAAACTTCCAAAACTATGTTGAATAAGAGTGGTGAGAGTGGGCAACCTTGTCTTGCTCCTCACCTTAGTGGAAATGCTTTCAGTTTTTCACCATTGAGGACAATGTTGGCTGTGGGTTTGTTATGTATGGCTTTTATTATGTTGAGGAAAGTTCCCTCTATGCATACTTTCTGCAGGGTCTTTATCATAAATGGGTGTTGCATTTTGTCGAAAGCTTTCTTTGTGTCTATTGAGATGAGCATATGGTTTTTCTCCTTCAATTTGTTAATATGGTGCATCACGTTGTTTGATTTGTGTATATTGAAGAATCCTTGCATTCTTAGAATAAACCCCACTTGATCATGGTGTATGATTCTTTTAATGTGCTGTTGGATTCTGTTTGCTAATGTTTTGTTGAGGAATTTTCCATCTATTTTCATCAGTGATATTGGCCTGTAGTTTTCTTTCTTTGTGACATTTTTTTCTGGTTTTAGTATCAGCATGATGGTGGCCTTGTAGAATGAGTTTGGGCATGTTCCTCCCTCTGCTATATTTTGGAAGAATTTGAGAAGGATAGGTGTTAGCTCTTCCGTAAATGTTTGATAAAATTAGCCTGTGAAGCCATCTGGTCCTGGGCTTTGTTTTTTGGAAGATTTTTAATCACAGTTTCAATTTCAGTGCTTGTGATTGGTCTGTTCATATTTTCTATTTCTTCCTGATTCAGTATTGACAGGTTGTGCATTTCTAAGAATTTGTCCATTTCTTCCAGGTTGTCCATTTTATTGGCATAATGTTGCTTGTAGTAATCTCTCATGATCTTTTGTATTTCTGCAGTGTCACTCGTTACTTCTCCTTTTTCATTTCTAATTTTATTGGTTTGAGATTGCTCCTTTTTTCTTGATGTGTCTGGCAAATGCCTTATGAATATTGTTTATCTTCTCAAAGATCCAGATTTTAGTTTTATTGATCTTTGCTATCGCTTCCTTCATTTCTTTTTCATTTATTTCTGATCTGATTTTTATGGTTTCTTTCCTTCTGCTAACTGTGTGATTTTTTTGCTCTTCTTTCTCTACTTGCTTTAGGTGCAAGGTTAGATTGTTTATTCGAGAGATTTCCTATTTCTTAAGGTAGGAATGTATTGCTATAAACTTCCCTCTTAGAACTGCTTTTGCTGCAACCCATAGGTTTTGGGTTGTCGTGTGTCCATTGTCATTTGCTTCTAGGTACTCTTTTATTTCCTTTTTGATTGCTTCAGTGATCACTTCATTATTATGTTTTGTATTGTTTAGCTTCCATGTGTCTATTTTTTACAGATCTTTTCCTGTAATTGATATCTAGTCTCATAGTGCTGTGGTCGGAAAAGATACTTGATACAATTTCCATTTTCTTAAATTTACCAAGGCTTGATTTGTGACCCAAGATATGAACTACCCTGGAGAATGTTCTATGAGCACGTCAGAAAAATGTGTATGCTGTTGTTTTTGGATGGAATATCCTATAAATATCAATTAAGCCCACCTTGTTTATTGTATCATTTAAAGCTTGTGTTTCCTTATTTATTTTCATTTTGGATGATCTGTCCATTGGTGAAAGTGGGGTGTTAAACTCCCCTACTATGAATGTATTACTGTTGATTTCCCCTTTTATGGCTGTTAGTATTTGCCTTATGTATTGAGGTGCTCCTATGTTGGGTGCATAAATATTTATAATTGTTATATCTTCTTCTTGGATCGATCCCTTGATCATTATGTAGTGTCCTTCTTTGTCTCTTCTAATAGTCTTTATTTTCAATCTATTTTCTCTGATATGAGAATTGCTACTCCAGCTTTCTTTTGGTTTCCATTTGCATGGAATATCTTTTTCCATCCCTTTACTTTCAGTCTGTATGTTTCTCTAGGTCTGAGGTGGGACTCTTGTAGACAGCCTATATATGTGTCTTGATTTTGTATCCATTCAGCCAATCTGTGTCTTTTGGTGGGAGCATTTAGTCCATTTACATTTAAGGTAATTATCGATATGTATGTTCCTATTCCCATTTTCTTAACTGTTTTGTGTTCGTTATTGTAGGTCTTTTCCTTCACTTGTGTTTCTTCTCTAGAGAAGTTCCTTTAGCATTTGTGGTAAAGCTGGTTTTGTGGTGTTGAACTCTCTCAGCTTTTGCTTGCCTGTGAAGGTTTTAATTTCTCCATCAAATCTGAATGAGATCCTTGCTGGGTAATCTTGGTTGCAGGTTTTTCTCCTTCCTCACTTTAAATATGTCCTGCCAGCCCCTTCTGGCTTGCAGTGTTTCTGCGGAAATATCAGCTGTTAAGCTTATGGGGATTCCCTTGTGTGTTATTTGTTGTTTTTCCTTTGCTGCTTTTAATATGTTTCCTTTGTATTTGTTTTTTGACAGTTTGATTAAAATGTGTCTTGGCGTATTTCTCCTTGGATTTATCCTGTGTGGGACTCTTCATACTTCCTGGACTTGATTAACTATTTCCTTTCCCATATTAGGGAAATTTTTAATTATAATCTGTTCAAATATTCTCTCAGTCCCTTTCTTTTTCTCTTCTTCTTCTGAAATCCCTATGCTTCGAATGTTGGTGCATTTAATATTGTCCCAGTGGTCTCTGAGACTGTCCTCAGTTCTTTTCATTCTGTTTTCTTTATTCTGCTCTGCAGTAGTTATTTCCACTATTTTATCTTCCAGGTCACTTATCCGTTCTTCTGCCTCAGTTATTCTGCTATTGATCCCATCTAGAGTGTTTTTAGTTTCATTTATTGTGTTGTTCATTGTTGTTTGTTTCATCTTTAGTTCTTCTGGGTCCTTGTTAAATGTTTCTTGCATTTTGTCTATTCTATTTCCAAGATTTTGGATCATCTTTACTGTCATTATTTTGAATTCTTTTTCAGGTAGACTTCCCATTTCCTCTTCATTTGTTAGGTCTGGTGGGTTTTTATCTTGCTCCTTCGTCTGCTGTGCATTTTTCTGTCTTCTCATTTTGCTTTTCTTACTGTGTTTGGGGTCTCCTTTTTGAAGGCTGCTGGTTCGTAGTTCCCGTTGGTTTTAGTGTCTGTCCCTAGTGACTGAGGTTGATTCAGTGGGTTGTGTAGGCTTCCTGATGGAGGGGACTAGTGCCTGTGTTCTGGTTGATCAGCCTTGACTTTGTCTTTCTGGTGGGCCGGTCCAAGTCTGTTGGTGTGTCTTTGGGTGTCTGTGGACTTTTTATTTTAGGCAGCCTCTCTGCTAATGGGTGGGGTTCCTGTCTTCATAGTTGTTTGGTATAGAGTATCCAGCACTGTAGCTTGCTGGTCATTGAGTGAAGCTGTGTGCCTGTGTTGAGATGGAGATCTCTGGGAGATTTTCACCATTTGATATTATGTGGGAGGTCTCTTGTGGACCAGTGTTCTGAAGGTGGATTTCACACCTCAGAGGCACAGTATTTACCCCTGGCTGTAGCACCAACATCCTTTCATCCACATGGCTCAGAATAAAAGGGAGAAAAAGTGGAGAGAAAGAATTAGTAGAAGTAGAAAGAAAGAAAGAAAGGAGGGAGGGTGGGAGGAAGGAAGCAAGGAGGGAGGGAAGGAAGGAAAAAAAGAAAGAAAGATAAAAGGTAAAGTAAAATAAAATACTTAAAATAAAAAAATAATTAGTAAGGAAAAAAAACGGATAGAAGCCTAGGACAAATGGTGCAAGCAAAACTATCCAGACAAAATCTCACACAGAAGCATACATATACACACTCACAAAAAGAGGAAAAGGGGAAAAAATCATAAATCTTGCTCTCAAAGTCCATCTCATCAATTTGGGATGATTCGTTGTCTATTCATGTATTCCACAGATGCAGGGTACATCAAGTTGATTGTGGAGCTTTAATGCGCTGCTTCTGAGGCTGCTGGGAGAGATTTCCCTTTCTCTTTTTTGTTCTCACAGCTCCCAGGGTCTCAACTTTGGATTTGGCCCTGCTCTGCGTGTAGGTCGCCAGAGGGCGTCTGTTCTTAGCTCAGACAGGACGGGGTTAAAGGAGCAGCTGCTTCGGGGACTCTGGCTCACTCAGGCCGGGAGGAGGGAGGTTCCTGGAGTGCAGGGCGAGCCTGCGGCAGCAGAGGCTGGTGTGACGTTGCACCAGCCTGAGGCATGCCATGCGTTCTCCCAGGGAAGTTGTCCCTGGATCCCGGGATCCTGGCAATGGCGGGCTGCACAGGCTCCCCGGAAAGGGTGTGTGGATAGTGACCTCTGCTCGCACACAGGCTTCTTGGTGGCAGCAGCAGCAGCCTTAGTGTCTCATGCTCGTCTCTGGGGTCTGCGCTTTTAGCTGCAGATCGCGCCCGTCTCTGGTGTTCTTTTAAGCAGTGCTCTTAATCCCCTCTCCTTGTGCACCAGGAAACAAAGAGGGAAGAAAAAGTCTCTTGCCTCTTTGGCAGGTCCAGACTTTTCCCGGACTCTCTCCCAGCTAGCCGTGGCACACTATCCCCCAGCAGGCTGGGTTCACATCACCAACCCCAGTCCTCTCCCTGCACTCCGACCGAAGCCCGATCCTCAGCTCTCAGCCCCGCCTGCACTGGCGGGTAAACAGACAAGCCTCTCGGGCTGGTGATTGCCCATCGGTTGGCACCCATCCTCTGTGTGGGAATCTCTCTGCTTTGCTCTCCGCACCCCTGTTTCTGTGCTCTCCTCTGCAGCTCTGAATCTTCCCCCATCCGCCACCCATGGTCTCCACCCGCGAAGGGGCTTCCTAGTGTGTGGAAACCTTTCCTCCTTCACAGCTCCCTCCCAGTGGTGCAGGACCCGTCCCTATACTTTTGTCTCTGTTTATTCTTTTTTCTTTTGCCCTACCCAGATACGTGGGGAATTTATTGCCTTTTGGGAGGTCTGAGGTCTTCTTCCAGCATTCAGTAGGTGTTCTGTAGGAGTTGTTCCACGTGTAGATGTATTTCTGGTCTATCTGTGGGGACGAAGGTGATCTCTGTGTCTTACTCTTCTGCCATCTTCCCCTCGTCCCTTTTCCATGGTGAGTTTTATTGTTTTAGTGTTACTGTTGAATAAATTTTTCTATTTTTTAAAGTATTTTTGCATCTATGTTCCTCAGCAATATTGGCATGTATTTTTTTGTGTGTGTTTGGTATCAAATAATGCTCGCCTAGTAGAATGAGTTTGGAAGCATTTCTCTCTCTTCAATTTTTTGGAATTTTTTGAGAAGCATATGTATTAAGTATTTAAATGTTTGTTAAGAGCCATTCTGTCCTGGATTTTTATTTGTTGGAAGGTTTTTGATTACTGATTCTAGTTCATTCTAGTGTTCATGCTGAACAGATATTCTATTTTTCCTTGATTCAGTCTTGGATAATTGTATTTTTCTAGGAATTTATCCATTTTTTTCTAGATTCCAATTTGTTAGCATATAATTGTTCATAGTAATCTCTTATGATCCTTTGTATCTCCTTGATGTCAGTTGTAATTTCTCCCATTTTGTTTCTGATTTTATTTGGGCCTTTTCTATTTTTTCCTTATAAGTGTGAGTTAAGATTTATCTTTTTTTTATCTTTTCTAAGAACCATCTCTTAGTTTTATTGATCTTTTAAAATTGTCTTTATTCTTTATTTTATTTCCACTCTGATCTTTCTTTCCTTCCTTCTACTAACTTTGTGATTTTTTTGTTCTTTTTGCTGGTTCCTTTAGGTGTAAAGCTAGATTATTTATTTGACATTTTTTTATTTCTGTAGATAGGCCTTTATCCCTGTAAACTTCCCTCTTAGAACTGTTTTTGTTCTGTCCCATAGATTTTGGAACACTGTCTTCCCATTTTTATTTGCCTCAAGGTATATTTTGATTTTTCTCTTTAATTTCTTTGTTAACCCATTGATTGTTTTGAAGTATGTTGTATATATACTATATAACATATATATATATATGTTATATATTTTTCCAGATATATATATATAATTATTTTATTTTTAAAAAAATATACAAATTTTAAAGGTTACTTTCCATATACAGTTATTACAAAATATTGGCTATATTCCCCGTGTTGCACAATACATCTTTGAGCCTATCTTATACCCAACAGTTTTTACCTCCCACTCTCCCACCCATATATTGCCCCTCCACCCCCTCCACACTGGTAACCACTAGTCTGTTCTCTATCTGTATGAGTCAGCTGTTTTGTTATATTCACTAGTTTGTTGTATTTTAAATTCATGATCTCTTAAGTTTAATCCCATTCTAAAAACACTACTCCTTTTACTCCCCATCAAAATTTTATGTTTTTGTGTCATATTGTACATCCTTTTATTTTGTTTATGATTTAACTCATTATTTTAGGCATAAATAATTTTACTACTTTTGTTAACGTTTACACTATCTTTATAAGAATTGATCCACTACCCTCACTATATGTTTGTTTTTACCAGTAAGATTTTTTTTTCAAAATGTTCTTGTTTCTAATTATGGCCTTTTCCATTCCATTTAAAGATGTCCCTTTAATATTTCTTGTAAGGCTAATTTAGTGGATGAACTCCTTTAGCTTTTCTTGTATGGACAACTCTATCTCTCCTTCAATTCTGAATTATGACCTTGCCAGGTAGAGTATCTTTGGTCTTAAGTTGTTTTTGTTTTTGTTTTTGTTTTCTTTCAGCACTTTGAATATATCATGCCAGTCCCTTATAGCCTGTAAAGTTCCTGCTAAAATATCAGCACATATTCTTATAGAGGTCCCCTTGTTGAAAAACTAGTTGTTTTTCTCTTGCTGCTTTTAAACTTATCTTTAGGTTTTGACATTTAATTATAATGTGTCTTGGTGTGGACCTCTTTGGGATCAACTTGATTGGGATTCTGTGATTCCTGCACTTGGATGTCTGTTTCCTTCACCAGTTTAGGTAATTTTTCAGCCATCATTTCTTCAAATAGGTTTTCTGTAAATTTTTCTTTATTTTCTCCTTCTGTAACCCCTATAATATGAATATTAGTATGTTTAATGTTGTCCCAGAGGTCTCTTAAACTATCCTCATTTGTTTAAAACTTTGTTTTTACCATTCCTATTTGGTAATTTCCACTACCCCATCTTCCAGAGTACTGATCTATTCTTCTGTATTCTATGATCTATTGTTGTTTCCCTCTAGTATATTTTTCGTTTCAGTTATTGTATCCTTCAGTTTTAGTTGGTCCATTTTTATATTTTCTATATTTTTATTGCAGTTCTTACTGAGTTCATCCATTCTCCTGTGTTTGGTGAGCATGATTATGACTATTACTTTGAACACTTTATATGATAAATTGCTTCTCTCCATTTTGTTTAGTTCTTTTTCTGAAGTTTTGCATTCTTCTTTTATTTGAGGCAGATTCCTTTGTCTCTTCATTTTGATTAGCTATGTTTGTTTCTATTTGTTAGATATATCAGCTACATCTCCCAGTCTTGAAAAAGTAGCTTTATATAGAAGGTGTCCTGTAAGGCCCAGTGGCACAATTCCCCATGGTCACCAAAGCCAGGTGCTCTAGAAGTATCTCTTATGTGGGCTTCATGAACCCCCCTATTTTTGTTGGGCTGAAGTTGATATGGGTGTACTGGTAGGTGGTACTATCCTTTGGTCTGGCTGGCAGAGAAGTCTAGCCCCGACTTCTGTTGGCATACTGATGTGTGGGACTGGCTTCTGGCACAATTGAGTGCCAAGTCAGGCCATGACTGTTGCAGGTGCACTGGTGTGTGGGACTGACCCTTCAAAGCAGGAGCTGCTTTGGAAGGGTGCTTGTGCTGGTCAGCCTTGCTTACTAGGTTGGGCAGGGTGCGAGCTACTTTAGAGGGTCACTGGTGCTGAAGTGGTCTGCCAAGTGGGCTGGTGCATGAGCCACTTTTCAGTGGCTGTGCAGAAGTAGGCAGGATGAGCTGGTGGACCCTCAGGGAAATACTATGGTGGGGTGCACAGTGTTAGCAAGTTTGGTAGAGAGTGAAAGAAATGGAAATTGTCAGTGCTAGGCCAGCTAAGTGGAAGGAGAGTAAAAAAAATAAAATGGCACCACCAACACTTCTGTCTTTGGAGAAAGTTCCATCGGATCCCTGCCTCTCTGGCACACAGCCTAAAATTAGTCAATGAATCTCATTCTCGTATGACCCAGGCACTTTTCAGGTTGCTGCCTCTATGCTGGCACTTGGAGCAAGTGAGCTTGTGTGCAAGCCCTTCAAGAGTGAAATGTTGTTTTCCCACATCCCCCTGGCTCTCCTGGATGTAAGACCCACTGGTTTTCAAACCAGATGTTATGGGAGCTCCTTTTCCCAATGCAGTTTCCCTGGACTTGGGATCCCAATGTAGGGCTCAGACTCCTTGTTCCTTAGGGAGTACCTCTGCCAACTGTGATATTCCTCTCCATTGTGGATCACTGGTCCAGGTGTGTGGGTTCTGACTAGACAGAGTCTCTGCTCCTCCTGCCTGTCTCAATGTGGCTTTTCTTTATATCCTTATTTGTAGAAAATATGATCTGCTAGTCTTAAAGTCATTCTCAGAGAATGTTGTTTTATATATACTTATGTGTAGTTTGGGTGTGTCTGTGGTAAGAGGTGAACTCAGGATCTTCATACTCCACCATCTTAATGCAGATTCTGAGTTCACTGATAGTTTCTTATATTTTCTCCAACGTACTATTCAGCAACACAGAGAGATTTTTTTTAAGTTCAGTTATTATATTTACTAGTTCTATAATTTCTCTTTGATTCCATTGTATATTTTGCATTTTGTTGAGATTTTCTATTTTTCCATTTTTTTCTAGAGTGTTCACTATTGTTCATTGAAACTTATGATTGGTACTCTAAAATACCTGCCAGGTAATTCCAACACCGTAATCATCTCAGTGTTGGAGTGTGTTGGGGTTTTTTCCTCATTCAAATTGTATTTTCTTCCTTCTTAGTATGAGTATTTTTTTTTCTTTTGTATCCTAGACATTTTCAGTAACGTTTTTTGAGATTCTAGATCCTATTTAATCTTCCTTTTTGGTGGAAGTTACCCTATTTGGTTATAGCATATAGGTGCAGGTGGGGTTAGATATTTATTTCTGCCCTGGTCCCTACCAACATCATCCTAACAAAAGCAGGGCACTAACTTGCACTGTAATTTAACCAATGGGTAATGGTACAAGATTAGCACCTCCTTCTCTGCTAGTGACACTTTTCCTGTAAACTGGAGCACTTTTACTGCCTCACTGTCACTTGGTTTGGGTGGCAATTCAGCTTCTTACTATTCCCTGCTGCAATGAGGGCAGTCATGAGAGCTAACTAGCACTCACCTCTCACTGCTTTGTTCTACCTTATTTTTTCCAGGTGTATGTGGAAATTCAGTTTCCACTGATATCAGGTTGGGAGAAGTAGAGTACTATCAAGGACTACTTCACATAGCCTCATTCTGACTTACTGTTATTAGGTTGAGATGAAAACTCATCTCCCTCTAAGCCTCACTTATGGCAAGGGAAGAAAAAGCAGAGTGCCAGTTGGCACTGCCTTACACAGTCATTCTATTTTGTTGCTGGATGAGGACGTTTTCTCAGCTGAAACTAGGGGAGTGGAAAATAAAGGGCCTGAAACTAGGGGAGTGGAAAATAAAGGGCCTCATTCCACCTTGTTTTTTCTGGGTGGAGTTAGAACTTCATCAGGCCACAGGGACCCTCTGACACTGCAGAAGGGTGGGATGGAAGAAGAGGGCCAACTAAGACTGCTTCATACTGCCTCTTTCTAATTCATTTGCTGTCAGGTGGCAGTGGAAGCCATCTTCCCACTTGGCCTTTTTGATACCACACAGGTGGTGAAATCAAAGTGCTGCCTATTATTACCAGGCAGGAGATGGAAGTTCAGCTATCAGCTCAGTCTAACCAATATCACCCTGATTGGAGAAATAGAGCACCACCTGCTACCTCCAAGCAAGAATTTAAAGTTTACCTCCCCACTGACACTATGGATGGGGAGCAGTTTTTCCATTGATGTTTGGCTTGATTAGGGTGGGAACTGTCAAAAATGCTCTCCGTTCTACTATGCCACACTTTCGTAGGTGATTTGGATAGAGTCATCTTTCTCTGAGACTATTTATATCTGTGCTTGTTGATATTCCTGTGTTGCAGGTTTCTTCAGGACATTGTCCAGGATATATGGGAGGAAAACAAAAACCAATGGAATGCACTACTGTGTCACTCCTCAAGTCCCAAGGTACCTAGGATGTTTGCCTTCTTTTCACTTTTCAGAGTCTTTCTATGCATTCTGTATTAGTTTTCAGTTATATGAGGAAGGGCTTGAGAAAAATGGGGCAATTCCATCTTAGAGAGAACTAGAAATCTCCCATTGAATTTTTGAGTGAAATATGAAAATATCTTAAATATTTTATAAGTAAATAATTAGGTAAAGTTTCTCCTACATTATCAGTAGAATTTTATACAGCCATTCAAATCACATTGCCAAAGAGTATTTATTGACATGAGAAAAATATGATATATGAAGTAAAGAGAATCAGAATACAAAATTGTATATATAATTATGATTCCAATTATATAAGATGTGTCTGTGTGTGCAAGTATTCTCATGCTCGTGTATGAAAGTTGATTTTTTAAAAGGCCTGAAAATTTTGCCCAAAACAGTAGCAGTGGATATCTTTGAGTGCTAGGATTATGGCTGATTTTTATTTTCTGCCTTACATCTTTCTCTATTTCCAAATGTTCTACAATGGACATGTCTTACTTTCATGATCAGAGCAAAAAATTTTTAAAAATCCTATTGTACTAGATATTCAAGTCACAACAGAACCATTTTGGTTCTATTGAAGAAAACCTCTTGCCAGTGACAGAATTAAGAATTGAGTTTAATCCAACTCATTATGTTGAAATGTATAGAATTTCAGGAGAGTAAAGAGGGTATGTGTAAAAAGGCAAGCTATAGAGAGAACATGGAAATAACTTTCTAAAGTTTGAATTGGAATTGTATAAGTATTTATAAGGTACAAAAATGTTTTGATCAACTACCACCAATAAATTTTAAGAAAATTATTTGAATTCTCATAGGCCAATTTCTCAGATATTTTAGATATGTTTTCTTATGAAATTACTAATCCAGTATCATTAGACAGAAATTGAAACCTGTCATTGGAAAACCTGAAACCCAGAGGAGACCTATTTGCTTTAATCTTCTCTCTTTCCTGCTTCATTTCACCAGATCAGTCAAAGACTTCAAGGCCAACCTGATATATCTTGTTTGACTGAACAGTCCTCAAGCACTCATTTACATGCAAACCTGAAGCTCACTTTATTCTCATAATCATAGATAAATTATTTGATAAGCCCTACTTTCAAGTTAGCAGTGGAAAAATTAAATTTAGACCAATATATTAACTTAGTCCAGTCCTACCCTCTCTACTTACTTTGGGTTTAAAGATAGTTCCTCTTTTGTACATAATTGTATAAAAGTTGAGTTTTATTATTAGTCAGTTTCTCATTGCAGTTCTAAGTCTCAGGACTAGACAAAATTGTACTCCTCAGGCTAGATGTATGTGAGGCTGCTATATCCTGACTGTGATAGAGAGGGATATGTCCTGCTTGTTATCTCTCTCCTATTCCCTTTTTCCTCTCCTCTGCTCCTTGTCCATCTGCCTAAGTGGTTGGTGTTTGAGAAGGGCTGTGGGGCAATTGATAAATTGAAGATTCACATGCTAATGGTAGTGAATTTGCTTCTACCTTTCTGTTGGTTCTTGTTGATACAGAGAGATTGATAGCCTGTGTTTATTTTCCTCATGTACAAGCTGAATTATAATGACTTCTGCTTTCAGGATGTTCTAGGAATAGGCAGTAGGTGCACCTGTGACTGTGTCTTCTGCTTTAATTCTAAGGCACAGGGTACCCTGAGGGGTTGGCATTAATTTTCTCTCCATGCCACCATCAGTGATATTGAAAATCCTCCTTTTGTGCTGCCTGCCCCCTTATTCAAATGGGTCAGCTGTCTGATCTACATCTTCTTTTAACTTCCCAGACTCCCTTTCATATTCGTCTGGGCCCATGTGCTTGTAGGTTGGGTGTTTTGTGGTGGGGAACTGTGAATGTTGACTTCCTTTCATTCTTTACCTAGGCACTCTGCACCATGAGTCTTTACACCAGCCCAGCATGGGACAGCTCTGTGAATGTCTGGACAAGAAATAAATCCTTGCTCTGTATCTGTATTCTCTCAAAAATCATGGGAAATTTTATTTGGAGCAACCCTAATTTTGGGAGGAAGCAAGCTAATCCTTCCATAGTCATCTTGAGGAAGGATAAGAAAAATATAGCAATTTCTCATTAGCTTTGCTCTCTCCATCAAGTGACCTCACTTTCCCCTTGCCCATCTCAAGCCCTTTTCACATAACCACAAACAAAGGAAAGGATTGATATTGGTACCTGGTAAGCCCTATGGTGAGCTGTGTAGCCTCACCCTATAAGTAGGCTTTTTTTTTTTTTTCTGTACGCGGGCCTCTCACTGTTGTGGCCTCTCCCATTGCGGAGCACAGGCTCCGGACATGCAGGCTCAGTGGCCATGGCTCACGGGCCCAGCCACTCTGTGGCATGTGGGATCTTCCCGGACCGGCGCACGAACCCGTGTCCCCTGCATCGGCAGGCGGACTCTCAATCACTGTGCCACCAGGGAAGCCTGAAAGTAGGCTTTTAAATGAACTTAGGTGGTGAGTACATAGCATCTTTTGTTCTCAGTCTAGTTGCCTCCATAGTGAATCCTGTACAATATGGTAACTTAGGGAAAATGGTGTTTCACATTCTCTTGTTATACTGGTATCAGGGAAAATGAGACAACAAAGCTCAGCAAAGGACACCAAACCAAAGCATCTTCATAAAGAAGAAATGCTTCAGGCCATCTCCCATTGGAAAACAAGAAGGCTCTGTGTTCAATTTTCAAAAAATGCTAGGTAAGTTAAGATAGTGCAAATTTTCCTCAAGTTGGAGCTAAGTAGTGCCTCCCTTTGGGCTAATTATAATCTAACTACCTAAATAATCCCCAGATGTTCTAAAAATATCTAGATTCCCTCCTGTGGGAGACAGTGCTTTTATAACCTAGAGTTAAATCTTTTATCATCCAAGAATTTGGTTCACTGTTAGTGTTTGGAAATTTTCACCATTTTACTACATATTAAAAATAAAGATAAGGCAGGAAAATTATACTGATTATCCACTATGTTGTAGGAACTTTCCATATATTATCTCATTAACATTTAAACTATCCTCACAGAATTGCTATGTCAAATGAGATAGACCAAAAATATTTTGTAACGTGTAAACTGCTTTACAAATGTGAGTTTATTATATTTTCCACAATAAACCTATCATGCAGTGAAATGAAAAGCACCAAACCTTAGTAAAATGAAGAGACCATTAATGAGCTTCAATGTAGATACCAAGTTACAAGGTTGGTGACAGTTATTTTTAATCTGCTGGTTTTCTTCTTTGAGAAGGATAGAAACATATCTCTTCAAGGTAATATCGTTCCAAAGTAATAATAATAACACTATAGGCACAGTTTTTGGAGAACTGAAGTATGACAAATAAGAAAATGATCGTCTTTATTCTTTTGATACACATATGCTTACTCAAGAAAATTTTAAAAATCACTTCGAAGTCAAAATATATAAAACTAAAATATATTTTATGCCAAAATAGATTTCAATTATGTATATTTTTAGGTAAGTTTAAAAAAAATTACTGGAGTATAGTTGATTTACAATGTTGTGTTCTACTGAGGTGTAAGGCAAAATGAGTCAGTTATACATTTACATATATCAACTCTTTTTTTAGATTCTTTCCCCATATAGGTCATTACAGAGTACTGAGTAGAGCTCCCTGTGCTATACAGTAGGTTCTTATTAGATACCTATTTTATACATAGTAGTGTGTATATGTCAATCCCAAATTCCCAATTTATCCCTCCCCCACATTTCCCCCTGGTAACCAAAAGTTTGTTTTCTACATTTGTAACTCTATTTCTGTTTTGTAGATAAGTTCATTTGTACCCTTTTTATAGATTCCACATATAAGAGATATCATGATATTTGCCTTTCTCTGTCTGACTTACTTCACTCAGTATGAGAATCTCTAGGCCCATTCATGTTGCTGCAACTGGCATTATTTCTTTCTTTTATATGGCTGAGTAATATTCCATTGTATATATGTACAAGATCTTCTTTATCCATTCCTCTGTGAATGGACATTTAGGTTGCTTCCATGTCTTGGCTATTGTAAATAGTGCTGCAATGAATATTAGGGTGCATTTATCTTTTCAAATTATGGTTTTCTCTGGATATTTGCCCAGGAGTGGGATTGCTGGATCATATGGTAGCTCTACTTTTAGTTTCTTAAGGAACCTCCATACTGTTCTCCATAGTGGCTGTACCAATTTACATTCCCACCAACAGTGTAGGAGTGTTCCCTTTTCTCCACACTCTCTCTAACATTTATTGTTTTTAGATTTTTTGATGATAGCAATTCTGACTGGTGTGAAGTGATACCTCATTGTAGTTTTGATTTGCATTTCCCTAATGATTAATGATGTTGAGCATCTTTTCATGTGTTTTTTGGCCATCTGTATGTCTTCTTCAGAGAAATGTCTATTTAGATTTTCTGCCCATTTTTTTGAATTTTATTTTTTAATACAGCATGTTGTTATTACTTATCTATTTTATACATATTAACATATATATGTCAATCCAAATCTCAAAATTCATCCCACCACCACCACCACCCTCAATTTCCCCCCTTGGTGACCATACGTTTTTTCTCTACATCTTTCTCTCTATTTCTTCCTTGTAAATGGATTCATCTGTACCATTTTTCTATATTCTACATATATGTGTTAATATACGATATTTGTTTTTCTCCTTCTGACTTACTTCACTCTATATGACAGTCTCTAGGTCCATCCATGCCTCTACAAATGACCCAATTTCATTGTTTTTATGGCTGAGTAATATTCCATTGTATATATATGTACCACATCTTCTTTATCCATTCATCTGTTAATGGACATTTAGGTTTCTTCCATGACCTGGCTATTGTAAATAGTGCTGGAATGAACATCGGAGTTCATATGTCTTTTTGAATTACAGTTTTCTCTGGGTATATACCCAGGGGTGGGATTGCTGGGTCATATGGTAATTCTATTTTTAGTATTTTAAGGAACCTCCATACTGTTCTCCATAGTGGCTGTATCAATTTACGTTCCCACCAACAGTGCAAGAGAGTTCCCTTTTCTCCACACGTTCTCCAGCATTTGTTTTTTAGATTTTCTGATGGCCATTCTGACTGGTGTGAGGTGATACCTCATTGTAGTTTTCATTTGCATTTCTCTAATAATTAGTGATGTTGAGCAGCTTTTCATGTACCTCACGGACATCTGTATGTCTTCTTTGGAGAAATGTCTATTTAAACCTTACCTGCATTTTTTGATTGGGTGATTTCTTTTTTTTTTTACATTTACCTGCAGACCTGTTTTTACATTTTGGAGATTAATCCCTTGTCAGTTGCTTCATTTGCAAATATACTCTCCCATTCTGAGGGTTGTGTTTTCATTCTGTGTATGGTTTCCTTTCCTGTGCAAAAGCATTTATGTTTAATTATGTCCTATTTTTAAAAAAAAATTTGCTTTTATTTTCATTACTCTAGAGGTGGATCAAAAAAGATCTTCTGCAATTTCTGTCGAAAAGTATTCTGCCTCTGTTTTCCTGTGAGAGTTTTAGAGTGTCTGGCCTTACATTTAGGTCTTTAATCCATTTTGAGTTTATTTTTGTGTATGGTGTTAAGGAGTGTTCTAATTTCATTCTTTTACATGTAGCTGTGCAGTTTTCCCAACACCAATTATTGAAGAGACTGTCTTTTCTCCACTATATATTCTTGCCTCTTTTGTACATTAGGTGACTATAGGTGTGTGGATTTATCTCTCTCTGGACTAGCTATCCTATTCCATTGATCTATGTTTCTGTTTTTGCACCATAATCATACTGTTTTGATGACTGTAGCTTTGTAGTATAGACTGAACTCAGGGAGCCTGATTCTTCCAGCTCCATTTTTATTTTTCAAGACCGTTTGGCTATTCATGGTCTTTTGTATTTCCAAACGAATTGTAAATTTATTTGCTCTAGTTCTGTGAAAAGTGCCATTAGCATTTTCATAGGGATTGTATTGAATCTGTAGATTGCTTTGGGTAGTATAGTCATTTTCAAAATATTGATTCTTTCAGTGAAGAGCATGATATATCTCACCAACTGTTTGTGTCATCTTTGATTTATTTCATCAATATCATATAGTTTTCTGAGAACAAGTCTTTTGATGAGCTCTAGTAGTTTCCTCCTAGCCTCTTTAGGATTTTCTATGTATAGTATCATGTTCTCTGCAAAGAGTGACAGTTTTATTTCTTCTGTTCCAGTTTGGATTCTTCTTATTTCTTTTTCTTCTCTGACTGTTGTGGCTAGGATTTCTGAAACTATGTTGAATAATAGTGGCAAGAGTGGACATCCTTATCTTGTTCCTGATCTTAGAGGAAATGCTTTCAGTTTTTCAGCATTGAGAATGATGTTTTCTGTGAGTTTGTCATATATGGCCTTTACTATCTTCATGTAGGTTACCTCTATGCCCACATTCTAGAAAGTTTTTATCATAAATTGGTTTTGAATATTGTCAGAAGCTTTTCTGCATCTACTAAGATGAAAATATGGTTTTTATTTTTCAGTTTGTTAATATGGTGTATCACACTGATTTACATATATTGAAGAATCCTTGCATCCCTGGGATAAATCCCACTTGATCATGCTGTATGATCCTTTGAATGTGTTGTTAGATTTGGATTGCTAGTATTTTGTTCAGCATTTTTTGCATCTACCTTCATCAGTGATATTGCCCTATAACCTCCTTTTTTGTGATATCTTTGTCTGCTTTTGCTATCAGGGTGATGATGGCCTCATAGAATGAACTTCGCAGTGTTCCACCCTCTGCAATTTTTTGAAATAGTTTCAGAATGGTTGGTGTTAACTCTTCTCTAAATGTTTGATATAATTCACCTGTGAAGTTGTCTGGTCCTGGAGTTTTGTTACTTGGAAGATTTTAATCATAGTTTCAATTTCATTACTTTTGGTTGATCTGTTCATATTTTCTATTTTTTTCTGTTTCAGTCTTGGAAGGTTGTATTTTTTTTAGAATTTGTCCATTTCTTTTAGTGCCCATTTTATTGGTGTATAGTTTCTTGTGGTAGTCTCTTATGATCCTTTGTATTTCTATGGTGTCTATTTAAATTCTCCTTTTTCATTTCTAATTTTATTGATTTGAGTCTGCTCCATTTTTCTCTTCATGAGTCTGGCTAAATGATTATCAATTACGTTTATCTTCTCAAAGAACAAGCTTTTAATTTCATTGATCTTTTCTATTTTTTTCTTTGTCTCTATTTCATTTATGTCTGCTCTGATCTTTTTTATTTCTTTCCTTTTACTAATTTTTAATTTTGTTTGTTCTTTTTCTCTAGTTGCTTTAAGTGTAATGTTAGGTTGTTTATTCGAGATTTTTCTTGTTTCCTGAGATAAGATTATATTTCTATATACTTCCCCCTTAGAACTGCTTTTGCTGTGTCCCACAGGTTTTGGATCTTCATGTTTTCATTGTCATTTGTCTCCAGGTATTTTCTGATTTACTCTTTGATTTCTTCAGTGATCTATTGGCTATTTAGTGACATATTGTTTAGCCTCTATGTGTTTGTGTTTTTACATTTTTTTCTGTTATTAATTTCTAATTGCATAGCATTGTGGTTGGAAAAGATGCTTGATATGATCTCAATTTTCTTAAATTTACCAAGGCTTGATTTGTGACCTAAGATGAGACCCATCCTGTTGATTGTTCCATGTGCATTTGAGAAGAAAGTGTATTCTGCTGTTTTTGGATGGAATGTCTTATAAATATCAATTAAGTCCTTCTGGACTAAAGTGTCATTTAAGGCCTGTGTTTCTTTATTGATTTTCTGTCTGGATGATCTGTCCATTGATGAGTGTGGGGTGTTAAGCTTCCCCACTATTATTACACTACTGTCAATTTCCCCTTTTATGCCTGTTAGCATTTTCCTTATATATTGAGGTGCTCTTATGTTGCATGCATATATATTTACAATTGTTATATATTCTTCTGGATTGATTCCTTCATCATTATGTAGTGTCTTTCTTTGTCTCTTGTAACCGTCTTTATTTTAAAGTCTATATCATCTGATATGAGTATTGCTACTCCAGCTTTCTTTTGATTTCCATTTGCATGGGGTATCTTTTTCTATCCCCATACTTTCCATCTCTATGTGTCCTTAGGTCTGAAGTGGGTCTCTTGTAGACAGCATATATACAGGTTTTACTTTTGTATCCATTCAGCCAGTCTACGTCTTTTGGTTGAAACATTTAATCCATTTACATCTAAGGTAATTATCAATATGTATGTTCCCATTGCTGTTTTCTTAATTGTTTTGGGTTTGTTTTTGGAGGTCTTGTTTCTTCCCTTCCTCTTTTGTTCTCTCTTGTGCTTTGATGACCATCTTTAGTGTTTTGTTTGGGGTGTTTTTGTTTTTTTTAATGTGTATCTATTGTGGGATTTTTGTTTTTTGGTTTGTATTTCCTATGAGGTTTTGATATAGCAGTATATATATATATATATATATATATATATATATATAGAGAGAGAGAGAGAGAGAGAGAGAGAGAGAGAGAGATACACAAAGTTGTTTTAAGTTGCTTGTCTTTTTCCCACCTACAGAAGTTCCTGTAACATTTGTTGTTAAGCTTATTTGTTGGTGCTGAAGTCTCTTACCTTTTTCTTGTCTGTAAATCTTTTGATTTCTGTATCTAATCTGAATTAGAGCCTTGCTGGGTAAAAATTCTTGATTGTAGTTTTTTCCCTTTCATCACTTGAAATGTATTCTTCCACTTCCTTCTGGCCTACAGAGTTTCTGCTGAAAAATTAGCTGATAACCCTAAGAGGATTCTGTTGTACGTTATTTGTTGCTTTTCCTTGTTGCATTTAATATTTTTTGTGTGGCTTTAATTTTTGTCTGTTTGATTAATATGTGTCTTGACATGTTCCTCCTTGGGTTCATCCTGTATGGGTCTCTCTGAACTTCCTGGACTTGAGTGAGTGGTTCCTTTTTCATGTTAGGGAAGTTTTCATCTGTAATATCTTCAAATATTTTCTCAGGCCCTTTCTCTTTCTCTTCTCCTACTGGGACATCTCTAATGTCAGTGTTAGTGTGTTTAATCTCAGAAGTCTCTGAGATTGTCCTCATTCCTTTTCATTCTTTTTTCCTGTTTGTGGCAGTGATTTCCACCACTCAGGCTTCCAGCTCACTTATTCATTTTTCTGCTTCAGTTATTCTGCTATTAATTCCTTCTAGTGTATTTTTCATTTCAGTTTTTGTATTGTTCATCTCAGTTTGTTCTTTAAATATTCTAGCTCCTTCTTAAGCATTTCTTGTATCTTTTCAATCAGTGCCTTTATTCTTTTTCTGAGATTTTGAATCATCTGTACTATCATTACTCTGAATTATTTTTCAAGCTGGTTGCCTATCTCCTCTTCATTTAGCTGTTCTTGTGAGTTTTTATCTTGTTCCTTTATTTTCAGTGTATTTCTTTGTTATCTCATTTTGTCTACCTTTTTGTGTTTCTGGTCTCCTTTCCACAGGCTGCAGGATTGTAGTTCCTCTTTGTTCTAGTGTCTGCCCCTTGGTTGGTGAGCATGGTACAGGGGCTTGTGCAGGCTTCTTGTTCAGAAGGACTGATGCCTGCCCTCTGGTGGGTGGATCTGGGTCTTGTGCCTTTGATGGGCAAGGCCATGTCAAGCAGTGTGCTTTGAGTTGGTTGTGAGCTCAGTGTGACTTTAGGCAATCTATCTTCTGATGGGTGGGTTTGTGTTCCTATCTTTTCAGTTGTTTGACCTGGCCTTCCAGGACTGCAGCCTGCATGTTGTTGGGTGAGTCCAGGTCTTGGTGCTGAAATGTGGACCTCTGGGAGAACTTACTCTGATCAATATTCCCTGATGTTTCCACTACCAGTGTCCTTGTCCCCACATTGAGCTATAGTTGACCTTCACCTCCCCAGGAGACATTCCAAGATACCCAGGTATGTGTAGCCCATGTTTCTATGGAGGTATTGCTTTGTGCTGGCTCCCAGTGCACATAAGACCTTGAGTGTGTCCTCCAAGAGTGGAGTCCTCCTGTTCCCCAGTCCTGTGTAGCTCCTGCACTCAAGCCCAACTTGCCTTCAAGGCTAAAGGCTCTGGGCGTTCTTCCTCCTTTTGCCAGACCCTCAGACTGTCTTGGAAGGCTATTTTTTATGTGGGAATGTACCTGTGTAGCCTGCATGGGTTTAATAATTTTTGGTGTGAGGGCTGTTTTTAGTATAGATGTCTGCCACCTCTTTCCTCAGTTAATGCTGGCTGTTATTGCCTTGATAGGAAGTGTGACTGATGTTTGGTGACCAGAGCCTTCAATGGATATTGAGCAAGGCCTCCCATTTGCTCTGTGGTTGTCACTGTCCTGTCAGAGGTGGGGTCTGCTCCCTAGTTGTTGGAGTAGAGGCCCCAAGATCTCCCAGATCTGTTTCTTAGCAGTGTTTTTAATCTGTGGTGAGAGGTATGTGCGATCAGAGCACTCCCACTGGGAGGGAAGCCACTGAGTATTCCTCCCCTGGAGCTGTTCACCTATGGGTGTGCTCTGTTCTGTCACCTTTAACCCATTTTGCAAGCTCTCAGATTACAGTATTGTTGTCACTGCCTTTGGCACCACCTTAACCATGGGTATGCCAGCAATTGCCCTGGTGTCTCTCAAACGTTGTTACCAGGCAACCAGCATCGATCCACTGAAGTCAGGTCCCAGGATTGCAGTAATCTTGGATCTGGACCCATTGTGGGCACTATGGGGGCAGCTCAGACTCTGGCCTGGCCCAAATACCATATGTGCCCACAAAGTCTACAGCTGCTAAAGCTAGACCCATCTTGGCTGCAGGAGTACTTATTGTCTGTTCAGATGTTCTGCAGGAGCTGAGTTTATAAAGCTAGTTACATGGGTGTCAATTCATGGTTTGTGCAGCTGCATGTAGAGATTTCAGCTTTTTTTCCTTAGTTGCACAGCCTCTGGGGCTCAGCTGTGGTTTGGGCCTCAACTATGCATGTGGGACACCCACAGTGTTCTGCTCCTGAGGCTGCCCTGGAGCACACAAGTCTGCCCCAGCAAGGAGGGGGAGCAGAGGCAGTGGCCTCCAGAATTGTGGGAGCCCTGATGTGGACTAGTTGCATGTGGGAGTCAGCGGCCATAAGCATGAGAAAGCCAGCCCTGGAAGAAGTTCTTCCTAGTGTCCATGGAGGCAGGGGTTAGCAAGTGGGGAGAGAGGCTGCAGTGGTGCACCTACTCCTTGTGTGTCACTCAAGAATGGTGCTTCACTTCTATGGCAGTCCAGGTTTCCTCCACAAGCATTCCCCATTGTGGATTTCCTCACTCCAGTTCCCTCAGGCTGTCTTTTTGCAGCCAACAGGAGTCCTCTTCCCAGGTCTGCTGTCTAAACCCCACGTTCCAGCACCCAGCCCCTGTCAGACACATGTCTCAGGTTGGGGCACACAGGGCTGTCACACAGACCATCTGTGTATGTCTCACTCTGTCTTACCTGCCATAGACCAGCTGCTGCAGTCTCCTCTGATAGCCCGCATAGCTCCCCTTCTGTCCCAACTGAGTTCCCCAGTGGTGAGGGTGCTTCCCCTGATGTGGGAACTTCTCCTCTCCTTCAGCTCCCCTACCAGGGGTGCAGGTCCTGTCTGGCTTCCTCTCCTCTCCCTTTTCCTTTCTTCTTTCATCTTACCTGGTTATATGGGGATCATTCTTGTCCTTTTAGGTGTCTGAGGTCTTCTGCTAGTGTTTGGCCCATTCTCTGTGAGAGTTGTCCCATTTGTAGGTGTATTCTTGATGCACTTGTGGGGAGAGATGAACTCTTCATCCTCCTACTCCTCCGCCATCTTGACTCCTCTAAAATTGAAGTTTTATAGTTATAATTTTCATTCTTTTGTTTTAGTCATATGAGAAAAGATATAACATTTCTCTATTTTCTCTTTAAAAAAACCAATAAATCAAAAGTGGTTTTCTAAAAGGAAGCTAGATCAATGTAATCAGTTTTTATTATAAAGAAGATGCTTTCAACATTTCTTCTAACAGAGTATCATGAGGCTTATTCAACCCTACTTACAAGGGACAGGTTTTAAGTAACACTAAACTTGTTTTATGATCACATAAAATAGTTTTTGATTTATCATTAGTCCAAATTGGTTTCAGATTACCCAGAATGTGTAGCCCCACAGTAAATATAGTAAATCCCCTACATACAAATGAGTTCCATTCTGAGAGCACATTCATAAGTCCAATTTGTTTGTAGGTCCAACAGACTTACCCTAGGTACCCAACTAACACAATCACTCTATAGTACTGTACTGTAATAGGTTTATAATACTTTTACACAAATAACACATAAAAAACAAACACAGAAAAATAAAGAAAACATTTTCAATCTTACAGTACTTTGAAAAGTACAGTAGTACCAGCTACATCACCGCTGCTTTTATGCTTGC
Source organism: Tursiops truncatus (assembly GCF_011762595.2). Classification (NCBI taxonomy): domain Eukaryota; kingdom Metazoa; phylum Chordata; class Mammalia; order Artiodactyla; family Delphinidae; genus Tursiops; species Tursiops truncatus. Next base: position 63,441,731 of record NC_047055.1, on the reverse strand, counting down.
TTCCAGACATCCTGGGCTTGAAACAAAGATACTGTACTACTGTACTGTATACAGTACTGTTCAGTAAAGTACACAAAAGCACAATTGCTTGTACAGAATGCACACATGTGACAACGTACACCAGACACATGAACTAACTTACGTGATTGGACACGCAAACACATGTTCACATCTTTGAAAGTTCACAACTTGAAGGTTCGTATGTAGGGGACTTACTGTACTACAAGAGAAAGTTATTTTCATCAGTATCACTATTTGTAAAGTAATAAAAATTATATGAGGAAATTTCTAGACTACATGTCTTGAATGTTCACAGTAACATAAAATTTTATCAGGAGGCTGTAGTCCTAGTGTACTTTTCTGAATGGTTTCTTGTGTTGCTGAAGAAGATCAATACACTTTTCCACCCATCAACTAAACTACACTACATATTGTTAATCAAACAAACATTGACTGTGCTTTCCTTCCTTCAGGCCATACTCCCACAATTCTCTCAGCCTTGAAGGAAGACTCTTCATTCATCCTTGCCCATCCAAACAAATTTACCTACACTTTAAGATTTACCTCCATGTTCCCCATGATGAAGCCTTTCTTATCCAAATACATACAGACTGAAAAGCATTACCTCTTATGAATGCCCACAGCATGTTATATATTTATTAATCCTATTTCATTTTTAATAAATATTTTATTTGGTCTTTTTTTAAAAAAACATGGAATTATTTCATTGATATATTTTATTTCTCCATTACTAGATAGTCCTTTGAGCATAGGCTCCTGTGCTGTATCCTCCACAACACAGCCTACCTCATACTGCGTTCTGTACAAATAGGTGTTCAATAAGTGTTTGTTGAATTGAGATTTAACTAAATATCTAGATGATAGGGTTGCCTCCAATGTTAAGCTCAGTTCCAGAACACTCTAGATCTTGAAGATTTCTCTGACCTTCATCAGTATTACAGGAACTTGAAAACAATGTTCCAATTTGGTTATCATTGTAGAGAGATATTTATGTGGTATATATGCTCTGTAACTTAACCTTGACAGCTTCTTTTTTTCTCTACACCTTTAGGTTAGAAAGTAAACATTTTTCTTTGTCAGTCTATTTATCTGAGTAATATTACTCAATAAATTATTAAATGACAAAAGTGGCTTAGACATCAAATGAGTTGAGATAAAATGAGTTGTGTGTTAGATGAAAGGAACATCAAGTTTGGAGTCAAAAAGCATCAAAGTGTCATTCTATCAATAATTAACATGCCCAATTCAATAAAATTTTTTGGGCTGCAAATTCCTAATACGTTAAAAGAAACATTATAACTCTCAACCTATCTACCCTGTAGACTACTGAAAGTACATCGATTCATTCATCAAATATTTATTGAGGGCTCACTTTGTGTTAGACGCTATTGTAGGAACAGAAGAAAAGAACAATGAATACAAGAGAAAAAATCCTGTTCTCATAGATTTTACATTCTAATTGGGAAAATGATAATAAACTAAACTATAAAACAATAACCAATAAATTATAAGGTAGCAATAAATTTAATAAGATAAATTATCATGTAAGAGAAAGAGACTGGGTTAAACATTAATTGAGACTGAGTGCCCAGGAAAGTCCTAATTAAAGATACATTTGAACTGAGAGCTGATTGGAAAGAAGGAGCAAACAATGTAAATATCTGATATCAGAATGTTTCAGACAGAAGGAAAAAAAATGTTAAAAGGGTATTAGGTGAGAATAAATTTGGTGTGCTATTAGTAAAAATGTATGGCTATTATGGCTAGAGCAGAGTGATGGAGACAGTGACAGAAAATGAGGTCAGAGAGATAAGCATAGTCCAGATTACTTAAGGGCATGTATGCCAAAGTAAATAGTTTAAATTTATTCTAGATATCATGGGGAGCCAACAAAGGGTGTTAAACTGAGAAGTAATGAAATCTTATTTATATTTTTAAAATATTACATTGACTGTGGAAAAGGAGTTAATTAAGTCAGTAACTGACAGCAGATTTTTCTATGCAGATGTTCACTACTTATCAGGTATTCACTTTTCACTCCAAAAACATAGAAATGCTCAATAAAATTTTATCACATAAAAATTTTAAGACATAGATTAGCTCAAAAGAAAAGAAAGGAAATTCTCAAATATCAGAAATGAATAAGAATCTCAAAACCAGAGTGCTAAATACATATCAGCTGATGTTATAATAACCTAGGAAGCTAGAGTCTAGAGTTCTCAAGTGGCCTTGGGTCTGTGAAAAAATTGAAACAACTCATTTGCATAAAGGCTGAGATACTGAAGGACTGCTACCTTCATGAAAATAGACCAGAAAATCCCACCCTCACATGTCAGGGAATTAGACAGGCAGCTATCATCTGATCACTACTATGAAAGGAAAAAAAGGTTCCTATAAGACCCAACACAAGCAAAAATAAATAAATAATATAAATAAATTTATTAAAAAATATAGTCTAAATTATCAGGAAGAGAAGTTAAGGTAATGATATACAAAGAAATGATGTATGCAAAAGTGGAAAACTGAGGTCTCAGATGTTCCTTTATTATAAAATTTTATAAATTAAAAAAAAATCAAAATCCCCAAACTGTGCCATGATTAGATATAGGGTTTATATTTAAATAACTTTTATGGTTTTGGAAACCAAAGGCAAGAAATTAATATGAAAACTGACCTAAGACCAGTGAAACCACTGGGACAATGGCAAGAGCAAACACAGAAGCATTCTGTTGGGACTCTTCAACAATTCAGGGCTCTCTGGACATACATAACAAAAACAAAGTAAACACAAATAACATGAGCCCATATTTTAAAATTTAGCAAGACTCATCAGGATAAAAATAGAGGGAACCAGAATAAATAAAATCAGAATGTAAAAGGAAAAGTTACAAACAACACAACAGAAATACAAAAAGATCATAAGAGGGTACTAAGAAAAATTATACACCAACAAAATGGACAACCTAGAAGAAATGCATAAATATCTAGAAATGTATAATTTCACAAGACTGAATAAAAAAAAATAGAAAATACAGCACATTGATTACCAGTAATGAAATTGAATCAGTAATTTAAAAAAATTCCCAACAAACAAAAGTTCGAGACCAAATGGCTTCACAGATGAATCCTACTAAACATTTCAAAAGGAATTAACACCTATCCTTCTCAGACTATTCCAAAAATTTCAGAGGAAGGAATGCTTACAAACTTGTTCTTCAAGGCCAGCATCACCCTGATAACAAAACCAGACAAATACCATGAAAAGGAAAATAACAGGTCAATACCACTGATAAGTATAAATACAAAAGTCTTCAACAAAATATTTGCAAAATTAAATCAACAATATATTAAGAGAACCACACACCATGATCAAGCGAGGTTTATCCCAGAGATGCAAGGATGGTTCAATATCCACAAATCAGTCAATATGATACACTATGTTAAAAATTTAAGAATAGGGCTTCACTGGTGGCTCAGTGGTTGAGAGTCTGCCTGCCGGTGCAGGGGACGTGGGGTCGTGCCCTGGCCTGGAAGGATCCCACATGCCGCAGAGCGGCTGGGCCTGTGAGCCATGGCCGCTGAGCCTGTGCGTCTGGAGCCTGTGCTCCGCAGCAGGAGAGGCCACAACAGTGAGAGGCCCACTTACTGAAAAAAAAAAAAAAAGAATAAAAACCATATGATCATCTCAATAGATGCAGAAGAAGTTTTTAACAAAATTCAGCATTCATTTATGATAAAAACTCTCAACGAAATGGGTATAGAGGAGACATAACTCAATGTAATAAAGGCCTTATATAACAAACCTACAGCCAACATCATACTCAATGTGAAAAGCTGAAAGCACTTTATCTAACATCAGAAAAAAAACAAGGGTGGCCACTCCCACCACTTTTATTTAACATAGCATTGGAAGTCCTGGCCACAGCAGTCAGACAAGAAAAAAAATGAAAGGAATCCAAACTGGAAAGGATGAATTAGTAATGTCACTGTTTGCATATGACATGACACAATATATAGGAAATCCTAAAGAGTCCACTAAAAATCTACTAGAACTGATAAATTATTGGAGTAAAGTTGCAGGATATACAAAATTAATATACAGAATTCTGCTGCATTTCTCTACATAAACAACAAACTCTCAGAAAGAAAAATTATGAAAACAATACTATTCATAATTGCATGAAAATGAATAAAATACCTAGGAATAAATCTAACCAAAGATGTGTAAGACCTGTACTTGGAAAACTATAAGACACTGATGAAAGAAATTAAAGATGAAACAAACAAATGGAAAGATATCCTGTGTTCATGAATTAGAAGTATCAATACTGTCAAAATGACCATACCACCCAAAGCAATCTACAGATACAATTCAATCCCTATCAAAATGTTAATGGCATTTTTCACAGAATTAGAACAAATAATTCTACAATTTTTATGGAAGTACAAAAGACCTCAAACACTCAAAACAATCATAATAAAGAAAAACAAAGCTGGAGGTATCACATTCCCTGATTTCAAACTATACTACAAAGATATAGTAATCAAAACACTATGGTACTGACACAAAGACAAATAATGTCAATGGAACAAAATAGGGAGCCCAGAAATGAACTGACACTTAAATGGTCAATTAATCTTTGGCAAAGGAGGTAAGCATATTCAATGGGGAAAATATTTCCTCTTCAATAAATTATGTTGGAAAAACTGGAGAGTTACATGCAAAATAATCAAAGTGGACTACTTTCTCACACCATATACAAAAAAAAAAACCTCAAAATGGATTAAAGGAGAGACGAGGGGAAGATGGCGGAAGAGTAAGATGCAGAGATCACCTTCTTCCCCACAGATACACCAGAAATACATCTACACGTGGAACAACTGCTACAGAACACCTACTAAACGCGGGCAGAAGACCTCAGACCTCCCAAAAGGCAAGAAACTCCGCACGTACCTGGGTAGGGTAAAAGAAAAAACAGAGACAAAAGAATAGGGACAGGACCTGCCCCAGTGGGAGGGAAATGTGAAGGAGGAAAGGTTTCCACACACTAGGAAGTCCCTTAGTGGGCAGAGACAGTGGGTGGCAGAGGCGGGGAACTTCGGAGCCACAGAGGAGAGCACAGCAACAGGGGTGCGGAGGGAAAAGTGGGGAGATTCCCGCACAGAGGATCGGTGCCGACCAGCACTCACCAGCCCGAGAGGCTTGTCTGCTCACCCACTGGGGCAGATGGGGCTGCGAGCTGAGGCTTGGGCTTTGATCGGAGCACAGGGAGAGGACTGCGGTCGGTGGCGTGAACACAGCCTGAAGGGGTAAGTGCACCACGGCTAGCCGGGAGGGAGTCCAGGAAAAGGTCTGGAGCTGCCGAAAAGGCAAGAGATATTTTCTTCCCTCTTTGTTATCTGGTGCGCGAGGAGAGGGGATTAAGAGCACTGCTTAAAGGAGCTCCAGAGACGGGCGTGAGCCACGGCTAAAGGGCGCAGACCCCAGAGATGGGCAGGAGATGCTAAGGCTGCTGCTGCTGCAGCCAAGAAGCCTGTGTGCGAGCACAGGTCACTATCTACACTTCCTTTACGGGGAGACTGAGCAGCCCACCACTGCCGGGTTCCCGGGATCCAGGGACAACTTCCCCGGGAGAACGCACGGCGAGCCTCAGGCTCCTGCAATGTCACACTGGCCTCTGCCACTGCAGGCTCGCCACACACTCTGTGCCCCTCACTCCACCCGGCTTGAGTGAGACAGAGGCCCCGAATTAGTGGCTCCTTTAACCCCGTCCTGTCTGAGAGAAAAAAACATGCCCTCCGGCGACCTACACGCAGAGGCAGGGCCAAATCCAAAGTTGAGCCCTGGGAGCTATATGAACAAAGAAGAGAAAGGGAAATCTCTTCCAGCAGCATCAGAAGCAGCGAATTAAAACTCCACAACCAACTTGATGTACCCTGCATCTGTGGAATACATGAATAGACAATGAATCATTCCAAATTGTGGAGCCGTGTGGATGAAAGGCTCTTGGTGCTCCAGCCAAGAGTCAGTGCTGTGCCTCTGAGGTGGGAGAGCCAACTGCAGGACAGTGGTGCACAAGAGACCTCCCAGCTCCACATAATATCAAACAGTGAAAATCTCCCAGAGATCTCCATCTCAATGCCAACACTCAACTTCACTCAACGACCAGCAAGCCACAGTGCTGGACACCCTATGCCAAACAACTACCAAAACAGGAACACAACCCCACCCATTAGCAGAGAGGCTGTTTAAATCATAAGTCCACAGACACCACAAAACACACCACCAGACGAGGACTTGCCCACCAGAGAGATAAGATCCAGCCTCATCCACCACAACACAGGCAGTAGTCCCTTCCACCAGGAAGCCTACACAACCCACTGAACCAACCTTAGCCACTGGGGAGAGACACCAAAAACTACGAGAACTACAAACCCACAGCCTGTCAAAAGGAGACCCCAATCACAGTAAGATAAGCAAAATGAGAAGACAGAAAAACACAAAGGAGATGAAGGAGCAAGATAAAAACCCACCAGACCTAACAAATGAAGAGGAAATAGGCAGTCTACCTGAAAAAGAATTCAGAATAATGATAGTAAAGATGATACAAAATCTCAGAAATAGAATAGACAAAATGCAAGAAACACTTAACAAGGACCTAGAAGAACTAAAGATGAAACAAACAACGATGAACAACACAATAAACGAAATGAAAAATACTCTAGATGGGATCAATAGCAGAATAACTGAGACTGAAGAACGGATAAGTGACCTGGAAGATAAAATAGTGGAAATAAGTACTGCAGAGCAGAATAAAGAAAAAAGAATGAAAAGAACTGAGGACAGTCTCAGAGACCTCTGTGAAAACATTAAACACACCAACATTCGAATTATAGGGGTTCCAGAAGAAGAAGTGAAAAAGAAAGGGACTGAGAAAATATTTGAAAGGATTACAGTTGAAAACTTCCCTAATATGGGAAAGGAAATAGTTAATCAAGTCCAGGAAGCACAGAGAGTCCCATACAAGATAAATCCAAGGACAAATAAGCCAAAACACATATTAATCAAACTGTCAAAATTTAAATACAAAGAAAGCATATTAAAAGTAGCAAGGGAAAAACAACAAATAACACACAAGGGAAGCCCCATAATGTTAACAGCTGATCTTTCAGCAGAATCTCTGCAAGCCAGAAGGGACTGGCAGGACATATGTAAAATGATGAAGGAGAAAAACCTGCAAACAAGATTACTCTACCCAGCAAGGATCTCATTCAGATTTGATGGAGAAATTAAAATCTTTACAGACAAGCAAAAGTTGAGAGAGTTCAGCACCACCAAACGAGCTTTACAACAAATGCTAAAGGAACTTCTCTAGGCAAGAAACACAAGAGAAGGAAGACCTACAATAATGAATCCAAAACAATTTAGAAAATGGGAATAGGAACATACATATTGATAATTACCTTAAGTGTAAATGGACTAAATGCTCCCACCAAAAGACACAGATTGACTGAATGGATGCAAAAACAAGACCCATATATATGCTGTCTACAAAAGATCCACTTCAGACCTAGAGACACATACAGACTGAAAGTAAGGGGATGGAAAAAGATATTCCATGCAAATGGAAACCAAAAGAAAGCTGGAGTAGCAATTCTTATATCAGAGGAAATAGACTTTAAAATAAAGACTATTAGAAAAGACAAAGAAGGACACTACATAATGATCAAGGGATCGATCCAAGAAGAAGATATAGCAATTGTAAATATTTATGCACCCAACATAGGAGAACCTCAATACATAAGGCAAGTACTAACAGCCAAAAAATAGGAAATTGACAGTAACACATTCATAGTAGCTGACTTTAACACCCCACTTTCACCAATGGACAGATCATCCAAAATGAAAATAAATAAGGAAACACAAGCTTTAAATGATACAATAAACTAGATAGACTTAATTGATATTTATAGGACACTCCATCCAAAAACAACAGAATACACATTCTTCTCAAGTGCTCATGGGACATTCTCAAGGATAGATCATATCTTGGGTCATAAATCAAGTCATAGTAAATTTAAGAAAATTGAAATTGTATTAACTATCTTTTCCGAACACAACGCCATGAGACTAGTTATCAATTACAGGAAAAGATCTGTAAAAACTACAAACATATGAAGGCTAAACAATACAATACTTAATAATGAAGTGATCACTGAAGAAATCAAAGAGGAAATTAAAATGTACCTAGAAACAAATGACAATGCAGACATGACGACCCAAAACCTACGGGATTCAGCAAAAGCAGTTTTAAGAGGGAAGTTTATAGCAATACAAACCTACTTAAGAAACAGGAAACACCTCGAATAAACAACCTAACCTTGCACTGAAAGCAATTAAAGAAAGAAGAACAAAAAAACCCCGAAGTTAGCAGAAGGAAAGAAATCATAAAAATCAGATCAGAAATAAATGAAAGAGAAATGAAGGAAATGATAACAAAGATGAATAAATCTAAAAGCTTGTTCTTTGAGAAGATAAACAAAATACATAAACCAATAGCCAGACTCATCAAGAAAAAAGGGGGAAGACTCAAATCAATAGAATTAGAAGTGAAAAAGGAGAAGTAACAACTGACACTGCAGAAATACAGAAGATCATGAGAGATTACTACAAGCAACTCTATGCCAATAAAATGGACAACCTGGAAGAAATGGACAAATTCTTAGAAATTCACAACCTGCCAAGACTGAATCAGGAAGAAATAGAAAATATGAACAGACCAATCACAAGCACTGAAATTGAAACTGTGATTAAAAATTTTCCAACAAAAAAAAGCCCAGAACCAGATGGCTTCACAGGCGAATTCTATCAAACATGTAGAGAAGAGCTAACACCTATCCTTCTCAAACTCTTCCAAAATATAGCAGAGGGATGAACACTCCCAAACTCATTCTACGAGGCCACCATCATCCTGATACCAAAACCAAACAAAGAGGTCACAAAGGAAGAAAACTACAGGGCAATATCACTGATGAACATAGATGCAAATATCCTCAACAAAATACTAGCAAACAGAATCCAACAGCACATTAAAAGGATCATACACAATGATCAAGAGGGGTTTATTCCAGGAATGCAAGGATTCTTCAATATACGCAAATCAATCAATGTGATAAACCATATTAACAAGTTGAAGGAGAAAAACCATATGATCATCTCAATAGATGCAGAGAAAGCTTTTGACAAAAGTCAACACCCATTTTTGAAAAAATCCCTGAAGAAAGTAAACATAGAGGGAACTTTCCTCAACATAATAAAGGCCATATATGACAAACCCACAGCCAACATCATCCTCAATGGTGAAAAACTGAAAGCATTTCCACTAAGGTCAGGAAGAAGACAAGGTTGCCCACTCTCACCGCTCTTATTCAACATAGTTTTGGAAGTTTTAGCCACAGCAATCAGAGAAGAAAAGGAAATAAAAGAATCCAAATAAGAAAAGAAGAAGTAAAGATGTCACTGTTTGCAGATGACAAGATACTATATATAGAGAGTCCTAAAGGTGCTACCAGAAAATTACTAGAGCTAATTAATGAATTTGGTAAAGTAGCACAATACAAAATTAATGCACAGAAATCTCTGCCATTCCTATACACTAATGATGAAAAATCTGAAAGTGAAATCAAGAAAACACTCCCATTTACCATAGCAACAAAAAGAATAAAATATCTAGGTATAAACCTACCTAAGGAGACAAAAGACCTGTATGCAGAAAATTATAAGACACTGATGAAAGAAATTAAAGGTGATACAAATAGATGGAGAGATATACAACGTTCTGGGATTGGAAGAATAAACATTGTGAAAATGACTCTACTACCCAAAGCAATCTACAGATTCAGTGCAATCCCTATCAAATTACCACTGGCATTTTTCACAGAACTAGAACAAAAAAACTCACAATTTGTATGGAAACATAAAAGATCCCGAATAGGCAAAGCAATCTTGAGAACGAAAAACAGACCTGGAGGAATCAGGCTCCCTGACTTCAGACTATACTATAAAGCTACAGTAATCAAGACAGTATGGTACTGGCACAAAAGCAGAAAGATAGATCAATGGAACAGGATAAAAAGCCCGAGATAAAACCACGCACATATTGTCACCTTCTTTTTGATAAAGGAGGCAGGAATATACAGTGGAGAAAGGACAGCCTCTTCAATAACTGGTGCTGGAGAAACTGGACAGGTACATGTAAAAGTATGAGATTAGATCACTCCCTAACACCATACACAAAAATAAGCTCAAAATGGATTAAAGACCGAAATATAAGGCCAGAAACTATAAAACTCTTAGAGGAAAACATAGGCCGAACACTCTATGACACAAATCACAGCAAGATCCTTTTTGAACCACCTACTAGAGAAATGGAAATAAAAACACAAATAAGCAAGTGAGACCTAATGAAACTTCAAAGCTTCTGCACAGCAAAGGAAACCATAAACAAGACCAAAAGACAACCTTCAGAATGGCAGAAAATATCTGCCAATGAAGCAACTGACAAACGATTAATTTCCAAAATATACAAGCAGCTCATGAAGCTCAATAACAAAAAATACAAACAACCCAATCCAAAAATGGGCAGAAGACCTAAATAGACATTTCTCCAAAGAAGATATACAGACTGCCAACAAACACATGAAAGAATGCTCAACATCATTAATCATTAAAGAAATGCAAATCAAAACTGCAACGAGGGGGGGACCTTGAAGATGGCGGAAGAGTAAGACGCGGAGATCACCTTCCTCCCCACAGATACACCAGAAATACATCTACACGTGGAACAACTCCTACAGAACACCTACTGAAGGCTGGCAGAAGACCTCAGACCTCCCAAAAGGCAAGAAACTCCCCAAGTACCTGGGTAGGGCAAAAGAAAAAAAGAAAAAACAGAGACAAAAGAATAGGGACGGCACCTGCACCAGTGGGAGGGAGCTGTGAAGGAGGAAAAGTTTCCACACACTAGGAAGCCCCTTCACGGGCGGAGACTGCGGGAGGCGGAGGGGGGAGCTTCGAAGCCGCGGAGGAGTGCACAGCAACGGGTGCGGAGGGCAAAGCGGGGAGATTCCCGCACAGAGGATCGGTGCCGACTGGCACTCACCAGCCCGAGAGGCTTGTCTGCTCACCCGCAGGGGCGGGCGGGGCTGCGAGCTGAGGCTCGGGTTTCGGTTTCGAACGGAGCGCAGGGAGAGGACTGGGGTTGGTGGCTTGAACATAGCCCGAAGGGGTTAGTGCACCATGGCTAGCCGGGAGGGAGTCCGGGGAAAAGTCTGCACCTGCTGAAGAGGCAAGAGACTTTTTCTTCCCTCTTTGTTTCCTGGTGCGCGAGGAGAGGGGTTTAACAGCGCTGCTTAAAGGAACTCCAGAGAGGGGCGCGAGCCGCGGCTAAAAGTGCGGACCACAGAAACGGGCGGGAGACGCTAAGGCTGCTGCTGCCGCCACCAAGGGTCCTGTGTGTGAGCACAGGTCACTCTCCACACCTCTCTTCCGCGGAGCCTGTGCAGCCTGCCACTGCCAGGTTCCCAGGATCCAGGGACAACTTCCCCGGGAGAACGCACGGCGGGCCTCGGGGTGGTGCAACGTCACCCTGGCCTCTGCCGCCGCAGGCCCGCGCCGCACACACTGCCCCTCTCTCCTCCCTGGCCTGAGTGCACCAGAGCCCCCGAATCAGCGGCTCCTTTAACCCCGTCCTGTCTGAGCAAAAAACAGACGCCCTCCAGCGACCTACACGCAGGCGGGGCCAAATCCAAAGCTGAGCCCCTGTGAGCTGTGAGTACAAAGAAGAGAAAGGGAAATTTCTCCCAGCAGCCTCAGAAGCAGCAGATTAAAGCTCCACAATCAACTTGATATACCCTGCATCTGTGGAATACCTGAATAGACAAGGAATGATCCCAAATTGAGGAGGTGGACTTTGGGAGCAAGATCTATGATTTTTTTTCCCTTTTCCTCTTTTTGTGAATGTGTATGTGTATGCTTCTGTGTGAGATCTTGTCTATATAGTCTTCCTTCCACCATTTGTCCTAGGGTTCTATCCGTCCATGGTTTTTTTAAAAAAATTTTTCTTAATATTTAATTTTAATAACTTTCTTATACTTTATCTTCGTTCTTTCTTTCTTTCTTTCCTTCCTTCCTTCCCTCCTTTAGACAACAAACCATCCTAAATTGAATAGGTGGTGTCTGAGAGCAAGATTAATGATTTTTCCCCCTTTACCTCTTTTTGTGAGGGTGTATGTGTATGCTTCTGTGTAAGATTTTGTCTGTATAGCTTTGCTTCCAACATTTGTCCTAAGGTTCTATCCGTCCCTTTTTATTTTCTAAATAGGAATTTTTTAATTCAATAACTTTATTATACTTTATTTTATTTTTACTGTATCTTCTTTCATTCTGTCTTTTTTCTTCTTTCCCTCCTTCCTTCCTTCCTCACTCCCTCCCTCCCTCCTTTCTTTCCTTCTTGCCTTCTTTCCTTCTTTGCTTCTTTCTTTCTTTCCTCCTTCCTTCCTTCCTTCCTTCCTTCCTTCCCTCCTTTCCTTCTTTCTTTCCTCATACTTCAACTAATTCTCTCTACTTTTTCTCCCTTTTATTCTGAGCCGTCTGGATGAAAGGCTCTTGGTGCTCCAGCCAAGAGTCAGGGCTCTGCCTCTGAGGTAGGAGAGCTAACTTCAGGACACTGGTCAACAAGAGACCTCCCAGCTCCACATAATATCAAATGGCGAAAATCTCCCAGAGACCTCCATCTTAACACCAGCACCCAGCTTCACTCAACCACCAGCAAGCCACATTGCTGGACAACCTATGCCAAACAACTAGCAAAACAGGAACACAACCCCACCCATTAGCAGAGAGGCTGCCTAAAATCATAATAAGGCCACAGACACCCCAAAACACACCACCAAACGTGAACCTGCCCACTAGAGAGACAAGATCCAGCCTCATCCACCACAACACAGGCACTAGTCCCCTCCACCAGGAAGCCTACACAACCCACTGAACCAACCTTAGCCACTGGAGACAGACATCAAAAACAGTGGGAGCTATGAACCTGCAGCCTGCAAAAAGGAGACCCCAAACACAGTAAGATAAGCAAAATGAGAAGACAGAAAAACACACAGCAGATAAAGGAGCAAGATAAAAATGCACCAGACCTAACAAATGAAGAGGAAATAGGCAGTCTACCTGAAAAAGAATTCAGAATAATGATAGTAAGGATGATCCGAAATCTTAGAAATAGAATGGACAAAATGCAAGAAAGAGTTAATAAGGACCTAGAAGAAATAAAGATGAAACAAGCAACGATGGACAACACAATAAATGAAATTAAAAGTCCTCTAGATGGGATCAACAGCAGAATAACTGAGGCAGAAGAATGGATAAGTGACCTGGAAGATAAAATAGTGGAAATAACTACTGCAGAGCAGAATAAAGAAAAAAAAAATGAAAAGAACTGAGGACAGTCTCAGAGACCTCTGGGACAACATTAAATGCACCAACATTCAAATTATAGGGGTTCCAGAAGAAGAGAAAAAGAAAGGGACTGAGAAAATATTTGAAGAGATTATAGTTGAAAACTTCCCTAATATGGGAAAGGAAATAGTTAATCAAGTCCAGGAAGCACAGAGAGTCCCATACAGGATAAATCCAAGGAGAAATACGCCAAGACACATATTAATCAAACTGTCAAAAATTAAATACAAAGAAAGCATATTAAAAGCAGCAAGGGAAAAACAACAAATAACACATAAGGGAATCCCCATAAGGTTAAGAGCTGATCTCTCAGCAGAAACCCTACAAGCCAGAAGGGAGTGGCAGGACATACTGAAAGTGATGAAGGAGGAAAACCTGCAACCAAGACTACTCTACCCAGCAAGGATCTCATTCAGATTTGATGGAGAAATTAAAACATTTAGAGACAAGCAAAAGCTGAGAGAGTTCAGCACCACCAAACGAGCTTTACAACAAATGCTAAAGGAACTTCTCTAGGCAAGAAACACAAGAGAAGGAAAAGACCTCTATTAACGAACCCAAAACAATTTAGAAAATGGGAATAGGAACATACATATCGATAATTACCTTAAATGTAAATGGACTAAATGCTCCCACCAAAAACACAGATTGGCTGAATGGATACAAAAACAAGACCCTTATATATGCTGTCTACAAGAGACCCACTTCAGACCTAGAGACACATACAGACTGAAAGTAAGGGGATGGAAAAAGATATTCCATGCAAATGGAAACCAAAAGAAAGCTCGGGTAGCAATTCTCATATCAGACAAAATAAACTTTAAAATATGGACTATTAAAAGAGGCAAAGAAGGACACTACATAATTATCAAGGGATCGATCCAAGAAGATATAACAATTATAAATATTTACGCACCCAACATAGGAGCACCTCAATACATAAGGCAAATACTAACATCCATAAAAGGGGAAATCGACAATAACACATTCATAGTAGGTGACTTGAACACCCCACTTTCACCCATGGACAGATCATCCAAAATGAAAATAAATAAGGAAACACAAGCTTTAAATGATACATTAAACAAGATGGACTTAATTGATATTTATAGGACACTCCATCCAAAAACAACAGAATACACATTTTTCTCAAGTGTCATTGAACATTCTCCAGGAATGATCATATCTTGGGTCACAGAACAAGCCTTGGTAAATTAAAGAAAATTGAAATTGTATCAAGTATCTTTTCTGACTACAACGCCATGAGACTAGATATCAATTACAGGAAATGATCTGTAAAAAATACAAACACATGGAGGCTAAACAATACACTACTTAATAATGAAGTGATCACTGAAGAAATCAAAGAGGAAATTAAAAAAATACCTAGAAGCAAATGACAATGGAGACACGATGACCCAAAACCTATGGGATGCAGCAAAAGCAGTTCTAATGGAGAAGTTTATAGCAATACAAGTCCACCTTAAGAAGCAGGAAACATCTCGAATAAACAACCTAACCTTGCACCTAAAGCAATCAGAGAAAGAATAACAAAAAACCCCAAAGCTAGCGGAAGGAAAGAAATCATAAAAATCAGATAAGAAATAAATGAAAATAAATGACGGAAACAATAGCAAAGATCAATAAAACTAAATGCTGGTTCTTTGAGAAGATAAACAAAATAGATAAACCACTAGCCAGACTCATCAAGAAAAAAAGGGAGAAGACTCAAATCAATAGAATTAGAAATGAAAAAGGAGAGGTAACAACTGACACTGCAGAAATACAAAAGATCATGAGAGATTACTACAAGCAACTCTATTGCAATAAAATGGACAATCTGGAAGAAATGGACAAATTCTTAGAAATGCACAACCTGCCAAGACTGAATCAGGAAGAAATAGAAAATATGAACAGACCAATCACAAGCACTGAAATTGAAACTGTGATTAAAAATCTTCCAACAAACAAAAGCCCAGGACCAGATGGCTTCACAGGCGAATTCTATCAAACATTTAGAGAAGAGCTAACACCTATCCTCAAACTCTTCCAAAATATAGCAGAGGGAGGAAGACTCCCAAATTCCTTCTACAAGGCCACCATCACCTTGATACCAAAACCAGACAAGGATGTCACAAAGAAAGAAAACTACAGGCCAATATCACTGATGAACATAGATGCAAAAATCCTCAACAAAATACTAGCAAACAGAATCCAACAGCACATTAAAAGGATCATACACCATGATCAAGTGGGGTTTATTCCAGGAATGCAAGGATTCTTCAATATACACAAATCTATCAATGTGATAAACCATATTAACAAACTGAAAGAGAAAAACCATATGCTCACCTCAATAGATGCAGAGAAAGCTTTTGACAAAATTAAACACCCATCTATGATAAAAACCCTGAAGAAAGTAGGCATACTGGGAACTTTCCTCAACATAATAAAGGCCATATATGACAAGCCCACAGCAAACATCATCCTCAATGGTGAAAAACTGAAAACATTTCCACTAAGATCAGGAACAAAACAAAGTTGCCCACTCTTACCACTCTTATTCAACATAGTTTTGGAAGTTATTCAACATAGTTTTGGAAGTTATTCAACATAGTTTTGGAAGTTTTAGCCACAGCAAAGGAAATAAAACGAATCCAAATCAGAAAAGAAGTAAAGCTGTCACTGTTTGCAGATGACATGATACTATATATAGAGAATCCTAAAGATGCTACCAGAAAACTATTAGAACTAATCAATGAATTTGGTAAAGTAGCAGGATACAAAATTAATGCACAGAAATCTCTGGCCTTCCTATATATTAATGATGAAAAATCTCAAAGTGAAATCAGGAAAACACTCCCATTTACCATTGCAACAAAAAGAATAAAATATCTAGGTATAAACCTACCTAAGGAGACAAAAGACCTGTATGCAGAAAATTATAAGACACTGATGAAAGAAATTAAAAATGATACAAATAGATGGAGAGATATACCATGTTCTTGATTGGAAGAATCAACATTGTGAAAATGACTCTACTACCCAAAGCAATCTATTGATTCAATGCAATCCCTATCAAACTAACACTGGCATTTTTCACAGAACTAGAAAAGAAAATTTCACAATTTGTATGGAAACACAAAAGACCCCGAATAGCCAAAGCACTCTTGAGAATGAAAAAAGGAGCTGGAGGAATCAGGCTCCCTGACTTCGGACTATACTACAAAGCTACAGTTATCAAGACAGTATGGTACTGGCACAAAAACAGAAAGATAGATCAATGGAACAGGATAGAAAGCCCAGAGATAAACCTCCACACATATGGACACCTTACCTTTGATAAAGGTGGCAGGAATGTACAGTGGAGAAAGGACAGCCTCTTCAATAAGTGGTGCTGGGAAAAGTGGACAGGTACATGTAAAAGTATGAGATTAGATCACTCCCTAACACCATACACAAAAATAAGCTCAAAATGGATTAAAGACCTAAATGTAAGGCCAGAAACTGTCAAACTCTTAGAGGAAAACATAGGCAGAACACTCTATGACATAAATCACAGCAAGATCCTTTCTGACCCACCTCCTAGAGTAATGGAAATTAAAAAAAATAAACAATTGGGACCTAATGAAACTTCAAAGCTTTTGCACAGCAAAGGAAACCATAAACAAGACCAAAAGACAACCCTCAGAATGGGAGAAAATATTTGCAAATGAAGCAACTGACAAAGGATTAAAGTCCAAAATTTACAAGCAGTTCATGAAGCTCAATAACAAAAAAACAAACAACCCAATCCAAAAATGGGTGGAAGACCCCAATAGACATTTCTCCAAAGAAGATATACAGACTGCCCACAAACACATGAAAGAATGCTCAACATCATTAATCATTAAAGAAATGCAAATCAAAACTACAATGAGATATCATCTCACACCAGTCAGAATGGCCATCATCAAAAAATCTAGAAACAATAAATGCTGGAGAGGGCATGGAGAAAAGGGAACACTCTTGCACTGCTGGTAGGAATGTGAATTGGTTCAGCCACTATGGAGAACAGCATGGAGGTTCCTTAAAAAACTACAAATAGAACTACCATATGACCCAGCAATCCCACTACTGGGCATATACCCTGAGAAAACCAAAATTCAAAAAGAGTCATGTACCAAAATGTTCATTGCAGCTCTATTTACAATAGCCCGGAGATTGAAACAACCTAAGTGCGCATCATCGGATGAATGGATAAAGAAGATGTGGCACATATATACAATGGAATATTACTCAGCCATAAAAAGAAATGAAATTGAGCTATTTGTAATGAGGTGGATAGACCTAGAGTCTGTCATACAGAGTGAAGTAAGTCAGAAAGAGAAAGACAAATACCGTATGCTAACCCATATATATGGAATTTAAGAAAAAAAATGTCATGAAGAACCTAGGTGTAAGACAGGAATAAAGATGCAGACCTACTGGAGAACGGACTTGAGGATATGGGGAAGGGGAAGGGGAAGGGTGAGCTGTGACAGGGCAAGAGAGAGTCATGGACATATACACACTAACAAATGTAGTAAGGTAGATAGCTAGTGGGAAGCAGCCTCATGGCACAGGGATATTGGCTTGGTGCTTTATGACAGCCTGGAGGGGTGGGATAGGGAGGGTGGGAGGGAGGAAAACGCAAGAGGGAAGACATATGGGAACATATGTATATGTATAACTGATTCACTTTGTTATAAAGCAGAAACTAACACACCATTTTAAAGCAATTATACCGCAATAAATATGTTTAAAAAAAAGTACAATGAGATACCATCTCACACCAGTCAGAATGGCCGTCATCATAAAGTCTAGGAACAATGAATGCTGGAGAGGGTGTGGAGAAAAGGGAACACTCTTGCACTGCTGGTGCAAATGTGAATTGGTATAGCCACTAAGGAGAACAGTATGGAGGTTCCTTAAAAAACTACAAATAGAACTACCATATGACCCAGGAATCCCACTACTGGGCATATACCCTGAGAGATCCATAATTCAAAAAGGGTCATGTACCAAAATGTTCATGGCACCTCTATTTACAATAGCCTGGAGATGGAAACAACCTAAGTGCCCATCATCGGATGAATGGATAAAGAAGATGTGGCACATATATACAATGGAATATTACTCAGCCATATAAAGAAACGAAATTGATCTATTTGTAATGAGATAGACCTAGAGTCTGTCATACAGAGTGAAGTAAGTCAGAAAGAGAAAGACTAATACCGTATGCTATCACATATATATGGAATTTAAGAAAAAAAAAAGTGTCATGCAGAACCTAGGGGTAAGACAGGAATAAAGACACAAACCTACTAGAGAACGGACTCGAGGATATGGGGAGGGGGAAGAGTGAGCTGTGACAAAGTGAGAGAGAGGCATAGACATATATACACTACCCAATGTATGGTAGATAGCTAGTGGGAAACAGCCTCATAGCACAGGGAGATCAGCTCGGTGCTTTGTGACCGCCTGTATGGGTGGGATAGGGAGGGTGGGAGGGAGGGAGACGCAAGAGGGAAGAGATATGGGAACATATGTATATGTATAACTCATTCACTTTGTTATAAAGCAGAAACTAACACACCATTGTAAAGCCATTATACCCCAATAAAGATGTTTTTTTTTTAAAAAAACGGATTAAAGACTTATATGTAAGACCTGAAAGTAAAACTTTTAGAAGAAAATATAGTACACTCTTTCACATTGGTCTTAGCAATATTTGTTTTTGATAAGCGTCTTCAGGAATGGGAAACAAAAGCAAAAATAAGCAAAGGGGACTACACCAAACTTAAAAGCTTTTGCACAGCAAAGAAATCTATCATCAAGACAAAAAGACACCCTATTGAATGCAAGAAGATATTTGCAAACAATATATCGGATAAGAGGTTAATATCCAAAATATACAAAGAACATATACAACTCACCATCAGAAAGAAGACATCCTAATTCAAAATGAACAGATGACCTGAATTGACATTTTTCCGAAGAAGACACACACAGAACGTCCAACAGAAAAATGAAAAGATGCTCAACATCACTCATTATCAGGGAAATACTCGACATGTAAAATAAAATTGAAGATGGGAGGGGGTAATGGGGTCAAAATTTTTGAAAGACCTTTCATTTTTGTCAGGAGGACATTAGAGATGTCAATTGATTTGTTAAAGTTTAATTACTTAAAGGATTCAAGTTTAACACATAACTTCCCAACCAGCATAGGATTAAAAGTAAGAGATAAAGAAAATAAGGAATCTAATGGAAGACAGGAAAGGAGAAAAAAAGGCAAAGGGAAAACATGGTAAATAGAAAACACAGAATGAGATGGCATAAACAAGTCAAAATATATCTGTAGTCACATTAAATATAAGTAGACAAAATTTATATATAAAGACAGTACATTGTAGTTCACAAGAGTATGATCATTAATGTTATTGTAGATTTTATATAAAGTGAGATATATGGATTCCATGTAAGGAAAAAGAAAAGGTTGAATTGTTAAGCTGCCATTTTGACACCATGGATGGACCTTGAGGATATTATACAAAGTGAAATAAGACAGACAAAGACAAATACTATATGATTTCACTTATTTGTGGAATGTGAAAAATGAAACAAACAAAAAACAAATTCATAAATACAGAGAACAGATTGGTCATTAACAGAAGGCAGGGACATTGAGGATGGGTAAAATTGGTGAAGAGGATCAAAAGGAAGAAACGTCCAGTTATAAAGTAAATAAGTTACAGGAATGTAATGTACAGCGTAGGGAGTATAGTCAATAATATAGCATTAACTTTTTATGGTGACACATGATAACTAGACTTATTGTGGTGATCATTTCACAATGTATATAAATGTTGAATCACTATGTTGTACACCTGGAACTAATATAATATAGTATGTTAATTATACTTCAATTTAAAAAGAGGAAAGTGATTCTTTTTTCATAGCAATGTTGTTTAAAACAAAGTTTGAAAAGTAATGTCAACCAACGCATGGCCAAATAAGCTATGATAAACCATATAAGGGGATTCTGGCTAACGGTTTAACTGAAGTAGCTCAGTAGGCATTAAAATGGAAATTTCATCAAATAGGAGATTAAAAGAAAGTCACAGAGTGATATATGTTATGATGCCAATTATTTTAAATTACTCCCACACATAAAATGAGGTGAAACCATGTGGAATTGCCAATATTTTGATTACTTAAATGGCATTTTATGTAATTCAAATTAATTACTATGTAGTTTTATGGGTACATTTATGTGTCTAAATTAATAGAAAAAGCTCTGAAAGGATACACATTAGGAATGGTAGATGGGGGGACTTTAGACTTACATGTAATATGTTAAACTTTTTACAAGGAAAATATATTAATGTGTACGTTTATAGTTAATTTTTAAAATGTTACCTCATTATATCTATTTAGTGACTATTATGGACAAATCACAATGTAGCCAAATTTTGTATATTTTACATTGCTCTATTGTCCTCCAAGTGAAGAAGAATTTTTAAGACTTTGAATAATTTGACCTAGCAGTTTACTTCCAATGGGCCTTTGATCTGTCATTACAATTGTGTTCACATAAAAACCATTGCCAGAGCTGGATGGATTTACCAGGTAAGTATAATATTTAAAAATAAAACTTAGGGCTTCCCTGGTGGCACAGTGGTTGAGAGTCCGCCTGCCAATGCAGGGGACACGGGTTCATGTCCCGGTCCGGAAGATCCCACATGCTGCAGAGCGGCTGGGCCCGTGAGCCATGGCCCCTGAGCCTGCGTGCCCGGAGCCTGTGCTCCACAACTGGAGAGGCCACAACAGTGAGAGACCCGTGTACTGCAAAAAATAATAATAATAAAATAAAATAAAATTTATTAACATTCAAGCCCTTTTTTTCAAAGTTACAGTAATGCTCCATACATCCTAGGAAAGCTTTACCTTAGTGGAGAAAACAAATTTTCAGTAGGGCCTCATCTTCCCAAGTTGAGAAAAATTCAGCATTCATCCCAAATTGCTGCTGGGGCAAGAAGGAAGTGAACTGTAGAGTGAACTGTCAGCAACTCCCTAGTATCTGATGAAGCCCAACACATGCTCCCCACATTCTGAGCTGTGCTGTCAATCACCATTCACCAATAGCCTATTCTTCTTATACAGTTGTCATCTGTTCCCCAGACATAAACATTTGGATATAATTTTTGTGGGCTGTCATTTATCATTATTTTGGGAATAAATAGACAGTAAAGCATACTTTGGAGTGGGTATTTCCCCTGTATTCCATATATTCTGGGTTTATAGAGAATATAGTTGCTTCCATTTTATGCCTAAGTACCCTCCATTTTACCAACAGAAATTATAAAGTCTTTAGGGAGAAAAACTCGAGAGACATCAGCTTCCACCTCAGGGAGGTTTTGACTTGTAATGATGAGCCATATAAGGCACATCAAACAGTCTGTTAGCCCAAGCAAACAAACAAGTATAAGCACAAAAATGATGCTCTGTCATTTGAGTAATTTTTTTCAATTATATAGTTACATGCAAGGAAAACTTACCCTGGCACTAAATTATAATTATTGGCTTACTTCATACCAGTTGATCTGACAGGCCCATAAAATATTTTTTCCTCTTTTGAACAAGTCTGCTTATTGATTTCTGGATTCTTCTGTCAAAGTGTTAGGCATGATCTCAATTCAACTCTCTAGCCAAATTAGTTTTCTCAACCCCTTAAAGTGGATTTTGCTTTAAATCTCCAAGGTCCACACAGTTTCAGTTTTTACTTGGAGGGAGATGAATACTTCCCACATTCACTTTACAAAGAAACTTCTTTATTTGAGGTAGTAGTCTGGAGGATTAGGAAACGATAGGGAATTATTCTAAATAATCCAATTGCTTCTGTATGTAGCTGTGCTCTCATAGCAAAATATGCTTTCATATTACCCTGGTAGTCTTGTCATTCTTCCTTGCTCCCTATTTGCACTACTATATTTATTTATATAGAATTTTCTTCTTCAAAAATTCCCAAATATTTTCCAGATATTAGCTCATGGATTTAAGGAATAAAGGTTGTTATTGCCATTATATGGCTGAATGAGAAGCATGAATAAACATATTTGTATACAAAAGTCTACTCAAAGCAGAAACTCAATCATAGAACCTCGTGATATAAAGAGATGGAAGGGACCTTAGAAATTACTTCCTCCCTCATTTTATAGACAAGGAATCTAAGATTTAGAGAAGGTGAGTTGTTTAACCTCACACAGTTTAACCTCAACTCATCATGACAAAGCTAAAGTTAGAGCTCAGAACTTCAAACTCCAACACTAGTGCTATTCCCACTACAGCATGGTAAGCAAAGGTATGTAGGATAAAACAAAGGGAAAGGAGAGAGATGAAGGAGTTTGTTCTGTACCATTTTAGGACACAGTATCAACATGAATATTAAAGTAATTCAGTCTTAGAAATACTTCAAAGTTGATATGGCAATGCAAGTCCTACATATTTTAGGGCTTACCATAGGAGAAAGGGAGAAAAACAATGATCTAAGAAGCTCTAGTCACCACGAAACAGTCAGAAGTCATAGGTTGTTTAGATAAAATTGCTACAGTTGGGTGTCACATCTGGCACAGTAACATATAACAATATTCTATACCTTAAGCCATCAGTTTACATTAATTTTTGGAAGGGCAAATCTCACCTTCTTCTGCTATTTTCAGGGAGACTACTGCAGGGTTTAGAAGAACAACTAGAATGGAGATGACTTTATCTTCTGACATCTTGCATGAACTATGGAGAGAGAGCATAATGAACTTTGGGGCTCACATATAAGGAGTTATTCTTCAAGGCAAGAGATTGGATAAGTAAAAGTCAGCTCCTTAGAGTTAATGCCTGGCAACAGAATGAGGGTTTCCTACCTGTTGTATATGCTTCACAAGTTACTTATAGTTGTGGTTCCCAAACTGTGTAATGAGACACTCTGTGGCATCTCAACAAACCAACAGTGGTGCCATAGGTTATTTTACATTTTTGAGGGAAAAACAGGAATATTCAACACCTATAATGCACTAGCTTGAGTTAATTACATTTTCAACATTAGATTATGTCCCATTATTTTGATTATGTCACTTCTTTGCAAAGCAAGGTTTTCTGCAGTTGATGGGACAAAAGCAAATACTGTTAGGAATAAGGAGTTAGTGGGGGATAACACAAGGGAGTTCCTTTGAGGTGATGGAACTGTTACATATTTTGATTGTGGGGGTAGTTACACAAATCTATATGAATGACAAAATTGCACAGAACTATGAATATATGACTAATGAATGCTTGTAAAAACTGGGAAATTCTACTTAAGGTCTGTTGATCATACCAAAATAAATTCCCTGCTTTTGATATTGTACTATATTAAACAATATTATACATATTATATAATTACATATGTTATACAAAATATATATATATTATATAATATGTAAAATATTATCATTGAGGAAAACAAGGTGAATGTTTAACAAGATCTCTGTAATATATTTTTTTAATTAATTAATTTATTTATTTATGGCTGTGTTGGGTCTTCGTTTCTGTGCGAGGGCTTTCTCTAGTTGCGGCAAGTGGGGGCCACTCTTCATCACGGTGCACAGGCCTCTCACTATCGAGGCCTCTCTTGTTGTGGAGCACAGGCTCCAGACGCGCAAGCTCAGTAATTGTGGCTCACGAGCCTAGTTGCTCCGCGGCATGTGGGATCTTCCCAGACCATGGCCCGAACCCGTGTCCCCTGCATTGGCAGGCAGATTCTCAACCACTGCTCCACCAGGGAAGCCCTCTGTAATATTTAAAAAATATCTTTGTTGAGATATACTCACACAGGATACATTATTTCCCATTTAAAGTACATCATTAAATTCTCTGTAGTGTATATATATGCATATAGTTGTGCAGCCATCAATCAATTTTTTAAAATTTTCATCACCCCAAATAGAAACCTTCTACCATTTAGCTGTCACCCACGAACCCCCACATTTTTCCCACCCTAGCCAACCACTAATTTGTGTCTCTATAGATTTTCCTGTTTCAGAAATTTTACATGAATGGAATAATACTATATATTGGCTATTGTTACTGGCTTCTTTCACTTAGCATGTTTTCAAAGTTCATTCACATTGTAGCAGTACTTCATTCCTTTTTATTACTGGATATTATTCCATTGTATGGATATGCATTTTGTTTACCTATTAAGAATAATGCTGTTATGGAAGTTCACTAATGGAGGGGATTAAGATGGTGGAGGAGTAAGAAGCAAAGTTCACCTCCCTCCACAGACATTGAAAATACATCTACAAGTAGAATTATTCACACAGAAGAGCTACTGAGTGCTGACAGAAGACCTCAGATGTCTGAAAAGACAAGAAAACCTCCATGTAACTGGGTAGGGCAAAAAAAAGAAAAAGAAGGAATCAGGATGGGACCTGCATCCTAGGGAGGGAGCTCTGAAGGAGGAAAGGTTCCCACACCTTGGGAAGGCTCCTCACCAGCAGAGAAATTATACTGGATGGAGCAGGGAGTTTTGGAGCCTAAAACGGGGAGAACAGCAACCAGTTTCTGGAAGGCAAAACAGAGAGTAACCTGCACTACCACCCTGTGCTCCCCAAACTAAGATATCACTCTGTCGGTGTGGGTGGAGTTCAGGTGCTAAAGCTCAGACTCTGAAGCTCAGTCTGAGGGAGAGGACTAGAGTTAGATGCGGAAAAAGCTTGAAGAGGCTGGTCCGTGGCAACTGAGGTTGTACTAGGAAGAAGCCCAGGCCAACCAGAGAGGCAAGGCAACATTATTGGGAGGTGCACGAGGAGAGGGGCAGGACCACCATAAAAGCTTCTTTCCCTGTGAGCACTCTCACACAACAGGACACTGCCTAAAGGAGCTCTGGGGCAGGTGAAAATCACTGCCACCATCTTGGGCTCCAGAGGTGGGCACTGGCCACCTCCTCCAGGCCCTTGGGCAGAGGCTAGGACCCACCTCTGCTCACCCAGAAGGACATGGAAAGTTCCCGAATCTAGAAATTCCACCAGTGGGTTGTAGGACACACCCCCACTGACCCAGAAGGGTGTGGACAGATCCAGCCACTAGCAATTCTGCCAGCAGGCCCCAGGACCCACTCTAACTGACCCAGAAAGGCACAGACAGCTTTCCCCACTGGGAATTCCACTGCAGGCTGCGGGACCTGTTCCTGCTGACCTGCAGGGGTGAGGACAGATCCTGCCAATGGGAATTCTGACAGTGGACCCCAGGACCTGCCCATGTTGTCCCAGGAGGACGTGGATAGCTGCCACAACTAGAAGGTCCATGTTAGTGGATGCTGGAACATGCCCTGCTGCACTGGGTGTGCACAGATAGCCCTCCCTACTAGGAAATCCATCAGTGAGTGCCAGAACCTGCCCTGCTGTCCCAGGAAGGCAAAGATAGCTCTCATTACTAGGAAACCTGCCAGGGGGTGCTGGGACATGCCCCGCTGTCCCAGGAGGGTGCAGATAGTTCACCCCACCAGGAAATACATCAGGAGGTGCCAGGATCTGTCCCTGCTGTCCTGAGAGCATGCGGATAGCTCCCCCAACTAAGAAATTTTCCCAGAGGAGGAGCTGACCACAGCTGAGCCCCAGGGTCTATGTGACTAAGGAAGAAGAACTAAAATCTTTTCTCATGGCTGTGTGAACTGTGGAGTTACAACTCTGCTGATGGCTTCTTAAATTCAGCACCTGCAAAACATCCGAAAGGACAACAAGTTCTCTTGCAGCTAGGATGGGTCTGGGTTTAACAGCTGTGGGCTCTGTGGGCATGTACATGTTGAGGGTAGAACAAGACCAGAATACAAGCTGCCTCCATAGCTTCCACAGTGAGTCCGGGTGCATGACTACTGCAGGACTGGGACCTAACCTCAGTGGACTTATGCTGCTGGCTGTGTAAAAACAATGCCTGAGAGTCACCAGGGCCAATTGTCAGTATAGCCACAGTTAAGGCAAGACTGTAAGTATTGCCAACAACATTATACTGTGTGAGCCCTCAAAACAGGTGAAAGGGGAAACAGCAGAGCACATTCACAGATGAACAGCTCCCAAACAGGAAAACTCAGTGACTTCACTCCTAGTGGGAGTGCTCCAATCCCACCTACCTCACACTGCAGATTAGAGTAACAGAGAATAAACAGATCTGGGGACCTCTACTCTAACAACTAGGGAGCAGACCCCACCCCTGACAGGGCAGTGACAAACACAGAGCAAAGGGGAGGCTGTGATAAATATCTAAGGGAGGCTCTGATGACCGCAACACCAATCAAACTCCCTACCAAGGGGATAAAGGCAAAAGCCTCTGGACAAAACTACCTATCATGGGGCAGACACCAGAAGAAAGTGGAATTGCGATCCTGCAGCCTGTGGAGAGGAGATCACATACACAGTAAGTCTGACAAAATGAGACAACAAAGAAGTATGTTGTAGTTGAAGGAACAGGATAAAAAACCTACAAGAACAACTAGATAAAGATGAGATAAGCAATCTATCTGAAAAAGGATTCAGAGTAATGATAGTAAAGATGATCCATGATCTTGGAAATTGAATGGAGGCATGGATCAAGAAGATAAAAGGAAAGTTTAAAAAAGAACTAGAAGAACTAAAGAACAAACAAACTGAGATAAACAAGGTAGTAACTGAAAAGAAAAATACACTAGAAGGGATCAATAGGAGAATAACTGAGGCAGAAGAACGGGTAAGTGACCTAGAAGACAGAATGGTGGAAATTTATGCCACAGAACAGAATACAAAAAAAAATAAAACAGAATAAAAAAATGAAAAGAAACCTCTGGGAAAACATTAAACAAACCAACATTCAAACTATAGGAGTCCCAGAAGAAGAAGAAAAATAGAAAGGGCCTGAGAAAATATTTGAAGAGATCACAGTCGAAAATTTCCCTAACAGTGGAAAGGAAATAGTCACCCAAGTCCAGGAAGCACAGAGAGTCATATATGGGATAAACCTAAGAAGGAATGCACTGAGACACACATTGATAAAACTAACAAAAATTAAATACAAACAAAAAATATTAAAATAAACAAGGGAAAAGAAACAAATAACATACAAGGGAATTCCCATAAGGTTATCAGCAGATTTTTCACCAAAAACTCTGCAGGTCAGAAGGGAGTGGAAAGATATTTTAAAGTGATGAAAGGGAAAAAGCTACAACCAAGAATACTCTACCCAGCAAGGACCTCATTCAGATTTGATGTAGAAATAAAAAGCTTCGCAGACAAGCAACAGTTAAGAGAATTCAGCACCACCAAACCAGCTTTACAACAATTGCTAAAGGAATTTATCTAGGCAAGAAACACAAGAGAAGACAACAAAAGTGGAAGGGAAGGAAAAAGACACAAAAACAAACCCAAAACATTTAAGAAAATGGCAATGGGAACATTCATATCGATAATCACCTTAAATGTTAATGGAGCAAATGCTCCAACCAAAAGACATTGACGAGATGCATGCATACAAAAACAAGACATGAATGTATACTGTCTACAAGAGACCCACTTCAGACCTAGTGACTCATACAGACTGAAAATGAGGGAATGGAAAAATATATTCCAGGTAAATGGAAATTAAAAAAAAGTGGAGTAGCAATACTCATATCATAAAATACAGACTTTAAAATAAAGGCTGTTACAAGAGACAAGGAAAAAGAGTGCATAATGGTCAGGGGATCAATCCAAAAAGAGCATTTAAAAATTGTAAATACTTATACACCCAATGTAGGAGCACGTCAATATATAAGGTAAATGTTAACAGCCATAAAGTGGGAAATCGACAGTAACACAATAGTACTAGGGGACTTTAACACCCAACTTACACAAATGGACAGATCATCCAGACAGAAAATTAATAAGGAAACACAAACCTTTAGACACATTAGAACAGATGGAATTAATTGATATTTATAGGATATTCCATTTGAAATCAGAATAATACACTTTCTTCTAAAGTGCACATGGAACATTCTCAGAAAATTGAAATAATATCAAGCATCTTTTCTGACCACAATGCTCTGAGATTAGAAATCAATTACAGAAAAAAAAGCTGTAAAAAGCACAAATACATGGGGGCTAAACTATATGCTACTAAATAACAAATGAATCTTCGAAGAAATCAAAGAGGAAATTAAAAAAAACCTAGAAACAAATGACAATGAAAACATGATGACCCAAAACCTATGGGATGAAGCAAAAGTAGTTCTAAGAGGGAAATTTATAGGAATGCATTCTTACCTCAATATACAAGAAAAATCACAAAGATACGACCTAAACTTGCACCTAAAGCAATTAGAGAAAGAACAAACAAAATCCAAAGTTAGTAAAAGGAAAGAAATCATAAATATCAGAGTAGAAATAAGTAATATATGAATGAAGTAAACAATAACAAAGATAAATGAAACTAAAAGCTGGTTCTTTGAGAATAAAAACCAAAATGATAAAACTTTAGCCAGACACATCAAGAAAAAAAGGGAGCTAAAATTAGAAATGAAAAAGAAGTTACAGCTGACACTGCAGAAATACAAAGGATCATAAGACACTACTTAAGCAAATATATACCAATAAAATTGACAACCTGGAAGAAATGGACAAATTATTAGAAAGGTACAACCTTCCAAGACTGAACCAGGAAGAAATAGAAAATATGAAGAGACCAATCACAAGTACTGAAATTGAAACTGTGATTAAAAATCTTCCAACAAACAAAATTCCAGGATCAGATGGCTTCACAGGTGAATTCTATCAAACATTTAGAAAAGAGCTAATATTTATCCTTCTCAAACTCTTCCAAAAACTCACTGAGGAAGAAACACTCCTAAGCTCATTCGATGAGACCACCATCACCCTGATACCAAAAGCAGAAAAAGATATCACAAAAAAAGAAAATTGCAGGCCGATATCACTGATGAACATAGACACAAAAATTATCAACAAAAGCCTAGCAAATTGAGTCCAACAACACATTAAAAGGATTACACACCATGATCAAGTGGGATTTATCCCAGGTATGCAAGGATTCTTCAACATGCAAATCAATCAATGTGATACACCATATTAACAAATGGAAGAATAAAAATCATATGAATAACTCAATACATGCAGAAAAAGCTTTTGACATAATTCAACACTCATTTATGATAAAAACTCTCCAGAAAGTGGGCATAGTGGGAGCCTACTTCAACATAATAGAGACCATATATGACAAATCCACAGCAAACATCATTCTCAATGATGAAAATCTGAAAGCATTTCCTCTAAGATCAGAAACAAGGCAAGGACATCCACTCTCGCCACTAATATTCAACATAGTTTTGGAAGTCATAGCCACTGAAATCAGAGAAGAAAAAAAGAAATAAAAGGAATCCAAATTGGAAAAGAAGAAGTAAAACTGTCACTGTTTGCAGATGATATGATACTATACATAGTAAATCCTAAAGATGCCACCAGAAAACTACTAAAGCTAATCAATGAATTTGGTAAAGTTGCAGGATACAAAATTAATACACAGGAATCCCTTGCATTCCTATACACTAACAACAAAAGATCAGAAATAGAAATTACAGAAACAATCCCTTTTACCATTGCAACAACAATAAAAAAAATAAAATACCTAGGAATAAACCTACTTAAGTTATCAAAAGACCTGTACTCAGAAAAGTATAAGATATTGATGAAAGAAATCAAAGATGACACAAACAGACAGGGAGATATACTATGTTCTTGGACTGGAAGTATCCATATTGTGAAAATGGCTATACTACCCAAAGCAATATACAGATTAAATGCAATCCCTATTAAATTACCAATAGCATTTTTCATAGAATTACAACAAAAAATTTTCCAACTTGTACAGAAACCAAAAAGACCCTGAATAGCCAAAGCAATCTTGAGAAAGAAAATTGAAGCTAGAGGAATCAGGCTCCCTGACTTCAGACTATACTACCAAGTTACAGTAATCAAGAGAGTATGTAACTGGCACATAAACAGAAATGTAGATCAAGGGAACAGGATAGAAAGTCTGGAGATGAACCCATGAACCTATACTCACCTAATGTATGACAATGGAGGCAAGAATATACAATGGAGAAAAGACAGTCTCTTCAATAAGTGGTTCTGGGAAATCTGTACAGCTACATGTGAAAGAACGAAATTACAACACTCCTTAACACCATACACAAAAATAAATGCAAAATAGATTAAAGATATAAATGTAAGACCAGACACTATAAAACTCTTAGAGGAAAACATAGGAAGAACACTTTTTGACATAAATTGCAGAAGATCTTTTTTGATCCACCTCCAGTGTAATGAAAATAAAAATAAAAATAAAAAAATGGGATCTAATTAAACTTAAAAGCTTTTTCACAGCGAAGGAAACCATAAACAAGATAAAAAGACAACCCTCAGAATGGGAGAAAATACTTGCTAATGAAGCAAATGACAAGGGATTAATCTCCAAAATATACAAACAACTCACGCAGTCAATATGAAAAAAAACAACAACCCAATCAAAAAATGTGGGCAAGACCTAAATAGACATTTCTCCAAAGAAGACATACAGATGGCCAACAAACACGTGAAAAGATACTCAACATCACTAATTATTGGAGAAATGGAAATCAAAACTACAGAGAGGTATTACATCACACTGGTCAGAATGGCAATAATCAAAAAATCTTCAAACAATAAAGGCTGGAGAGGGTGTGGAGAAAAGGGAACCCTCTTACACTGTTGGTGGCAGTATAAATTGGTACAGCCACTATGGAGAACAGAATGGAAGTTCCTTAAAACATTAAAAATAGAGCTACCATATGACCCAGCAATCCCACTCTTATGCATGTATCCAGAGGAAACCATACTTTGAAAGGATTCATGCACTCTGATGTTCATTGCACTATTTACAATAGCCAGGACATGGAAGTGATGTAAATGTCCAGACAGATGAATGGATAAAGAAGATGTGTTACATATATACAATGGAATATTACTCAGCCATAGAAAGGAATGAAATAGTGCTATTTGCAGAGGCATGAATGAACCTAGAGGTTGTCATGCAGAGTGAAATGAGTCAGTAAGAGAAAAGCAAATATCATATAATATCATTTATATGTGGAGTCTAGAAAAATGGTACAGATTAACTTATTGGCAAAGCAGAAATAGAGTCACAGATGTGTAGAACAAACTTGTGGTTACCAGCGGAAGGGTTGGGTGGAATGATTTGGGAGAATGGGATTGACATATATACACTACTATGTATAAAATAACTAACTAAAGAGAACCTTCTGTTTAGTACAGGGAACCCTACTCAGTGATCTGTGTGACATAAATGGGAAGGAAATCTAAAATAGAGTGGATATATGTATACATATAACTGATTCACTTTGCTGTAGAGCAGAAAGTAATACAACATTGTAAAGCAACTATACTCCAATAAAAATAAAGAATAATGCTGTTATGAATATTCATGGAAAAGCTTTTGTGTTGGCATATGCTTTCAATTCTCTTGGGTATATACCTAGGCTGGAATTGTTGACTCATATGATAACTCTGTTTAATCTGTTGAGGAATGTCAGACTATTTTCCAAAATAGCTATAACATTTTATATTCCTACCAGCATTGTAGAGAGGTTTCAATTCATCCACATCCTCTCCAACACCTGTTATTATCTATTTTAAATTATATCTATCCTAACAGGTGTGAAGCATTATCTCATCATTTTACTTTGGATTTCCCTGATGACTCAAGGTTCAAGCATCCTTTTGTGTGCTTACTGGTCTTTGGCATACCTTTTTTGGAGATATGCCTACTCATACATTTTGTCCATTTTAAAAACAATTTTAGTTGGAATATAGTTGATTTACAATGTGTTAGTCTCAGGTGTACAGCAAAGTGAATCAGTTATATATATATTACTTTGTCCATTTTTAATTGCATTTTTTCTCTTTTTATTATTGAGTTTCAATAGTTCTTTATATATTCTAGATACAAGCACCATATCAGATATTTGACTGTAAACATTTTCTCCCATTCGGTGGGTTGTCTTTTCAATTTCCTGATATTATCCTTTGAGGCAAAAAATGTTTAATTATGGTGACCTCATTTCTCTATTTTTTCCTTTGGTTAATCGTGTTTATTTTTTTAAATTGAAGTATGGTTGACTTACAATGTTGTGCCGATCTCTGCTGAACAGCAAAGTGACTCAGTTTTACACATATATACATTCTTTTTTTATATATTCTTTTTCATTATGGTTTATCCCAGGAGATTGTATATTGTTCCCTGTGCTATACAGCAGGACCTCATTTTTTATCCATTCTAAATGTTGGATAAAAATGTTGGTTGCATCTACCAACCCCGAAATCCCACTCCATCCTTCTCCTTCCCCCCTCACCCTTGGCAACCACAAGTTTTATCTTTATGTATGTGAGTCTATTTCTGTTTTGTAGATATGATTACTTGTGCCATATTTTAGATTCCACATATAAGTGACATCATATGGTATTTGTCTTTCTCTTTCTGACTTACTTCACTTAGTATGATAATCTCTAGGTCCATCCATGTTGCTTCAAATGGCAATATTCATTTTTATGGCTGAGTAATATTCCATTGTATATATGTACCATATCTTCTTTATCCATTCATCTGTCGATGGACATTCAGGTTGTTTCAATATTTTGTTTATTGTGAATAGTGCTGCTATGAATACTGGGGTGCAAGTATATTTTTGAATTATAGTTCTGTCCAGGTATATGCCCAGGAGTGGGATTGCTGGATCACATGGTAACTCTAGTTTTCTGAGGAACATCCATAATGTTCTCTATAGTGGCTGTACCAATTGACATTCCCACCAACAGGGTAGGAGAGTTCCCTTTTATCCACACCCTCTCTGGCATTTGTTATTTGTTCACTTTTTAATGATAGCCAATCTGACCATTATGAGGTGGTACCTCATTCTTGTTTTGATTTGCATTTCTTTAATGATTAGTGATGTTGAACATATTTTCATGTGCCTAGTGGCCATCTGTATGTCTTCTTTGGAGAAATGTCTATTAAGGTCTTCTGCCCATTTTTTGATTGGGTTGAGTGTTTTTTGTTGTTAAATTGTATGAGGTATTTGTATATTTTGGAGATTAAGTCCTTGTCAGTTGCATTATTTGCAAATATTTTCTCCCATTCCGTAGGTTGTGTTTTCATTGTTTTTTTTTTTTTTTGGCTGTTCCAAAGCTTGTAAGTTTGATTAGGTCCCATTTTTTAAATTTCTGTTGTAATTACTATTACCTTGGGAGACTGAGGGAATGTGAAAAATACTTTTAAAAATCACAGTAAAAAATATAAATTACCTAGGTATAAACCTGAGCAAGGAGATGAAAGACTTATACACTGAGAACTATAAAATATTAATGAAGGAAATTATAGAGGGTTCAAAGAAATGGAAAGATATCCCATGCTCTTGTTAAAATGGCAGTATTACTCAAAGCAATCTACAGATTTCATGTGATCCCTATCAAATTAACCATGACATTTTTCACAGAATTAGAACAAATTCCAAAAATTTATATGGAACCATAAAAGACATAGAATTTCCAAAGCAATCCTGAGGGAAAAAAAACAAAGCAGGAGGCATAACTGTCCCAGACTTCAGATGATATTACAAAACTACAGTAATCAAAACAGTGTGGTATTGGTACAAAAACAGACATACGGATCAATGGAACAGAACAGAGAGCCCAAAAATAAACACACGTACCTATGGTCAATTAATCTTTGATAAAGTAGGCAAGAATAAAAATGAAAAAAAGAGAGTCTCTTCAGCAAGTGGTGTTGGGGAAGTTGGATAGTTGCATGTAAATCAATGAAGTTAAAACGCATCCTCACACCATGCACAAAAGTAAACTCAAAATGGCTTAAAGACTTAAAACATGACACCATAAAACTCCTAGAAGAGATCACAGGCAAAACATTCTCTGACATAAATCATATCAATGTTTTCTTTTTTTTAATTTTTATTTTATATCGGAGTATAGTTGATTAACAATGTTGTATTAGTTTCAGGTGTACAGCAAAGTGATTCAGTTATATATACATGTATCTATTCTTTTTCAAACTCTTTTCCCATTTAGGTTATTACAGTGTTTTGAGCAGAGCTCACTGTGCTATACAGTAGATCCTTGAAGGTTATCTATTTTAAATATAGCAGTGTGTACATGTCAATCCCAAACACCCAATCTATCCCTCCCCTGCACCCTTCCTACCTGATAACCATAATTTCATTTTCTAAGTCTGTGAGTCTGTTTCTGTTTTGTAAATAATTTCATTTGTATAAGTTTTTTAGATTCCATATATAAGTGATATCTTATATTTATCTTTCTCTGTCTGGCTTAATTAATTTAGTATGATAATCTCCAGCTCCATGCATGTTGCTGCCAATGGCATTATTTCCTTCTTTTTAATGGCTGAATAATATTTCATTGGATATATGTACCACATCTTCTTATCTGTTCATCTGTTAAAGGACATTTAGGTTGCTTTCATGTCTTGGCTATTGTAAACAACACTGCAACGAATATTGTGGTGCATGTATCCTTTCAAACCATGTTTTTCTCTGGATATATTCCCAGGAGTGGGATTGGTGGATCATGCGGTAGCTCTATTTTCAGTTACTTAAGGAACTTCCATACTGTTCTCCATAGTGGTTTTACCAGTTTATATTGCAACCAACAGTGTAGGAGGATTCCCTTTTCTCCACACTCTTTCCAGCATTTTGATGGGTGTGAGGTGATATCTCCTTGTAGTTTTGATTTGCATTTCTCTAATTAGTGATTTTGAGCAGCTTTTCATTTGCTTTTTGTCGATCTGTATGAATTCTTCAGAGAAATGTCTATTGAGGCCTTCTGCCCATTTTTTGATTTGGTTGTTTGTTTTTGGATATTGAGCCACATGAGCTGTTTGTAAATTTTGGAGATTAATCCCTTCTTTGTTGCATGGTTCACAAATATTTTCTCCCATTCTGTAGATTATCCTTTTGTTTTGTTTATGATTCCCTTTCCTCTGCAAAAACTTTTGAGTTTACTTATGTTCTATATTTTTTAGTTTTTATTTACCTTAGTCAAGGAGACAGATCAAAAAAGATATTACCACAATTTATGTCAAAGAGTATTCTGCCTATGTTTTCCTCTAAGATTTTTTTAAGATTAACATTCTTATTTTTATATTGAAGTATAGTTGATTTACAATGTTGTGCCAATCTCTGCTGTACAGAAATGTGGCTGTTATACACATATATACATTTTTATGTTGTTTTCCATTATGGTTTGTCACAGGATATTGAATATAATTTTGAATATAATTCCCTGTGCTATACATTAGGACCTTGTTGTTTAGGCATTCTAAATGTAATAGTTTCCATCTACCAACCCCAAACTCCCAATCAATCCATCTCCCTCCTCCTCCCTCTTGGAAACCACAAGTCTGTTCTCTATGTGAGTCTGTTTCTGTTTTGTAGATAGGTGTATTTGTGCTATATTTTAGATTCCACATATAAGTGATATTGTATGGTATTTGTCTTTCTCTTTCCGACTTAATTCACTCAGTATGATAATCTCCAGTTGCATCCATGTTGCTGTAATGGCATTATTTCATTCTTTTTTTTGACTGAGTAGTATTCCACTGGATATATGTACCACATGTTTATCCATTCACCTGTTTTTCTTTATATTGGAGTATAATTGCTTTACGCTGTTGTGTTATTTTCTGCTGTACTATGAAGTGAATCAGCTATAGGTATACATATATCCTCTACCACTTGGATCTCCATCCCACCACACTCCATCCTACCCATCTAGGTAATCACAGAGCAGCAAGCTTGGCTCCCAGTGCTATACAGCAGTTTCCCACTAGCTTTCTAGTTAACACATGGTAGTGTATATATGTCAATTCTAATCGCCCAGTTCAACCCACCATCCCATTCCCCCCTCCATGTCCGTACGTCTGTTCTCTATGTCTGCGTGTTTATTCCTGTCCTGCAAATAGGTTCATCTGTACAATTTTTCTGGATTCCACATATATGTTTTAATATATGATGTTTGATTTTCTCTTTCTGACGTACTTTGCTCTGTATGACAGACTCTAGTTCCATCCACATCTCTACAAATGACCCAATTTCGTTCCATTATATGGCTGAGTATTATTCCATTGTACATATGTACAACATGTTCTTTATTCATTCATCTGTTGGTGGACATTCAGATTGCTTCCATGTCCTGGCGATTGTAAATATTGATGCAATGAACATTGGGGTACATGTGTTTTTTTAATCATGATTTTCTCAGGGTGCATGCCCAATAGTGGGATTTCTGGGTCATATGGTAGTTCTATGTCTAGATTTTTAAGGAACTTCCATACTGTTCCCCATAGTGGTTGTGTCAGTTTACATTTGCACCGACATTGCAAGAGGGTTCCCTTTTATCCACACTCTCTCCAGCCTTTA
Organism: Tursiops truncatus; assembly: GCF_011762595.2. Classification (NCBI taxonomy): domain Eukaryota; kingdom Metazoa; phylum Chordata; class Mammalia; order Artiodactyla; family Delphinidae; genus Tursiops; species Tursiops truncatus. Next base: position 63,404,607 of record NC_047055.1, on the reverse strand, counting down.
TTGTTTGTAGATTTTTTGATGACAGCCATTCTGACCAGTGTGAGGTCAAAACTACCTCACTGTAGTTTTGATTTGCATTTCTCTAATAATTAGTGACGTTGAGCATCTTTTCATGTGTGTCTTGACCATCTGCATCTCTCCTTTGCAGAAATGAGTATTGAGGTCTTCAGCCCATTTTTTGATTGGGTTATTTATTCTTTTGATATTGAGCTGCATGAGCTGTTTGTATATTTTGGAGATTAATCTTTTGGCAGTTGCTTCATTTGCAAATATTTTCCCCCATGCTGAGGGTTGTCTTTCCATCTTGTTTATGGTTTCCTTTGCTGTGAAGAAGCTTTTAAGTTAATTAGGTCCCATTTGTTTATTTTTATTTTCATTACTCTAGGAGGTGGGCGAAAAAGTCTTGCTGTGACTTATGTTAAAGAGTGTTTTCCTCTAAGAGTTTTATAGTGTCCAGTCTTACATTTAGGTCTTTAATCTATTTTGAGTTAATTTTTGTGTATGGTGTTAGGTAATGTTCTAATTTCATTCTTTTACATGTAGCTGTCCAGTTTTCCCAGCACCACTTACTGAAGCGACTGTCTTTTCTCCATTGTATATTCTTGTCTCCTTTGTCATAGATTAGGTGACCATGGGTGGGTGATTTTATCTCTGAGCATTCTATCCTGTACCAGTGATCTATATTTCTCTTTTTGTACCAATGCCATACTTTCTTGATTTCTGTAGCTTTATAGTATAGTCTGAATTTGGGAAGCCTAATCCCTCCAGCTCTATTTCTTTTTTTTCTCAAGATAGCTGTGGCTATTTGAAATCTTTTGTGTTTCCATGCAAATTGTAAAATTTTTTGTTGTAATTCTGTGAAAAATGCCATTGGTAATTTAATAAGGATTGCACTGAATCTATAGATTGCTTTCGGTAGTACAGTCATTTTCACAATATTGATTTTTCCAATCCAAGAACATGGTATATCTCTCCGTCTGTCTGTGTTATCTTTGATTTCTTTCATCAGTATCTTATAGTTTTCTGAAAACAGTTATTTTGCATCCTTAGGTAGGTGTATTCCTAGGTAATATTTCTCTTTGTTTCAATGGAAAATGGGATTGTTTCCTTAATTTATCTTTCCGATCTTTCGTTGTTAGTGTATAGGAATGCAAGAGATTTATGTGCATTAATTTTGTGTCCTGCAACTTTACCAAATGCATTGATTAGCGCTAGTAACTTTCTGCTGGCATCTTTAGGATTCTCTATGTATAGTATCATATCATCTGCAAACAGTGACAGTTTACTTCTTCTTCTCCAATTTGGACTGCTTTTATTTCTTTTTCTTCTGTGCTTGCCTTGGCTAGGACTTCCAAAACTATGTTGAATAATAGTTGCAAGAGTGGACATCCTTGTCTTGTTCCTGATCTTAGAGGAAATGCTTTCAGTTTTTCACCATTGAGAATGTTGTTTGCTCTGGGTTTGTTATATATGATCTTTATTATGTTGAGGCAGGTTCCCTCTATGACATATTCTGGATACTTTTTTATCATAAATGGGTGTTGAATTTTGTCACAAGATTTTTCTGCACCTATTGAAATAACCATACATTTTTATTCTTCAGTTTGTAAATATGGTGTATCACATTGTTTGATTGGCATATATTGAAGAATCCTTGCATCCCTGGGATAAATCCCACTTGATCATGGTGTATGGTCCTTTTAATGTGTTGTTGTATTCTGTTTGCAACTATTTTTTTGAGAATTTTTGCATCTATGTCATCGGTGATAGTGGTCTGTAATTTTCTTTTTTTGTGATATCTTTGTCTGATTTTGGTATTAGGTTGATGGTGGCCTCATTGAAGGAGTTTTGGAGTTTTCTGCACTCTGCAGGTTTTTGGGAGCTTTTGAGAGGATAAGTGTTAGCTCTTTTCTAAATGATAGAATTCACCTGTGAAGCGATCTTGTCTTGGACTTTTGTTTGTTTGAAGATTTTTAATCTCAGTTTCAATTTCATTACTTGTGATTGTCTGTTTGTATTTTCTATTTCTTCCTGGTTCTGTCATGGAAGGTTGCACTTTGCTAAGAATTTGTCTGTTTCTTCCCGGTTGTCCATTTTATTGGCATATAGTTGCTTGTAGTAGTCTCTTATGATCCTTTGTATTTCTGCAGTGTCAGTTGTAACTTCTTTTTCATTTCTAATTTTATTGAGTTGAATCCTCTCCCTTTTTTCTTGATGAGTCTGCTAAATGTTTGTCAATTTTATTTTCTCAGAGAACCAACTTTTAGTTTTATTGATCTTTGCTATTGTTTTCTTTGTTTCCATTTCATTTATTTCAGCACTTAAATTTATGATTTCTTTCCGTTTACTAACTTTGGTGTTCTTTTGTTCTTCTTTCTCTAGCTGCTTTATTTTTAAGGTTAGATTGCTTATTGGGGATTCTTCTTGTTTCTTGAGGTTAGATTTAATTGCTATAAACTTCCCTCTTAGAACTGCTTTTGCTGCATCCCATACATTTGGTGTCATCATGTTTTCATTGTCATTTGTTTCTATGTATTTTTTAATTCCTCTTTGATTTCTTCTGTGCTCTCTTTGTTATTTAGTAGTGTATTGTTTAACCTTCATGTGTTTGTGTTTTTTACAGTTTCTTTTTCTTGTAATTGATTTCTAATCTCTTCGCATTGTGGTCGGAAATGATAGTTGATGAGATTTCAGTTTTCTTAAATTTACTGAGGCTAGATTTGTGACCCAAGGTGTGATTTCTCCTGGAGAATGTTCTGTGTTTACTTGACAAGAAAGTGTATTCTGGCACTTTCAGGTGGGTTGTCCTATGAATATCAATTAAGTCTATTTGGTCTATTTTGCCATGTAAAGCTTGTGTTTCCTTATTTATTTTCTGTCTGGATGATCTGTCCTTTGGTGTAAAGTGGAGTGTTAAAATTCCCCACTATTATTGTGTTACTGTCAATTTCCCCTTTTATGGCTGTTAGCATTTGCCTTATGTATTGAGGTGCTCCTATGTTGGGTGCATAAATATTTACAATTGTAATATCTTCTTCTGGGATTGATCCCTTGATCATTATGTTGTTTCCTTCCTTGTCTCTTATAACAGTATTTATTTTAAAGTCTATTTTGCCTGATATGAGTATTGCAACTCCAGCTTTATTTTGTTTTTACATCTTTATTGGAGTATAATTGTTTTACAATGTTGTGTTAGTTTCTGCTGTACAACAAAGTGAATCAGCCATATGTATACCTATAACCCCATACCCCCTCCCTCTTGAGCCTCCCTCCCACTCACCATATCCCACCCCTTTCTTTTGATTTCCATTTGCATGGAATATCTTTTTTCCATACCCTCACTTTCAATCTGTATGCTTTTCTAGGTCTGAAGTGGGTCTCTTGTAGACAGCATATATTTGGTTCTCGTTTTTGTATTTATTCATCCAGGGTGCGTCTTTTGGTTGGAGCATTTAATCCAATAAAATTCAAGGTAATTATCGTTATGTATGTTCCTATTACCATTTTCTTAATTGTTTTTCATTTGTTTTTTGTTTGTTTGGTTCTTTTTCTTGTCTTGTGTTTCCCCCCCTAAAGTAGTTCCTGTAGCATTTGTTGTAAAGCTGGTTTGGTGGTCCTGAATTCTCTTAGCTTCTGCTTGGCTGTAAAGCTTTTGATTTCTCCATCAAATCTGAATGAGGTCATTCCTGGGTAGAGTAAGCTTGGTTGTATGTTTTTGCCTTTCATCAGTTTAAGTAGATCCTGTCACTCCCGTCTGGCTTGCAGAGTTTCTGCTGAACAATCAGTTTATAATCTTGCGGGGATTCCCTTGTATGTTATTTGTTGCTTTTCCCTTACTGCTTTTAATATTCTTTTCTTTTCTTTTCTTTTCTTTTTTTTGTGGGACGCGGGCCTCTCACTGTTGTGGCCTCTCCCGTTGTGGAGCACAGGCTCCAGATGTGCAGGCTCAGTGGCCATGGCTCACGGGCCTAGCTGCTCTGCAGCATGTGGGATCTTCCCAGACTGGGGCACGAACCCGTGTCCCTTGCATCGGCAGGCGGACTCTCAACCACTGTGCCACGAGGGAAGCCCAATAGTTTTTTCTTTATATTTGATTTGTTAGTGTGTTTCTCCTTGGGTTTATCTTGTATGGGACTCTTTGTACTTCCTGGACTTGTGTGGCTATTTCCTTTTTCATGTTAGGGATGTTTTTGACTATCATCTCTTCAGATATTTTCTCAGACCCTTTCTCTTTTCTTCTATTTGGGACTCCTATAATTTGAATGTTGGTGTGTTTAATGTCCCAGACGTGTCTGAGACTGTCCTCATTTTTTTTCATTCTTTTTTCTTTATTCTGCTCCTTGACAGTTATTTCCACCATTCTATCTTCCAGCTCATTTATTCATTCTTCTGTCTCATTCATTCTGCTATTGATTCCTTCCAGCTATTTTTTTTATTTCAGTTATTGTGTTGTTCATAACTTTTTGTTTTTTATTTAATTCTTCTAGGTCCTTGTCAAACATTTCTTCTATTTTCTCAATCCATGCATCCATTCTCTTTCTGAGATTTTGAATCATCTTTACTCTCATTATTTTGAATTCTTTTTCAGGTAAGTTGTCTATTTCCTCTTCATTTATTTGGGTTTTTAACCTTGTTCTTTCATCTGTAACATATGTTTTTGTCATCTCATTTTTTAATGGGATTGGCTGTGTTCATGTCTTGCTGGTTGTTCATCCTGAAGTGTCCAACACTGGAGTTTGCAGGACTTTGGCTGGATCCCAGTCCTTGGTGTTGAGAGGAAGACCTCCAGCAAATCCCAAACTGATTAATGTTCCCTGAGGTCTGACATTCCTTATTAGTCTAGTAGTTTGGATTCAGCGCTCCCACAACAGGAGCTCAGAACCAACCTCTGGCCTGGGAACAAAGACCCCCAAGCCACATGGTGCAGCAAAAACAAAACATTAAAAAAAGGTAACAAACAAAATGGAGAAGAACAATAAGAAAGAATAAAAGATAAAATAAAATTATAAAAATATATATTAAAAAAATGAAACAGCAACAAGAAAGCAAAACAGAGTGACAACAGCAAAAAAAAAAAAAAAGCCGGAAAGTCCACAGTGTCAGGGAGGGGCGGGGCTTAGGGTCAAGTCACATGTGGCTGGAAATAGTCCTTGTAGCAGGGGATGGGATTGTGGGAGGGCTTAGGCTCAGGACCTAGATAGCCAGAGTGGTCCCTGAGGGTTGAGATTCAGACCCAGGACTTCAGCAGGCTTGCCGGGTCCTGAGCAACAGGGGAGATTCTGGCCGCATTCCCGTCTGATACACTGAACCCCCAAAGGTCTCTCCCTGTCCCCACTCATGCCCTAATGGTGAGTGGACCCCTCCAAGCACCTCCCTCAGGGGCGCTGGTCCCATCCTGCTTCCTCTTTTCCCACCCTCCTACCTCCCTCCATGCCCCTGGGACCTGCTCGGCTGGAAAGAGCTCCAGAGGGTGTAGGTTTAGACCTGGAACCCCAGCAGGCTTGCCAAGGCCCAAGCTGGTGGGGGAGACATTGGCCGCATTACCCTCCAATCCCTCAATCTCCTGAAGGTGTCTCCCTGTCCCCACTAATCCCCACACAATGAGAGGGCCACTCTGAGTATAGGAAGCTCTCCACTTCCCCAACTACCCCTCAGGGATGCTGGTCATTTCCTGCCTCCATTTTTCTTATCCCCTCCTTCTACCCTATGTATTATCTGGTCATGCTCTGATTCCTCCCATCCACTTAGGTGACAGAGGTCCCCCACCAGCGTCTGGTAGGTGCCTTAGTTGTGAGGATATGCAAACTCTGGGTCCCCCTACTCCACCATATTGACTGTGTGCTATTCATTCATCTGTTGCTGGACATTTAGGTTGTTTCCAGGTTTTGGCTATTGTGAAAAGTGCGGCTGTGAACATATGGGTGCATGTATCTTTCTAAATTATAGTTTTGTGTGGGTATATTCCCAGTAGTGGGCTGCTGGATCATATATTAATTCTATTTTTAGTCTTCTGAGGAACCTCTGTACTGTTTTCCATAGTGGCTGTACCAACTTACATTCCCACCAACAATGTAGGAAGGTTCCTATTCTCCATGTCTTCTCCAACATTTGTTATTGTACACTGTTTAATGATGGCCATTCTAACTGGTTTGAGGTGGTACCTAATTGTAGTTTTGATTTACTTTTCTCTAATAATTAGTAACGTTGACCATCTTTTCATTTACCTACTGGCCATCTGTATGTCTTCTTTGGAGAAATGTCTATTAAGGTCTTCTGCCCTTTTTTTCAACTGGGTTATATGTTTTTTGTTGTTGTTGAGTGGTATGAGCTCTTTGTATATTTTGGAGATTAAGCCCTTGTCTATCACATCATTTGCAAATATTTTTTCCCATTCTGTAGGTTGTCTTTCTTTTTGTTTATGGTTTATTTTGTTGTGAAAAATCTTGTAAAATTGATTACATCCCATTTGTTTATTCATGAAAACCTAAACAAATGAAACATGAGCATAAAATAAAAGGAAATCATCAAACCACAAAAAGAAAAAGAAAGGATCAAAGAAGAAACAAAGAATCAACTGGTAAAGAATGTTTGAAATGGCAATAAATACATATGTATCAGTAATTACCTTAAATGTCAATGGATTGAATGTTCCAATCAAAAGACATAGAGTGTCAGACTGGATTAAAAAACAAGAGCCTACAATATGCTGTTTACAAGAGACCCACCTTAGGGCAAAGGACACACAAAGATTGAAAGTGAGGGGATGGAAAAAGATATTTCATGCAAAAAGAAATGAAAAGAACATGGTTGTTGCAATACTCATATCACACAAAATAGATTTTAAAGCAAAGGCTATAAAGAAAGGTAATGAAGCACACTATATAACAATAAAAGGATCAATACAAAAAGAGGATTTTACACTCATCAATATATATGCATCTATTATAGGAGCACCCAAATACAAAAAACATACTAACAGACATAAAGGGAGAAATCAATAGGAATATAATAATAGTAGGAGACTTTAACATCCCAATCATGTTAATGGATATATCTTCAAGACAGAGCATCAATAAGGCAACAGAGGTCCTAAATTATACAATAGAACAGTTAGACTTAATTGATATTTTCAGGCCACTACATCCCAAAAAAATAAAACCGAATATACATTCTTTTCAAGTGCACATGGAACATTCTCTAGGACTGACCACATCCTAGGGCACAAAACTCACCTCAACAAATTTAAAAGTATAGAAATTATTTCAAGCATCTTCTCAGACCACAATGGCATGAAACTAGAAATCAACAACAGGAAAAGAAAGAGAAAAAAAAATGATTACATTGAGACTAAATAACATGCTACTAAAAAAACAATGGGTGAACAAGGAAATCAAAAAGGAAATTTAAAAGTTCCTTGAGACAAATGACAATGAAAACACAACCATCCAAAATCTATGGGACACAGCAGAGGGAGTTCTTAGAGGGAAGTTTACAGTGATACAGGCCTTCATTAAAAACAAGAAAAATCTTAAGTAAATAACCTAGCTTACCACCTACTAAAAGAATTAGAAAAAGAACAAACAAAACCTAGAGTTAGCAAAAGGAAGGAAATAATAAAGATCATGGAGGAAATAAATAAAATACAATTTAAAAAACAATAGAAAAAATCAACAAAACCAAGAGTTGGTTCTTTGACAGGGTAAACAAAATTAAGAAATCTCTAGCCAGGCTCACCAAGAAGAAAAGAGAGAGAACCCAAATAAACAAAATAATAAATGAAAAAGGAGAAATCTCAACTGATACTGCAAAAATACAAAAAACAAAATACAAAAATACTATAAACAATTATATGCCAACAAATTTGACAACCTAGAAGAAATCGACAACTTTCTAGAAACACACAGACCACCACAATTGAATCAAGAAGAAATAGATATTATGAACAGACTGATCACTAGAAGTGAAATAGAATCTTTAAAAAAAAAAAGTACCTACAAAAAAAAAATCCAGGACCAGATGGCTTCACTGCAAATTCTACCAGTCATACAAAGAACTTATACTGATTCTTCTCAAACTCTTGCAAAAGACTGAAGAGGAGGGAACACTCTCAAAGACATTCTATGAAGCCACCATCACCCTGATACCAAAACCAGGCAAAGACACCACCAGAAAAAGAAAATTACAGGCCAATATCTTTGATGAATATAGATGCAAATATTCTCAACAAAATATTATCAAACCAAATCCAACAACACATTAAAAAGAGCATATACCACGACCAAGTGAGATTCATCCCTGATTCACAATGATGGTTCAATATACGCAAATCAATCAATGTAACACATCACATTAACAAAAGAAAAGTCAAAAAACACATGATCATCTCAATAGATGCAGAAAAAAACATTTGACAAAATTCAACATTCATTCATGATAAAAAAAAAACTTATCAAAGTGGGAATAGCAGAAACATATCTCAACATAATAAAAGCCATTTATGATAAACCCACAGACAATATGATACTCAATGGTGAAAAGCTAAAAGCCTTCCCACTAAAATCTGGAAGAAGACAAGTATGCCCACTCTCACCACTTCTATTCAACATAGTATTGGAAGTCCTAGCCTCAACGATCAGACAAGAAAAAGAAATAAAAATTATCCAAATTGGAAGGGAAGAGGTAAAATTGTCACTATATGCAGATAACATGATGTTATATATAGAAATCCCTAAGGACTCCACTCAAAAACTACTAGATCTAATAAATGAATTCAGCAAAGTATCAGGTTACAAGATTAACGTTCAGAATTTGGTTGCATTCCTTCAAACTAACAATGAAATATCAGAAAGAGAATGTAAAAAAACAATACCTTTTAAAATCACACCAAAAAATAAAAATTAAATAAAATACCTAGGAATAAACCTGACCAAAGAGGTGAAAGACTTATATGCTGAGAACTATAAAACATTGATAAGGGAAATTGAAGATGATTTAAAGAAATGGAAAAATATCTCATGCTCTTGGATTGGAAGAATTAATATTTTAAAATGGCAATACTACCTGAAGCAATCTATAGATTTAATGTGATCCCTATTAAATTACCCATTGCATTTTTTCACAGAACTAGACCAAATAATCCAAAAATTTATATGTAACCATAAAAACCCAGAATTGCTAGAGTAATCCTGAGGGGAAAACAACAAAACAAAGCAGGAGACATAACTCTCCCAGACTTCAGACAATACAGCAAAGCTACAGTAATCAAAACAGTGTGGTATTGGTACAAAAACAGGCATATGGATCAATGGAACAGAATGGAGAGCCCAGAAATAAACCCAGACACCTATGGTCAATTAATCTTCAACAAAGGAGGAAAGCATATAGAATGGGAAAAAGACAGTCTCTTCAGCAAGTGGTGCTGGAAAAGTTGGACAGCTGCACATAAAGTAATGAAGTTAGAACACACCCTCGCACCATGCACCAAAATAAACACAAAATGGATTAAAGACTTAAACATAAGACAAGACACCATAAAACTCCTAGAAGAGATCATAGGCAAAACATTCTCTGACATAAATTGTACCAATGTTTTCTTAAGTCAGTCTCCCAGGGCAATAGAAATAAAAAATAAACAAATGGGATGTACTCATCCTATAAGATTTTTATAGTATCCGGTCTCAAATTTAGGTCTTTAATCCATTTTGAGTTTATTTTTGTGTATGGTGTTGTTGACTAAAATATTAAATGCACAATCTAAAAGTTGAGAGATGTTTTACTCAGCAGAAAATTTTAGGACTTGAAGCCCTGGAGGCAGCATCTCAAGTAATCATGAAAGAACTGCTCCAAGGAGGCGAGGGGGGAGCCAGGATATATAGGAGTTTTGCAACAAAGGGCAGATAGTCTGAAAGTCAAAATATAATTTTTAATCAACGAATACTAGAAACCTCAAGTTAAGGAATTCAGCTTTTTCCTATGTATGGGAAGATGTAATAGTTTGGGCTCACTGAAATCATTCCTTTGATATGCACTTCAGCTATCTGGGGCCAGTATCCTGTTTTTTCACATCCTGAGTTTCCTCGGGGCTCACCAGCTCACGATTGATAGTGGCTGCAATCACCAACGACTGTGACATCTTTTGTTTTCTGATATGGCAGGCAATATTCCATTTCTCAGTTCCTCCTCTTGGTCCAAAATTCGACCAATGTTTAGGAGACAGTTCATGATGGTGTTGGGAGTCTGATCCCAGATCAGGTAAAAATTCTTGTTGATATGCCACTCCATGTGCTAATTTCCAGATTAGGCCCTACTAATAATTAAAGATTCTCTGGATCCTTTGTCTTACTAGTCTATTATGATCCAGGAGATATTTTCCCTTGTTGGTTCTTCCTGAACATAGAATCACACTGTTATGATTATTCTATGTGGAGTGGTAAATGTGATCAATTTCCTCAAGATGCTTATCTGTCATCTTTGTTGGAGGCCTGGTTACACATTAGGTACTGTAAGAGACAACAATCATAAAATAGACAGGATAAATGTAATGCAGCTAGTAATATTCGCAAAGTCATAGTGTAGCAGAGATACACACATCATAAACAATTTGGAAACAAAGAACAAATTAAAACAATGATTAGTATAACAAGTTGTAATCCAGTTGTAATAAACCATCAAATTCACAGGACAACCAGCGGGAAAAGCAAAATTCTGGAAGGATTAGGTGGAGAGTAATAGATAAATGTTTCATTTTTTTTAAAAAAGGTATACTTTATCAATATTTTTTAGGACATAGCATAAGAAAACAGGTGTTTTGAAAAACAAATATTAAAGCTAGTATGTTGGGGGGCTTCCAGGAAGATGGTGGAAGAGTAAGATGCGGAGATCACCTTCCTCCCCACAGATACACCAGAAATACATCTACACGTGGAACAACTCCTACAGAACACCTACTGAATGCTGGCAGAAGACCTCAGACCTCCCAAAAGGCAAGAAACCCCCCACATACCTGGGTAGGGAAAAAGAAAAAAGAATAAACAGAGACAAAAGGATAGGGATGGGACCTGCACCAGTGGGAGGGAGCTGTGAAGGAGGAAAGGTTTCCACACACTAGGAAGCCCCTTCGCAGGTGGAGGGGGAAAGATTTGGATCCGTGGAGGAGAGCACAGCAACAGGGTGGCAGGGGGCAAAGTGGGGAGATTCCCGCACAAAGGATCGGTGCTGAACGCCACTCACCAGCACGAGAGGCTTGTCTGCTCCCCCGAAGGGATGGGCAGGGCTGGGAGCTGAGGTTCGGGGTTCAGTCATAGCACAGGGAGAGGACTGGAGTTGGCAGCATGAACACAGCCTGCAGGGGGTTAGTGAACCACGGTTGGTCTGGAGGGAGTCCAGGGAAAAGTCTGGACCTGCCGAAGAGGCAAGAGATTCTTTCTTCCCTCTTTGTTTCCTGGTGCGTGAGGAGAAGGGATTAAGAATGCTGCTTAAAGGAGCTCCAGAGACGGGCGCGAGCCACAGCTAAAAGCGTGGAACACAGAGACAGGCATGAGATGTTAAGCTTGCTGCTGCTGCCATCAAGAAGCCTGTGTGCGAGCACAGGTCACTATCCACACGCCCCATCTGGGGAGCCTGTGCAGCCCGCCACTGCCAAGGTCCCGGGATCCAGGGACAACTCCCCCGGGAGAACACACGGTGCGCCCCAGGCTGTTGCAACGTCATGCTGGCCTTTGCCACCACAGGCTCGCCCTGCACTCCGTGCCCCTCCCTTCCCCCGGCCTCAGTGAGCCAGAGCCCCCGAATCAGCGGCTCCTCTAAGCCCGTCTTGTCTGAGTGAAGAACAGATGCCCTCCGGCAACCTACACACACAGGCGGGGCCAAATCCAAAGCTGAGACCCTGGGAGCTGTGAGAACAAAGAAGAGAAAGGGAAATCTCCCCCAGCAACCTCAGAAGCAGTGGATTAAAGCTCCACAATCAACTTGATGTACCCTGTATCTGTGGAATACATGAATAGACAACGAATCAACCCAAATTGAGGAGGTGGACTTTGAGAGCAAGATTTATGATTTTTTTTCCATTTTTCCTATTTTTGTGAGTGTGTATCTGTATGCTTCTGTGTGAGATTTTGTCTATATAGTTTGCATCCACCATTTCTCCGAGGGTTTATCCATCCATTTTTCTTAAAATTTTTTTTCTTAATAATTACTTTTTATTTTAATAACTTTATTTTATTTTACTTTATCTTCTTTCTCTCTTTCCTTCCTTCCCTCCTTTAGACAACAAATCATCCCAAATTGAAGAGGTGGACTTTGAGAACAAGGTTTATGATTTTTTCCCCTTTTCCTCTTTTTCTGAGTGTGTATGTGTATGCTTCTGTGTGAGATTTTGTCTGTATAGCTGTGCTTCCACCATTTGTCCTAGGGTTCTCTCCATCCTTTTTTTTCCTCTTCATAATTATTTTATTTTAATTACTTTATTATATTTTATCTTAATTTATTTTATTTTACTTTATCTTCTTTCTTTCTTTTTTTCCTTCCTTCCCTCCTTCCTTCCTTCCTTCCTCCCTCCCTCCCTCCCTCCCTTCTTTCTTTCTTTCTTTCTACTTCTACTAATTCTTTCTTTCTACTTTTTCTCCCTTCTTTCCGCACCATGTGGATGAAAGGCTCTTGGTGCTTCAGCCAGGAGTCAGTGCTGTGTCTCAGAGGTGAGAGAGCCAACTTCAGGACACTGGTCCACAAGAGACCTCCCAGCTCCACATAATATCAAATGGTGAAAATCTCTCAGAGACCTACATCTCAACACCAGCACCCAGCTTCACTCAATGACCAGCAAGCTACAGTGCTGGGCATCCTATGCCAAACAACTAGCAAGACAGGAACACAACCCCACCCATTAGCAGAGAGGCTGCCTAAAATCATAATAAGTCCACAGAAACCCCAAAACACACTAATAGACGTGGACCTGCCCAACAGAAAGACAAGATTCAGCCCCATCCACCAGAACACAGGTACTACTCCCACCCACCAGGACGCCTACACAACCCATTGAACCAACCTTAGGCACTGGGGACAGGCACCAAAAACAACGGGAATGACAAACCTGCAGCCTGCAAAAAGGAGACCCCAAACACAGTAAGATAAGCAAAATGAGAAGACAGAAAAACACACAGCAGATGAAGGAGCAAGATAAAAACCCACCAGACCTAACAAATGAAGAGGAAATAGGCAGTCTACCTGAAAAAGAATTCAGAATAATGATAGTAAACATGATCCAAAATCTTGGAAATAGAATAAACAAAATGCAAGAAATATTTAACAAGGACCTAGAACTAAAGATGAAACAAACAACAATGAACAATACAATAAATGAAATTTAAAATACTCTAGATGGGATCAATAGCAGAAAAACTGAGGAAGAAAAACGGATAATTGACCTGGAAGATAAAATAGTGGAAATAATTACTGCAGAGCAGAATAAACAAAAAAGAATGAGAAGGACTGAGGACAGTCTCAGAGACATCTGGGACAACATTAAATGCACCAACATTCGAATTTTAGGGGTTCCAGAAGAAGAAGAGAAAAAGAAAGGGACTGAGAAAATATTTGAAGAGATTATAGTTGAAAACTTCACTAATATGGGAAAGAAAATACTTAATCAAGTCCAGCAAGAACAGAGAGTTCCATACAAGATAAATCCAAGAGGAAACATGCCAAGACACATATTAATCAAACTGTCAAAAAATAAATACAAAGAAAACATATCAAAAGCAGCAAGGGAAAAACAACAAATAACACACAAGGGAATCCCCATAAGGTTAAGAGCTGATCTTTCAGCAGGAACTCTGCAAGCCAGAAGGGACTGGCAGGACATAATTAAAGTGATGAAGGAGAAAAATTTGCAACCAAGATTACTCTACTCAGCAACGATCTCATTCAGATTTGATGGAGAAATTAAAACCTTTAGAGACAAGCAAAAGCTGAGAGAGCTCAGCACCACCAAACCAGCTGTACAACAACTGCTAAAGGAACTTCTCTAGGCAAGAAACACAAGAGAAGGAAAAGACCTACAATATAGAACCCAAAACAATTTAGAAAATTGGAATAGGAACATGCATATCGATAATTACCTTAAAAGTAAATGGACTAAATGCTCCCACCAAAAGACACAGATTGGCTGAATGGATACAAAAACAAGACCCATATATTTGCTATCTACAAGAGACCCACTTCAAACCTAGAGACACATACAGACTGAAAGTGAGGGGATGGAAAAAGATATTTCATGCAAATGGAAACCAAAAGAAAGCTGGAGTAGCAATTCTCATATCAGACAAAATAGACTTTAAAATAAAGACTATTACAAGAGACAAAGAAGGACACTACATAATGATCAAGGGATCGATCCAAGAAGATAAAACAATTGTAAATATTTACGAACCCAACAAAGAAGCACCTCAATACATAAGACAAATACTAACAGCCATAAAAGGGGAAATCGACAGTAACACAATCATAGTAGGGGACTTTAACACCCCATTTTCACCAATGGACATATCATCCAAAATGAAAATAAATAAGGAAACACAAGCTTTAAATGATACATTAAACAGATGGACTTAATTGATATTTATAGGACATTCCATCCAAAAACAACAGAATAAACAGTTTTCTCAAGTGCTCATGGAACATTCTCCAGGATAGATCATATCCTGGGTCACAAATCAAGCCTTGGAAACTTTAAGAAAATTGAAATTGTATCAAGTATCTTCTCCGACCACAACACTATGAGTCTAGATATCAATTACAGGAAATGATCTGTAAAAAATAAAAACATATGGAGGATAAAGAATACACTACTTAATAACGAAGTGATCACTGAAGAAATCAAAGAGGAAATTTAAAAAATACTTATAAACAAATGACAATGGAGACATGATGACCCAAAATTTATGGGATGCAGCAAAAGCAGTTCTAAGAGGGAAGTTTAGAGCAATATAATCCTACCTTAAGAAACAGGAAACATCTCGAATAAACAACCTAACCTTGCACCTAAAGCAATTAGAGAAAGAAGAACAAAAAACCCCCAAAGTTAGCAGAAGGAAAGAAAGCATAAATAAATGAAAACGAAATGAAGGAAACAATAGCAAAGATCAATGAAACTAAATGCTGGTTCTTTGAGAAGATAAACAAAATAGATAAACCAATAGCCACACTCATCAAGAAAAAAAGGGGGAAGACTCAAATCAATAGAATTAAAAATGAAGAAGGAGAAGTAACAACTGACACTGCAGAAATACAAGAGATCATGAGAGATTACTACAAGCAACTCTATGCCAATAAAATGGACAACCTGGAAGAATTGGACAAATTCTTAGAAATGCACAACCTGCCAAGAATGAATCGGGAAGAAAGAGAAAATATGAACAAACCAATCACAAGCACTGAAATTGAAACTGTGATTAAAAATCTTCCAACAAAGAAAAGCCCAGGACCAGATGGCTTCACAGGCAAATTCTATCAAATATTTAGAGAAGAGCTAACAGCTATCCTTCTCAAATTCTTCCAAAATATTAGCAGAGGGAGGAACACTCCCAAACTCATTCTACGAGGCCACCATGACCCTGATACCAAAACCAGACAAGGATGTCACAAAGAGAGAAAACTACAGGTCAATATCACTGATGAACATAGATGCAAAAATCCTCAACAAAATACTAAAAACAGAATCCAGTAGCATATTAAACGGGTCATTCAACATGACCAAGTGGGGTTTATTCCAGGAATGGAAGGATTCTTCAATATACGCAAATCAATCAACATGATACACCATATTAACAATGGAAGGAGAAAAACCATATGATCATCTCAATAGATGCAGAGAAATTTTTCGACAAAATTCAACACCCATTTTTGATAAAAACCCTGCAGAAAGTAGGCATAGAGGGAAGTTTCCTCAACATAATAAAGGCCATATATGACCAGTCCACAGCCAACATCGTCCACAATGGTGAAAAACTGAAAGCATCCACTAAGATCAGGAAGAAGACAAGGTTGCCCACTCTCACCACTCTTATTCAACATAGTTTTGGAAGTTTTAGCTACAGCAATCAGAGAATAAAAGGAAATAAAGCGAATCCAGATTGGAAAAGAAGAAGTAGAGCTGTCACTCTTTGCAGATGACATGATACTATGCATAGAGAATCCTAAAGATGCTACCAGAAAACTACTAGAGCTAATCAATGAATTTGGTGAAGTAGCAGGATACAAAATTAATGCACAGAAATCTCTGGCATTCCTATATACTAATGATGAAAAATCTGAAAGTGAAATCAAGAAAACACTCCCATTTACCATTGCAACAAAAAGAATAAAATATCTAGGAATAAACCTACATAAGGAGACAAAAGACCTGTATGCAGAAAATTATAAAACACTGATGAAAGAAATTAAAGATGATACAAATAGATGGAGAGATACACCATGTTTTAGGATTGGAAGAATCAACATTGTGAAAATGACTCTACTACCCAAAGCAATTTACAGATTCAATGCAATCCGTACAAACTACCACTGGCATTTTTCACAGAACTAGAAAACAAAATTCACAATTTGTATGGAAACACAAAAGACACTGAATAGCCAAAGAAATCTTGAGAACGAAAAATGGAGCTGGAGGAATCAGGCTCCCTGACTTCAGACTATACTACAAAGCTAGAGTAATCAAGACAGTATGGTACTGGAACAAAAATAGAAAGATAGATCAATGGAACAGGATAGAAAGCCCAGAGATAATCCCATGCACATATGGTCACCTTATCTTCAATAAAGGTGGCAGGAATATACAGTGGAGAAAGACAACCTCTTCAATAAATGGTGCTGGGATAACTGGACAGGTACATGTAAAAGTATGAGATTAGATAACTCCCTAACACCATACAAAAAATAAGCTCAAAATGGATTAAAGACCTAAATGTAAGGCCAGAAACTGTCAAACTGTTAGGGGAAAACAGAGGCAGAACACTCTATGACATAAATCACAGCAGGATCCTTTTTGACCCACCTCCTAGAGAAATGGAAATAGAAACAAAAATAAACAAATAGGACCTAATAAACTTCAAAGCTTTTGCAGAGCAAAGGAAACCACAAACAAGACCAAAAGACAACCCTCAGAATGGGAGAAAGTATTTGCAAATGAAGCAAATGACAAAGGATTAATCTGCAAAATTTATAAGCAGCTCATGCAGCTCAATAAAAAGAAGCACACAATCCAATCCAAAAATGGGCAGAAGACCTAAATAGACATTTCTCCAAAGAAGATATACAGGCTCCCAACAAACACATGAAAGAATGCTCAACATCACTAATCATTAGAGAAATGCAAATCAAAACTACAATGAGATATCATCTCACACCAGTCAGAATGGCCATCATCAAAACGTCTAGAAACAATGAATGTTGGAGAGGGTGTGGAGAAAACTGAACCCTCTTGCACTGTTTTTGGGAATGTAAATTGATACAGCCACTGTGGAGAACAGTATGGAGGTTCCTTAGAAAACTACAAATAGAACTACCATATGACCCAGCAATCCCACTACTGGGCATATACCCTTAGAAAACCGTAATTCAAAAAGCGTCTTGTACCAAAATGTTCATTGCGGCTCTATTTACAATAGCCTGGAGATGGAAACAACCTAAGTGTCCATCATTGGATGAATGGATAAATAAGATGTGGCACATATGTACAATGGGATATTACTCAGCCATAAAAAGAAACGAAATTGAGCTCTTTGTAATGACGTGGTTAGACCTAGAGTCTGTCATACAGAGTGAAGTAAGTCAGAAAGAGAAAGAGAAATACCGTATGCTAACACATATATATGGAATTTAAGAAAAAAAAAAGATGTCATGAAGAACCTAGAGTTAAGACAGGAATAAAGACACAGACCTACTTGAGAATGGACTTGAGGATATGGGGAGGGGGAAGGGTAAGCTGTGACAAGGCAAGGCGAGAGAGAGGCATGGAGATATATACACTACCAAACGTATGGTAGATAGCTAGTGGGAAGCAGCCGCATAGCACAGGGAGATCAGCTTGGTGCTTTGTGACTGCCTTGAGTGGTGGGATAGGGAGGGTGGGAGGGTGGGAGACGCAAGAGGGAAGAGAAGTTGGAACATATGTATATATATAACTGATTCATTTTGTTGTAAAGCAGAAACTAACACATCATTGTAAACAATTATACTCCAATAAAGATGTTAAAAAAAAGCTAGTATGTTTTCCAAAAAAGTCATAAAGTTATAAATCATATTCATCAATTCATGTAGTCCGATATAATTAATTCCTGTTGATCTGGATGAAGTCATCAGGTTTTCCATTAGAGTTTTGTCATTCTTACCCAGTTCAGTGGTATTATCCAAAGGTTATCAGAAATTTTTATTTGTTAGAAAAGTCCTTTATATGAGTCTCCTTGAAGACCTTCATTTTGTGAAAGCATCAGTGTAAAATAATAATAGTCTCTAATGGACAAAACTTAAAATAGCATGGTTAAAGATTTGAGTACGATGCAATTAGCAAGAAACTTGGATTTTCTGTGACAAAATTTAGGATAATAACTAGAACTATGAGTGAAAACTTTATATTAGGGCATATCAGATGTTAGGAATTCCATATAAATTTTGGAATATCTACATTAATGATATTTATCCATACATATAACCTAAAGTTCATCTCCAATCACTTGAAAATGTTTCTCAAGTAACTTAACATAACAAATAAACCTAATTAGTTTAGCATTCCTTTCTGAGAGGTCTCAGGATTCCTTTGATGCATCCCAGAGTCAGCTGGAAGCTAATAGAACTTTAGTTAGTTTTATATTTGGGAAGCTTGTTAAAAATATCAAAAAGGTTTTAAAACACAATAGGATCATAGGTCACTGTGAAACAATACTTATTTAACCAATGTTACAAAAATATTAAAAAAAAACAGATACAGATCACTTAAAGGCACAGAAACTCACACAATCTGTTATTAAAAAGGTGTACTCTAACAGAGAGAGCAATCAAATTCCAGTCTTGTACTAGCTTACCTAAGAACAAAATTCAGTCACTTAATTAACTTCAATCTAAATTTAGTTAATCCTAAGCAAGAATAAAACTTTTTTTATCAAGGTTCCTTTCCACAACCTTTCATCACTTTCTGTATCCATATCAGCCTGTCCCTTAATTTTCCATCCAAAAACACCAACCAGCTCTGTCATACTTTTTTCTTTTCCCTCAATAAAATGTAATTCCATTCCTCATACCTTGTTTCCTGAAAATACACATTCTACTTTCTTACTGTATACTGAAATGTTTCCATATTATTTCTATTAGCTTTAATCACATGTTTAAATTGGAATCCTCAACTCTTAAACACCTTATTTTCTAGTGAAAACTAAGTAAGCAATTATGAACCATCTTTTACATTAGCATTCTGTGGATTGAATGCTAATGAACATAATTACCAGTGATAATTTCTTTTTTTTAAAAAAAATAATTTATTAATTAATTTATTTTTTTTGGCTGCGTTGGGTGTTTGTTGCAGTGCGCGGGCTTCTCATCGTGGTTGCTGCTCTTGTTGCGGGGCACGGGCTCTAGGTGCGCAGGCTTCAGTAGTTGTGGCGCACGGGCTTAGTAGTTGTGGTGCACAGACTTAGTTGCTCTGCAGCATGTGGGATCTTCCGGGACCAGGGCTCGAACCCGTGTCCCCTGCACTGGCAGGCAAATTCTTAACCACTGCGCCACCAGGGAAGCCCACCAGTGATAATTTCTAAAACAGAAATTTGTTTTCATATAGAGAGCAGCTCAGGGTGGCACCAATCGCCTCAAGGTGGAACTAAACATATTCATTAATAGTTCTAAATTTCTCTGTTCAGTAATGTCTCAGTATCTTATTTTAATGGGAATGATCCAACTATTCAATAAACTTCCATCACTTAAATTAGCACAGCTCTAGACTCTAAGTTACCAAGTATCTGGAGAGATCATTTTAAGTAGACATTTCTAAAACAATTAATTTTAAAGAGTTTACCCAAAAGCTCTTATCTTATTTGCATTTACTTTAAACTTTCATGATATCAAATTATTTTCCTTGCAACAGACATAATAAGGTCTTAACTGAATTTTTTAACATCTTTATTGGAATATAGTTTCTTTACCATGTTGTGTTAATTGCTGCTGTATAACAAAGTGAATCAGCTATATGTATACATATATCCCCATATCCCCTCCCTCTTGCACCTCCCTCCCACCCTCCCATCCCACCCCTCTAGGTGGTCACAAAGCACCAAACTGACCTCCCTGTGCTTTGAAGCTGCTTTCCACTAGCTATCTATTTTACATTTGGTAGTGTATATATGTCAATGCTACTTTCTCACTTCATCCCAGCTTACCCTTCCCCCTCCCAGTTAATATATATTAATAATATATATTAAACTGGGGAAAACAGAG
This sequence comes from Tursiops truncatus, assembly GCF_011762595.2. Classification (NCBI taxonomy): domain Eukaryota; kingdom Metazoa; phylum Chordata; class Mammalia; order Artiodactyla; family Delphinidae; genus Tursiops; species Tursiops truncatus. Next base: position 63,384,132 of record NC_047055.1, on the reverse strand, counting down.
TGGATTTGTTTGGCTTTTAATGTTGAGGACCAGCAGGGGTCCTTTTTGGGCCATTGAAGCTTAGGTACTCTAACATCAAAACTTTGTGTTTTAATCACAGAAATATCTATTTTATTTATCTCATTTTAAACAAACATCTGAAGATTTATTCATTTGAGATGAGTCATTTTTTAAAATTTCTACCTTGTTGGAAAAAGTAGACTTTCCTCACAGGTTTATTTTATTTTATTTTATTTTTGGTATCAACTACAAATTGGCACTTACCATGGGCACTTGCAATCTACAACTACAAGAATTTGATCAGGTGCTGCTACAGCTGCTGACCTTCAACATGCCATGAAAGGAATTCAAGGTGGAGATCAGGAACGAGGCACTTTGTGCTCTGAGAAAAACTGGCAGAAAATGTCTTCAGATAGTTAGATATATTCAGGAGCTGATTTTATGAGCCCAATTCTTACATCTCTTTATATCTAGAAAAGCCCTAAGTTCCTTCATGGTGACGTCTGCTCCTTGTGACTAGCAGTAACCCTCATGAGACCTTCTGCAAAAAATATGTGCCTGATTGCATGTACTCCCCCTTCACAAAATCACATATATACTGACCTTCCCTCCTACCTCTTTGGAGCAGTTTCTCTGAGCTATCTGAAATGTTGTCTCCTGGCTATAGCCCTCATTTTGCCCCAAATAAAACTGAACTCATAACTCTCACACTGTGTATTTTTTTTAAGTCAGCACTGGTTAATATTAATTATTCTAATGTTTCTATTAGTATCTGAAGACCCATTGAGGGGAAGCAAAGACCACAATTAAATCTTCCCAAACCGTTTTTTTCTTAGTTTTAAAGTAAAGAAGTTCTTAGGTAAGCCATTAGATATGTTTCTCTTTTCCACCTATAATTTGATTTTTGTTTTTATAGGTACCAATAAAACAGCTGTTTATAATGAGAGCACTCTAGAAATCCACCAATTTAGAAGTTTCTCCAAGTTAAAAGGATCCTTTGTTTGCCTACTCTCAAAAATAGTATGGTAGAGGGCAAGTTTTCAAAACACACATGCACACACACAGAGTACATCCTAAGATGATCAGGTAGAACATTTACATCTTAAAGACAGAGAAAGAGAAATGCAAGTTCCCCTTAGAAGGGCTTTGTTTAAAATCAGAATTCTGAAAAGATATTATTATCAAGCCAGCTTTTTAAACTTAACTGCTTATGCAATAAAAAAAAAGCCCCTTTATTTTTAGGGAGAGATTTCCTTTAATTCCAAATTAATTAAGTACTTGTAAGTTTTGTACATACATAAACTTGGCTGGGGTATTAGTTGGAGGCTAGCAATCTGTCATCCCTCTTTCTTTTATTTCCCATTTTAAAGTCGATTTATCAAAATAAAAATTGCTAGTGATAATCCTGTGGTGGGCCAATGTGCTGCTTGAGAGCTTAACTTCTCTAGGCTTTGTCCCAAAGTTGTTTAAGCCCTGGGTTCTACCAGTGGCTTATAAGACTACCACGGGTGCTAAGATCTCAGAATTGCCAGTTCTTATTTATGTCCCCAGTTGAGCAGGTTGTTAATTAAATGAATGATTTCCCTATAGGGATAGCTGATGTGCAGCAAGAGGTCTTGCCTCCACCACTCCTGCAAGTTTCTCAGTTGCCTGAGAAAGCTGTTTCCAACCAGGAAGAGAGAGTCCCTTCTTGGGAGCTCAGAAGCTCTCATAAGATTTCAGTTTTTTATTTTAACAAACTCTATTGAGGTAGCCAATTCAAGGAAAAATGACAGACCAGTCTTCCCCCTAATTACCCAGTCCAATTTTATTCAGTGTTTAACTGAACAAAATCTTCCCAGCCCTTTGAGGATAATTCAAGGACCTCTTCTTGAAACTAGGTTTCAAGGATAACCAATTCCCCCACCAAATAAAACTTATGATCATCAACCAATAATGAGAGATCCTAGAATCAGGAGAGATTCACCCAAATTCTTCTGGATTCCCCAAGAAGGCAGATAGGCACAAGAGGCCTCTGCTGGTACCAAGGCTCCTGATCCTCACAAAGTTCACGCAAGGGAGAGGAGTCTGCTCTTGGTCCCTTCCTAGTCACCATAACTATGACTAAAAAATTAGATGCACAACTTAAAAGTTGAGAGTTATGTTTTATTTGTTGGAAAATTTTAAGACTTCAAGCCCAAGAGGCAGCATCTCATGTAACCATGAAAGAACTGCTCCAAGGAAGTGAAGGGGGAGCCAGAATATGTAGGAGTTTTGCAACAAAGGGCAGGTAGTCTGAAAGTCAAAACATTATTGTTGACTAAAGAAAACTAGAAATCTTGTTAAGGAATTTAGCCCTTATCTATGTATGGGAACATGCAAGAGTCTGGTCTTACTGAAATCATAATATTGATATGCACCTGAGCTATCTGAGGCCAGTATGCTGTGTTTTCAGATCCTGAGTTTCCTCAGGGCTCACAAGCTCACTGTTGGTAGTGGCTGTACTTGCTGATGACTATGACATCCTTTGTTTATGGATATGGCAGGCATTATTCCATTTCTCAAGGTTAAAGAATGTTCTAATTTCATTTTTTTACATGTAACTGTCCAGTTTTCCCAGCACCATTTATTGAAGACACTGTCTTTTCTCCATTGTATAGTCTTGCCTCATTTGTCATAAATAGATTAATTGACCATAGGGGCATGGGTTTATTTCCAGGCTTTGTATCCTGTTCCATTGATCTATCTTTCTGGTTTTGTGCCAGTAACATACTGTTTTGATTACTGTAGCTTTGTAGTAGTCTGAAGTCAGGGAGCCTGATTCCTTCAGCTCCATTTTTCTTTCTCAAGGTTGCTTTGGCTATTTGGGGTCTTTTGGGTCTCCGTTCAAATTTTAAGAACTTTTTTGTTCTAGTTCTGTGAAAAATGCCACTTGTGATTTGATAAAGATTGCACTGAATGTCTAGATTGCCTTGGGTAGTACAGTCATTTTGACAATGTCAATTCTTCCAGTCCAGGAACATGGTATATCTCTCCATCTGTTAGTGTCATCTTCAGTTTCTTTCATCAGCATCATAGTTTTCAGAGTATACGACTTTTTCTCACTTAGGTGGGTTTATTCCTAGGTATTTTATTCTTTTTTAAGCAATGGTAAATGGGATTGCCTCTTAAATTTCTTGGGCTGATATTTCATTGTTAGTGTATATAAATGTAACAGATTTCTGTGTATTTATTTTGTATCCTGCAACTTTACCAAATTCATTGATGAGTGCTAGCAGTTTTCTGGTAGTATTTTTATGATTTTCTATGTAGAGTATCATGTCATCAACGAACAGTGACAGGAGTTTCCAAGAAGTCAGAGGAGTAGGAGGACATGCAGTTCATTTCTCCCTACAAACGCATCAAGAATACATCTACAAATGGAACAATTCTCACAGAGCACCTGCTGAATACTAGCAGAGGACCTCGGACACCTAAAAGGACAATAAAGGTCCTCATATAACTGGGTAGGATGAACGAAAGAAGGGAAAAGAAAGAGGAGAAGAAGAAGGATGGGACCTGCACCCTTGGTGGGGAGCTGAAAGTGAGGAGAGGTTCCCGCATCTGGGGAGGACTTCTCACTGGTGGGAAGATCAGCTGGGACAGAAGGGAGAGCTTCAGGGGCTTGACAAAGGGCCCAGAAACCAGTCAGTGGCAGGCAGAACAGAGTGAGACCTACACAATAGTACATGCCACAGCCCTGCACACCCCAGCCTGAGACGGAAGTCTGCCAGTGTGCATGGGGCTGGGTGCTGGAACTGGGGTTTGGAGAGCAGACCCTGTGAGGAAAATGCTATTAGTTGTGAGGAAACAGCCTGAGGGGATGGGAGTGAGGGGTTCCACAAACAGGAATTCTTGTGGAGGCAGCCCAGCCCATCACAGAAGCAAAGTGCCATTGTTGAATAACGTGCAAAGGGCAGGGCCACCATTGCAGACTCTCTTCACACAGCAGTCCCTGCCGCCACAGGCACTAAGGAGGGCTCATGCCAGAGCTGACTTGTGCGCACTTGCCAAAGTCACTTCTGCCCACACCCAGCACCCTGGGTGACAAGCTTGCCCTAATCACCGCATCGGCTCCTTCCTTCCTGATGGGCTCCTGTGCTCTGGCAAATTCTAGAGCAAGCTCCGGTGGGAGGAACACATGAAGAGGTGGAGCTAAAACCACAGCTGAGCCACAGGGACCGTGCAACTAAGGAAGAAGAGACAAAATCTCTCCACACGGCTGCGTGAAATCACAGCGTTACACCTCCACTGATTGCATCCTAAATTGAGCACTGCAAAACATCTGAAAAGACAAGTGTTTCTGCAGCTTGGATGGGCCCAGCTTTAGCAGCTGTGGGCTTTGTGGACATGTACACATGGGGGTTGGGATAAGACAGAGTCTGAGCTGCCTTCATAGCTCCCATAGAAGGTCCAGGTGCACGACTACAGGAGTCCTGGGACCTGATCTCAGTGGATCTGTACTGGCGGCCTGATGAAAACTACACGTGAGAGTCACCAGGGCCAATTGCTGTCATACCCACCTTTAAGGTGGGATTGAGAGCAGTGCAAACAAAACTGTACTTTGTGATCCAACACAATGGCAGAAAGGGACACAGCAGAGAAAATTCACAGGTGAACAGCTCCAGAGGAGGAATACTCAGTGGCTCTTTGCAAGTGGGAGTGATTCAATCCATCTACCTCTCACAGCAGATCAGAAACACAGCTAAGAAACAGATTTGGGGAACTTTACTCCAACAGATATGGAGCAGACACTGCCTCTGACAGGGCTGTGACAACCACAGAACAAAGGGGAGACCCCACTCAATATCCAGGGCAGGTTCTGATCACCACAACACCAGTCAAACCCCATATAAAGGGGATAAGAGCCCACATCTCTGGACAAACCTCATGCAGCAGGAGGCAGACACCAGAAGCAAGAGGAACTATGATCCTGCCACCTGCAAAAAGGAGATCACACAGTAAGTTTGCCAAAATGATAAGACAAATAAATATTTTGCAAACAAAAGAGCAAATAAAAATCTACAAGAACAACATGGGCAATCTACCTGAAAAAGAATTAAGAATAATGATAGTAGATGATCCAAGATCTCTGAAAAGGAATGCAAGCACAGATTGAGAAGAAACAAGAAATGTTAAACAAAAACCTAGAAGAACTAAAGAACAAACAGAGATCAACAATATAATATTGAAATGAATAATATACTAGAAGGAATCAATAGGAGAATAACTGAGGCAGAAGAACGGGTAAGTGAGCTGGAAGACAGAATCATGGAAATCATTGCCACAGAACAGAATAAAGAAGAATGAAGAGAAATGAGGGCAGTCTTAGAGACAGCTGGGACAACATTAAATGAACGAACATTCGAATTATAAGGTTGCCAGAAGAAGAAGAAAAAGAGAAAGGGCCAGAGAAAATATTTGAAGAGGTCATAGTCAAAAACTTTCCTAAAAAAGGAAAAGAAATAGTCATCTAAGTACAGGAAGCACAGGGAGTCCCGTATAGGATAAATCCAAGGAGGAACATACCAAGACACATTAATCAAATTAACAAAAATTAAATGCAAATAAAAAAATATTAAAAGCAACAAAGGAAAGCAGTAAATAACATACAAGGGAATCCACATAAGGTTATCAGGTGATTTTTCAGCAGAAACTCTGCAGGCCAGAAGGGAGTGTCATGTTATATTTAAAGTGATCAAAGGAAAAACCCTATAACCAAGAATACCCTACCCAGCAGGCTCTCATTCAGATTCAAGGGAGAAATCAGAAGATCTACAGACAAGCTAAGAGAATTCAGCACACCACACCAGCTTTATAACAGATGCTAAATTAACTTCTCTAGGTGGGAAACAAAAGAGAAGAGAGCAAAAGAGCAAGGGAAGAAAAAAGACCTACAGACAGAAACAGAAAACAGTTAAAAAAAATGGCAATAGGAAGATGTGTATGGATAATTATCTTAAATGTAAATGGATTAAATGTTCCAACAAAAGGACAGAGATTTGCTGAATGGATACAAAAATAAGACCCATATATATGCTGTCAACAAGAGACCCACTTTAGACCTAGGGACACATACAGACTGAAACTGAGTGGATGAAAAAAATATTAAATGCAAATGGAAATTTAAAAAGTTGGAGTAGAAATACTCATATCAGACAAAATAGAATTTAAAATAAGAACTGTTACAAGAGACAGGAAAGGACACTACATAATGATCAAGGGATCAATCAAAGAAGAAGATATAATAATTGTAAATATATATGCACCCAACATACGAGTACATCAATATGTAAGGCAAATGCTAACAGCCATAAAAGGGGAAATGGATGATTAACACAATAATAGTGGGGGACTTTAACATCCCACTTACACCAATGGACAGATCATCCAGACAGAAAATTAATAAGGAAACACAAGCCTTAAATGACACATTAAACCAGATAGACTTAATTGATATCTATAAGACACTCCATCTGAAACCAGCAGAATAAATCTTCTCAAGTTCATATAGAACAATCTCCAGGAGAGATCACATCTTGGGTCACAAATCAAGCCTCAGTAAATTTAAGAAAATTGAAATCATATCAAGCATCTCTTTTGACCACTATGATATGAGATTAGAAATCAATTACAGGAAAAAGTGTAAAAAACATATATACATAGAGGCTAAACCATATATAATTAAGTAACCAATTGTTCACTGAAAAAATCAAAGAGAAAATTTAAAAATACATAGAGAAAAATGACAACAAAACCACGATGACCCAAAACTTATGGAATGCATCAAAAGCACTTCTAAGTGGGAAGTTTATAGCAATACATTATGAACTGAAGAAACAAGAAAAATCTTTAAAAAAAAAAAAAACTAACCTTACACCTAAAGCAGCTAGAGAAAGAAGAACAAACAAAACCCAAACTTAGTAAAAGGAAAGAAATCATAAAGATCAGAGCAGAAATAAATGAAATAGAGATGAAGAAAACAATAGCAAAAGTCAATGAAAATAAAAGCTTGTTCTATGAGAAGATAAACAAAATTGAGAAATATTTAGCCAGACACATCAAGGAAAAAAGGGAGAAGACTCAAATCAATAAAATTAGAAATGAAACAGGAGAAGTTACAATGGACACCACATAAATTCAAAGGACCAGGAGTAAGGGAAGATGGCGGAAGAGTAAGACGCGGAGATCACCTTCCTCCCCACAGATACACCAGAAATACATCTACACGTGGAACAACTCCTGCAGAACACCTACTGAAGGCTGGCAGAAGACCTCAGACCTCCCAAAAGGCAAGAAACTCCCCACGTACCTGGGTAGGGCAAAAGGAAAAAAGAATAAACAGAGACAAAAGAATAGGGACGGCACCTGCACCAGTGGGAGGGAGCTGTGAAGGAGGAAAAGTTTCCACACACTAGGAAGCCCCTTCGCGGGCGGAGACTGCGGGAGGCGGAGGGGGGAGCTTCGAAGCCGCGGAGGAGTGCACAGCAACGGGTGCAGAGGGCAAAGCGGGGAGATTCCCGCACAGAGGATCGGTGCCGACTGGCACTCACCAGCCCGAGAGGCTTGTCTGCTCACCCGCCGGGACGGGCGGGGCTGCGAGCTGAGGCTCTGAGGATAGGGTTTCGGTCTCGGACGGAGCGCAGGGAGAGGACTGGGGTTGGCGGCTTGAACATAGCCTGAAGGGGTTAGTGCACCACAGCTAGCCGTGAGGGAGTCCGGGGAAAAGCCTGCACCTGCCGAAGAGGCAAGAGACTTTTTCTTCCCTCTTTGTTTCCTGGTGCGTGAGGAGAGGGGTTTAAGAACGCTGATTAAAAGAACTCCAGAGACGGGCGCGAGCCGCGGCTAAAAGCGCGAACCCCAGAGACGGGCGCGAGCCGCGGCTGAAAGCGCGGACCCCAGAGACGGGCGCGAGCCGCGGCTGAAAGCGCGGACCCCAGAGACGGGCGCGAGCCGCGGCTGAAAGCGCGGACCCCAGAGACGGGCGCGAGCCGCGGCTGAAAGCGCGGACCCCAGAGACGGGCGCGAGCCGCGGCTGAGGGCGCGGACCCCAGAGACGGGCGCGAGCCGCGGCTGAGGGCGCGGACCCCAGAGACCGGCGCGAGCCGCGGCTGAGGGCGCTGACTCCAGAGACGGGCGCAAGCCGCGGCTGGAGGCGCGGACCCCAAGGCGGGCGGGAGACGTTGGGGCTGCTGCTGCCGCCACCAAGGGGCCTGTGTGCGAGCGCAGGTCGCTCTCCACTCCCCTCTTCCGCGGAGCCTGTGCAGCCCGCCACTGCCGGGTTCCCGGGATCCGGGGACGACTTCCCCGGGAGAGCGCACGGCGGGCCTCGGGCTGGTGCAGAGTCACGCCGGATTTTGCCGCCGCAGGCCCGCCCCGCATTCCGTGCCCCTCCCTCCCCGCCGCCGGCCTCCGTACGCCAGAACCCCCGAATCAGCGGCTCCTTTAACCCCGTCCTGTCTGAGCAAAAAACAGACGCCCTCCAGCTACCTACACGCAGAGGCAGGGCCAAATCCAAAGCTGAGCCCCTGTGAGCTGTGAGAACAAAGAAGAGAAAGGGAAATCTCTCCCAGCAGCCTCAGAAGCAGCGGATTAAAGCTCCACAATCAACTTGATGTACCCTGCATCTGTGGAATACATGAATAGACAGCCAATCATCCCAAATTAAGGAGGTGGACTTTGGGAGCAAGATCTATGATTTTTCTCCCTATTCCTCTTTTTGTGAATGTGTATGTGTATGCTTCTGTGTGAGATCTTGTCTGTATAGTCTTGCTTCCACCATTTGTCCTAGGTTCTATCCGTCCATGGTTTTTTCTTAAAATTTTTTTTCTTAATAATCAATTTTAATTTTAAGAACGTTATTATACTTTACCTTCGTCCTTTCTTTCTTTCTTTATTTCCTTCCCTCCTTCCCTCCTTTAGACAACGAATCATCCCAAATTGAGGAGGTGGTCTCTGACAGCAAGATTTATGATTTTTCCCCCTTTACCTCTTTTTGTGAGGGTGTATGTGTACGCTTCTGTGTAAGACTTTGTCTGTATAGCTTTGCTTCCAACATTTGTCCTAAGGTTCTATCCGTCCCTTTTTTTTTTTTCTAATTAAGAATTTTTTAATTCAATAACTTTATTATACTCTATTTTATTTTTACTGTATCTTCTTTCTGTTTTCCCTTCTTTCCCTCCTTCCTTCCTTCCTCCCTCCCTCCTTTTGTTCCTTCTTGCCTTCTTTCCTTCCTTGCTTCTTTCTTCCTTCCTTCCTTCCTTCCTTCCTTCCCTCCTTCCTTCCCTCCTTTAGACAACGAATCATCCCAAATTGAGGAGGTGGTCTCTGACAGCAAGATTTATGATTTTTCCCCCTTTACCTCTTTTTGTGAGGGTGTATGTGTACGCTTCTGTGTAAGACTTTGTCTGTACAGCTTTGCTTCCAACATTTGTCCTAAGGTTCTATCCGTCCTTTTTTTTTTTTCTCTAATTAAGAATTTTTTAATTCAATAACTTTATTATACTTTATTTTATTTTTACTGTATCTTCTTTCTTTTTGTTTTTCCTTCTTTCCCTCCTTCCTTCCTCCCTCCCTCCCTCCCTCCTTTCGTTCCTTCTTGCCTTCTTTCCTTCTTTGCTTCTTTCTTTCTTTCTTCCTTCCTTCCTTCCTTCCTTCCCTCCTTCCTTCCCTCCTTTCCTTCTTTCTTTCCTCATACGTCTACTAATTCCCTCTACTTTTTCTCCCTTTTATTCTGAGCCGTGTGGATGAAAGGCTCTTGGTGCTCCAGCCAGGAGGCAGGGCTCTGCCTCTGAGGTAGGAGAGCCAACTTCAAGACACTGGTTCACAAGAGACCTCCCAGCTCCAGATAATATCAAACGGCGAAAATCTCCCAGAGACCTCCATCTTAACACCAGCACCCAGCTTCACTCAATGACCAGCAAGCCACAGTGCTGGACAACCTGTGCCAAACAACTAGCAAAACAGGAACACAACCCCACCCATTAGCAGAGAGGCTGCCTAAAATCATAATAAGGCCACAGACACCCCAAAACACACCACCAGACGTGGACCTGCCCACTAGAGAGACAAGATCCAGCCTCTTCCACCACAACACAGGCACTAGACCCCACCACCAGGAAGCCTACACAACCCACTGAACCAACCTTAGCCACTGGAGACAGACATCAAAAACAGGAGGAACTACGAACCTGCAGCCTGCAAAAAGGAGACCCCAAACACAGTAAGATAAGCAAAATGAGAAAACAGAAAAACACACAGCAGATAAAGGAGCAAGATAAAAATGCACCAGACCTAACAAATGAAGAGGAAATAGGCAGTCTACCTGAAAAAGAATTCAGAATAATGATAGTAAGGTTGATCCGAAATCTTGGAGATAGAATGGACAATAGAATGGACAAAATGCAAGAATCAGTTAACAAGGACCTAGAAGAACTAAAGATGAAACAAGCAACGATGAACAACACAATAAATGAAATTAAAAATACTCTAGATGGGATCAATAGCACAATAACTGAGGCAGAAGAACGGATAAGTGACCTGGAAGATAAAATAGTGGAAATAACTACTGCAGAGCAGAATAAAGAAAAAAGAATGAAAAGAACTGAGGACAGTCTCAGAGACCTCTGGGACAACATTAAACGCACCAACATTCGAATTATAGGGGTTCCAGAAGAAGAAGAGAAAAAGAAAGGGACTGAGAAAATATTTGAAGAGATTATAGTTGAAAACTTCCCTAATATGGGTAAGGAAATAGTTAATCAAGTCCAGGAAGCACAGAGAGTCCCATACAGGATAAATACAAGGAGAAATACGCCAAGACACATATTAATCAAACTGTCAAAAATTAAATACAAAGAAAGCATATTAAAAGCAGCAAGGGAAAAACAACAAATAACACATAAGGGAATCCCCATAAGGTTAACAGCTGATCTTTCAGCAGAAACCCTACAAGCCAGAAGGGAGTGGCAGGACATACTGAAAGTGATGAAGGAGAAAAACCTGCAACCAAGACTACTCTACCCAGCAAGGATCTCATTCAGATTTGATGGAGAAATTAAAACCTTTACAGACAAGCAAAAGCTGAGAGAGTTCAGCACCACCAAACCAGCTTTACAACAAATGCTAAAGGATCTTCTCTAGGCAAGAAACACAAGAGAAGGAAAAGACCTATAATAACGAACCCAAAACAATATAGAAAATGGGAATAGGAACATACATATCGATAATTACCTTAAATGTAAATGGACTAAATGCTCCCACCAAAAGACACAGATTAGCTGAATGGATACAAAAACAAGACCCTTACATATGCTGTCTACAAGAGACCCACTTCAGACCTAGAGACACATACAGACTAAAAGTAAGGGGATGGAAAAAGATATTCCATGCAAATGGAAACCAAAAGAAAGCTGGAGTAGCAATTCTCATATCAGACAAAATAGACTTTAAAATAAGGACTATTAAAAGAGACAAAGAAGGACACTACATAATGATCAAGGGATCGATCCAAGAAGAAGATATAACAATTGTAAATATTTATGCACCCAACATAGGAGCACCTCAATACATAAGGCAAATACTAACAGCCATAAAAGGGGAAATAGACAGTAACACATTCATAGTAGGGGACTTAAACACCCCACTTTCACCCATGGACAGATCATCCAAAATGAAAATAAATAAGGAAACACAAGCTTTAAATGATACATTAAACAAGATGGACTTAATTGATATTTATAGGACACTCCATCCAAAAACAACAGAATACACATTTTTCTCAAGTGCTCACGGAACATTCTCCAGGATAGATCATATCTTGGGTCACAAATCAAGCCTTGGCAAATTTAAGAAAATTGAAATTGTATCAAGTATCTTTTCTGACCACAACGCCATGAGACTAGATATCAATTACAGGAAAAGACCTGTAAAAAATACAAACACATGGAGGCTAAACAATACACTACTTAATAATGAAGTGATCACTGAAGAAATCAAAGAGGAAATCAAAAAATACCTAGAAACAAATGACAATGGAGACACAATGACCCAAAACCTGTGGGATGCAGCAAAAGCAGTTCTAAGGGGGAAGTTTATAGCAATACAAGCCCACCTTAAGAAGCAGGAAACATCTAGAATAAACAACCTAACCTTGCACCTCAAGCAATTAGAGAAAGAAGAACAAAAAAACCCCAAAGCTAGCAGAAGGAAAGAAATCATAAAAATCAGATCAGAAATAAATGAAAAAGAAATGAAGGAAACAATAGCAAAGATCAATGAAACTAAAAGCTGGTTCTTTGAGAAGATAAACAAAATAGATAAACCACTAGCCAGACTTATCAAGAAAAAAAGGGAGAAGACTCAAATCAATAGAATTAGAAATGAAAAAGGAGAGGTAACAACTGACACTGCAGAAATAAAAGAGATCATGAGAGATTACTACAAGCAACTCTATGCCAATAAAATGGACAATCTGGAAGAAATGGACAAATTCTTAGAAATGCACAACCTGCCAAGACTGAATCAGGAAGAAATAGAAAATATGAACAGACCAATCACAAGCACTGAAATTGAAACTGTGATTAAAAATCTTCCAACAAAGAAAAGCCCAGGACCAGATGGCTTCACAGGCGAATTCTATCAAACATTTAGAGAAGAGCTAACACCTATCCTTCTCAAACTCTTCCAAAATATACCAGAGGGAGGAACACTCCCAAACTCATTCTACGAGGCCACCATCACCTTGATACCAAAACCAGGCAAGGATGTCACAAAGAAAGAAAACTACAGACCAATATCACTGATGAACATAGATGCAAAAATCCTCAACAAAATACTAGCAAACAGAATCCAACAGCACATTAAAAGGATCATACACCATGATCAGGTGGGGTTTGTTCCAGGAATGCAAGGATTCTTCAATATACGCAAATCTATCAACGTGATAAACCATATTAACAAACTGAAGGAGAAAAACCATATGATCATCTCAATAGATGCAGAGAAAGCTTTTGACAAAATTCAACACCCATTTATGATAAAAACCCTGCAGAAAGTAGGCATAGAGGGAACTTTCCTCAACATAATAAAGGCCATATACGACAAGCCCACAGCAAACATCATCCTCAATGGTGAAAAACTGAAAGCATTTCCACTAAGATCAGGAACAAGACAAGGGTGCCCACTCTCACCACTCTTATTCAACATAGTTTTGGAAGTTTTAGCCACAGCAATCAGAGAAGAGAAGGAAATAAAAGGAATCCAAATCGGAAAAGAAGAAGTAAAGCTGTCACTGTTTGCAGATGACATGATCCTATACATAGAGAATCCTAAAGATGCTACCAGAAAACTACTAGAGCTAATCAATGAATTTGGTAAAGTAGCAGGATACAAAATTAATGCACAGAAATCTCTGGCATTCCTATATACTAATGATGAAAAATCTGAAAGTGAAATCAAGAAAACACTCCCATTTACCATTGCAACAAAAAGAATAAAATATCTAGGAATAAACCTACCTAAGGAGACAAAAGACCTGTATGCAGAAAACTATAAGACACTGATGAAAGAAATTAAAGATGATACAAATAGATGGAGACATATACCATGTTCTTGGATTGGAAGAATCAACATTGTGAAAATGACTCTACTACCCAAAGCAATCTATAGATTCAATGCAATCCCTATCAAACTACCATTGGCATTTTTCACAGAACTAGAACAAAAAATTTTGCAATTTGTATGGAAACACAAAAGACCCCGAATAGCCAAAGCAATCTTGAGAACAAAAAAAGGAACTGGAGGAATCAGGCTCCCTGACTTCAGACTATACTACAAAGCTACAGTTATCAAGACAGTATGGTACTGGCACAAAAACAGAAAGATAGATCAATGGAACAGGATAGAAAGCCCAGAGATAAACCCATGCACATATGGACACCTTATCTTTGATAAAGGTGGCAGGAATGTACAGTGGAAAAAGGACAGCCTCTTCAATAAATGGTGCTGGGAAAACTGGACAGGTACATGTAAAAGAATGAAATTAGAACACTCCCTAACACCATACACAAAAATAAGCTCAAAATGGATTAAAGACCTAAATATAAGGCCAGAAACTATCAAACTATTAGAGGAAAACATAGGCAGAACACTCTATGACATAAATCACAGCAAGATTCTTTCTGACCCACCCCCTAGAGTAATGGAAATAAAAACAAAAATAAACAAATGGGACCTAATGAAACTTCAAAGCTTTTGCACAGCAAAGGAAACCATAAACAAGACCAAAAGACAACCCTCAGAATGGGAGAAAATATTTGCAAATGAAGCAACTGACAAAGGATTAATCTCCAAAATTTACAAGCAGCTCATGCAGCTCAACAACAAAAAAACAAACAACCCAATCCAACAATGGGCAGAAGACCTAAATAGACATTTCTCCAAAGAAGATATACAGACTGCCAACAAACACATGAAAGAATGCTCAACATCATTAATCATTAGAGAAATGCAAATCAAAACTACAATGAGATATCATCTCACACCAGTCAGAATGGCCATCATCAATAAATCTAGAAACAATAAATGCTGGAGAGGGTGTGGAGAAAAGGGAACCCTCTTGCACTGCTGGTGGGAATGTGAATTGGTTCAGCCACTATGGAGAACAGTATGGAGGTTCCTTAAAAAACTACAAATAGAACTACCATATGACCCAGCAATCCCACTACTGGGCATATACCCTGAGAAAACCAAAATTCAAAAAGAGTCATGTACCAAAATGTTCATCGCAGCTCTATTTACAATAGCCCGGAGATGGAAACAACCTAAGTGCCCATCATCGGATGAATGGATAAAGAAGATGTGGCACATATATACAATGGAATATTACTCAGCCATAAAAAGAAACGAAATTGAGCTATTTGTAATGAGGTGGATAGACCTAGAGTCTGTCATACACAGTGAAGTAAGTCAGAAAGAAAAAGACAAATACAGTATGCTAACACATATATATGGAATTTAAGAAAAAAAAATGTCATGAAGAACCTAGGGGTAAGGCAGGAATAAAGACGCAGACCTCCTAGAGAACGGACTTGAGGTTATGGGGAGGGGGAAGGGTGAGCTGTGACGGGGCGAGAGAGAGTCATGGACATATACACACTAACAAACGTAGTAAGGTAGATAGCTAGGGGGAAGCAGCCGCATGGCACAGGGATATTGGCTCGGTGCTCTGTGACAGCCTGGAGGGGTGGGATAGGGAGGGTGGGAGGGAGGGAGACGCAAGAGGGAAGAGATATGGGAACATATGTATATGTATAACTGATTCACTTTGTTATAAAGCAGAAACTAACACACCATTGTAAAGTAATTATACCCCAATAAAGATGTTAAAAAAATAAATAAATAAAAAATAAAAAAAAAAATTCAAAGGACCATAAGAGACTACTACAAGCAACTAAACACAAATAAAATGGACACACTAGAATAACTGAACAAATCATTAGAAAGCTACAAGCTTCCAGGACTGAACCAGGAAAAAATAGAGAATATGAGCAGACCAATCACAAGTAGTGAAATTGAAACTGTGATAAAAAATTTTCCAGGGCTTCCCTGGTGGCGCAGTGGTTGAGAGTCTGCCTGCCAATGCAGGAGATGTGGGTTCATGCCCCGGTCTGGGAAGATCCCACATGCCGTGGAGTGGCTGGGCCTGTGATCCATGGCCACTGAGCCTGTGTGTCCGGAGCCTGTGCTCTGCAACAGGAGAGGCCACAACAGTGAGAGGCCCGTGTACCGAAAAAAAAAAAAAATTCCAGAAAACCAAATGTCCAGTACCAGATGAGTTCACAGGCGAATTATATCAAATATTTAAAGAGTTAACACCTACCCTTCTGAAAGTCTTCCAAAAAATTGCAGATGAAGGAACACTCTCAAACTCATTCTATAAGCCCACCATCACCCTGATAACAAAATCAGACAAAGACACCACAAAAAAAGAAAATTAAAAGCCAATATCACCAATGAACATAGACACAAAAAATCCTCAACATAACACTACCAAACTAAAGACAACAACAGTGACAGTTTCACTTCTTCTTTTCCAATTTGGATTACCTTTATTTCTTTGTCTTCTGTGATTGCCATAGCTAGGACTCCCAAAGCTATGCTGAATAAAAGTGGCAAGAGTGCACATTCTTATCTTGTTCCTGATCTTAGAGGGAATGCTTTCAGCTTTTCACTGTTGAGTTTGACTTTAGCTGTAGGTTTGTCATATATGGCCTTTATTATGTTGAGGTATGTTTCCTCTATGCCCACTTTCTGGAGAGTTTTTATCATAAATCGATGTTAATTTTTTTCAAAAACTTTTCCTGCATCTATAGAGATGATCATATGGGTTTTTACTTCAATTGGTTGATGTGGTGTATCACACTGATTGATTTGCTAATATTGAAAAATCCTTGCATCCCTGGGATAAATCCCACTTGATTGTGATTTATGATACTTTTAATGTGTTGTTGGATTCTGTTTGCTAGTATTTTGTTGAGGATTTTTGCATCTATGTTCATCAGTGATATTAGCCTGTAATTTTCTTTTTTACTGATATATTTGTCTGGTTTTGGTATCAGGGTGATCATGCCTTATAGAATGAGTTTGGGAGTGCTACTTCCACTGAAATTTTTTGGAATAGTTTCAGAAGTATAGGTGTTAACTCTTCTTTAAATGTTTGATAGAATTCGCCTGTGAGGCCATCTGGTCCTTGACTTTTGTTTGTTGAGAGTTATTAAATCACAGGTTCAATTTCAGTACTTGTGATTGGTCTATTCATATTTGCTATTTCTTCCTGGTTAAATATTTGGAGATTGTACTTTTCTAAGAATTTGTCAATTTATTCCAGATTCTCCATTTCATTGATGTATAGTTTCTTATAATAGACTCATGATCTTTTGTATTTCTGTGATGTTTTTGTAACTTCTCCTTTTTCATTTCTAATTTTATTGATTTGAGCCCTTTCCCTCTTTTACTTGATGAGTCCTGCTAAAGGTTTATCAATTTTGTTTATCTTTTCAAAGAAGCAGCTTTTAGTTTCATTGATCTTTGCTATTGTTTTTTTCAAATCTATTTCATTTATTTCTGCTCTGATCTTTATTTATTTCCTTCTGCTAACTTTGGGTTTTGTTTGCTATTTTTTTTTTAGTTGCTTTAGGTGTAAGGTCAGGTTGTTTATTTGAGATTTTTCTTGTTTCCTAAGGTAGGATTGTATTGCTATAAACTTCCCTCTTGAAACTGCTTTTGCTGCATCCCATAGGTTTTGGATCATCATGCTTTTGTTTTCATTTGTCTGCAGGTATTTTTGATTTCCTCTTTGATTTATTCAGTGATCAATCAGTTGTTTAGTAGCATATTGTTTAGCCTCCACTTGTTTGTTGCTTTTACAGTTTTTTTCTTGTAGTTGTTTTTAAATCTCATAGTGCTGTTGTCAGAAATGGTGCTTGATATGATTTCAATTTTCTTAAATTTACCAAGGCTTGCTTTGTGGTCCATGTGACCAATTATGGAGAATGTTCCATTCTTTTCCACTTGAAAAGATTATGTATTTTGCTGTTTGGTTGGAATGCTCTAAAAATAACCATTAAGTCCATCTGATCTAATATGTCCTTTAAGGCCTGTGTTTCCTTATTAATTTTCTGTATGGATGATCTGTCCATTGATGAAAATGGGGTGTTAAAATCCCCCACTATTACTGTGTTGCTGTTGATTTCTCCCTTTGCCACTGTTAGCATTTGCCTTATATAATGCAGTACTCCTATGTCAGGTTCATATATATTTACAATTGTTATATCTTCTTCTTGGATTGAACTCTTGACCATTATGTACTATTCTTCTTTGTCCCTTATAATATTCTTTATTTTAAATTCTATTTTGTCTGCTATGCGTATTGCTACTCCAGCTTTTTTAACATTTCCATTTGCAAGGAATATATTTTTCCATCCCCTCACTTTCAGTCTGTATGTGTCCCTAGGTTGAAGTGGGTCTCTTGTAGATAACATATATACAGGTCTTGTTTTTGCATCCATTCAGCCAGTCTATGTATTTTGGTCAGAGCATTTATTTTGTTTATGTTTAAGGTAATTACTGACATGAATGTTCTTATTGACATTTTGTTAAATTGTTTTGGATTTATTTTCGTAGTCTTTTTTCTTCCCTTCCTCTTTTGTTCTCTTCTCTTGGGATTTGATGACTAACTCGAGTTTTGTATTTGGATTCCTTTTTCATTTGTGTGTATGTATCTATCATAGATTCTTGGTTTGCAGTTACCATGAGGTTTTGATCTAGCAGTCTATATATACACAAGATTGTTTTAAGTTACTGGTCTTTTAATTTCAAATGCATTTCCAATATCTTGCATTTGTGCTCTTCTCTTTTCACAATTGTTGGTTTTGATGTCACATTTGCATGCAGATGATTTCCTACCTTTACCATATGTTTGCCTTTACTGGTAAGCTTTTCCATTCATTATGTTCTTGTTTCTAGTAGTGGCCTTTTCTTTTTCACCTAGAGAAGATCCTTTAGCATTTGTTGCAAATCTGGTCCAGTGGTTCTGAATTCTCTTAGCTTTTGCCTGTCTGTAAAGCTTTTGATTTCTCTGTCAATCTGAATGACTGTCTTGCTGGGTAGAGTATCCTTGGTTGTAGGGTTTTCCCTTTCATCACTTTAAGTGTATCATGCCAACCCCTTCTGGCCTGAAGTGTTTCTTCTGAGAAAACAGTTGATAACCTTATTGGAGTTTCCTTGTACATTATTTGTTTCTTTTCCCACGTTGTTTTTAATATTTTTTCTTTGTCTTTAATTTTTGTCAATTTGATCACTAAGCATGTCAGTGTATTCCTCCTTGCATTTATCCTGTATGGGACTCTGCATTTCCTGTACTTGGGTGACTGTTTGCTTTCCCATGTTAGGGAAATTTTCATCTATTATCTCTTCAAATATTTTCTCATGTCTTCTCTTTTTCTCTTCTCCTTTTGGGACCCCTATAAAGTAAATATTGGTGCATTCAATGTTGTGCCAGAAGTCTCTAAGACTGTCCTCATTTCTTTCCATTTTTTTAAAAATTTATTCAGTTCCATGGAAGTGATATCCACCATTCTGCCTTCCAGGTCACTTATCTCTTCTTCTCCCTCAGTGATTTTGCTATTGATTCTTTGTAGTGTATTTTTTCTTTCAGTTACTGTATTGGTCATCTCTGTTTTTTTATTCTTTAGTTCTTCTAGGTCTTTGTTAAACATTCCTAATATCTTCTTGATCTGTGCCTCCATTCCTTTTCCAAGTTCTTGGATCATCTTTACTATCATTACTGTGAATTCTTTTTCAGGTAGATTGCCTATCTCCACTTCACTTAGCTGTTATTCTAGGTTTTATCTTGTTCCTTCAGCTGGGACTTATTCCTCTGCCATCTCATTTTGTCCAGCTTTCTGTGATTTTGGTTTCCATTCCACATAATTCAGGGTTGTAGTTCTTCTTGCTTCTTCTTTCTGCCCCCTGGTGGATAAGTCTGTTTATGATGCTCATGCAAGCTTCCCTGTGGGAGGGAATGATACCTGCCCACAGGTGGGTGGAGCTGGGTTTTGTCCTTCTGGTGGGCAAGGCTGTGTTGGGGGGTGTGTTTATCAGGCAACTGTTTACTAATTTAAGCAGCCTTTCTGCTGATGGGTGTGACTGTGTTCCTGCCATGTTTGTTGTTTAGCCTGAGGTGTCCCAGCACTGGAGCCTACAGGCTCTTTGGTGGGGCCAGGTCTTTGTAAAAGAATGGTGGCCTCCAAGAGGGCTCACGTAAATGAGTACTCCCTAAAACTGCCACTGCCAGTGTCCTTGTCTCCATAGTGAGTCACAGCCACTCCCCACCTGTGCAGAAGGACATCAAATTCTATCAGGTAAGTCTGGCCCAGTCTCTTATGAGGTCACCACTTTTTCCCTGGGTCCTGGTGTGCACAGGACCCTGGTGTGCACAGGACCCTGTGTGTGCCCTCCAAGAGTGGAGTTTCAATACCCCAATCCTGTTGAATTCCACAATCTAACCCCACTCACCTTCAAAGCCAGATTATCTGGGGCTCTTTTTCCTCTTGCTAGACCCCTAGGCTGAGGAGTCTGATGTGGGACCCAGAAGTTTCAATCTTGTGGGACAACTTCTGTGATATAATTATTTTCCAGTTCATGCATCCCTCACCTGGTGTGTATGGGATTTGATTTTATCATGATTGTGCCCCTCTTACCTTCTTGTTGTGGTTCCTTCTTGGTCTTTGGATGTCTTTGTCTTTGTCTTTGGATGTACCTTTTTCAGTAGCTCCCAGCATTTTTTTGTTGGTGGTTGTTCAGCAGTTAGTTGTGAACTTGGTGTTTCCATAAGAAGGGATGAGCTCACTTCCTCCTACCCTGCCATTTTGTCTCCTCCCCTTAAAGGATTTCTATTTTAGCACTGAGGTCCCTGCTTGGTACCAGGCCTGGATGAGTGGCTGGATGGTGATGGAAAATCCCACACAGGTGATGGGTTCAAATGCAAAGGCACAGCTGTCCCACAGTACTAGCAGCTTCTGCAGCAGCACTGGCAGCACACCCATGGCCTCTATTTCTCTCCCCACTGCCACCACCATGCAGCACTCCATACCAATGTTTTTTAGGTTAGTCTCCCAAGGCAATAGAAATAAAAACAAAAGTAATTGAGCTTTTGGGGTATCTTCTCTCTGTTTCTTCTTCAATTTCATTCAAGTTTTGTCAATTTTGCTTATATTTTCAGAAATAATCCAACTTTGCAAAATTGTGCCACAGCTTTTCTTCTAAAAGTTTTATAGTGATAGCTCTAACATTAAGTTCTTTGACCTATATTGATTTAATCTTTGTTTATGGTGCTAGGTAAAGGCTCCAAATTCATTCCTTTACATATGGATATCCAGTTGTACCAACACTAGTTATAGATAAAACAATTTTTTCCCTCATTGAATTATTTTGGTACCTTTGACTAAAGTCTATTTTATGTAAACCTGAGAATCTATTTCTGGATTATCAGTTATGATCTGTTGGTATATCTGTCTCTCTATATATAGATATTTATGCTGGTATTACACTATCTTGATTGCTATAGGCTTGTAATAAATTTTGAAATTGGTTAAGTTCAACTCCATTAACATTTTTTTCCCAAAATTCTTTGGTCATTCTACATCATTTGAATTTTCATTTGAATTTTAGCATCAGCTTGTCAACTCTTGCAAAGAAGTCAGTTGGTATTTTGATCAGGATTGTGCAGAATCTGTAGATCAATTTGAGTAGTATTGCCATGTTAACAATATTGTCTTCTAATCCATAATCATGGTATATATTTTCATTTACTTAGATTTTCTTTAATTTCTTTCAACTTTTTTATTATGGTAAAGACACTTAACATGATATCTACCCTTTTAACAAATTTTAAGTGTACAGTATATTATTGTTAACTATAGGCACAATGTTGTTCAGCAGATCTCTAGAATTTATTCATCTTGCATAACAGAAACGTTGAACCCATTGAACAGCAACTCTCTATTTCCCCCTCTCTCCAACTGCTGGCAACCACCATTCTATTAATACTTTCTGCTTCTATGTGTTTTTCAACAATGTTTTATGGTTTTTAGAGTGTGTTTTTCACTTCTTTGCTAAATTATCATAAGTAGTTTATTTTTGATGCTATTGTAAGTGGAATTATTTTGTTAATTTAATTATTAGATTGTTCATTTCAACGTTTGGAAATACAATTAATTTTTGTGTATTGATCTTGTATTCTGCAACCTTGCATAACTTGTTTATAGGTTTAATTGTATTTTAGTTTATTTCTTTGTATTTCCTGTACATATAAAATTATGTCATCTGTGAATAGACTTCTTCCTTTACAATCTGGACAACTTCTACTTCATTTCCTTGCTTAATTTCCTGGGCTAGAATCCCCAGTACATGTTGAATATAAATGGTGAAAGTGGACAGCTTTGTCTTCCTCCTGATTTAAGGGGAAAACATTCTGTCTTTCACCATTAAGTATGATGTTATCTGTGGTGTTTTTGTAGATGCCCTTTATCAGGATAAGGAAGTTCCCATTTTTTCCAGTTTTATGAGTATTTTTAACATGCAGGGACTTTGAATTCTATCAAACTCTTTTTTTCTTTTGATTGAAATATCATGTGATTTTTGTCTTTTAGCCTGTTGATAATGGTGCATTACATTAACTGATGTTTGATGTTAAACCAACCTTGCATTCTTGGTATTAAAATAAACCCCAATTGGTCATTGTGTCTAATCCTTTTTACATACTTCTGGATTCAGTCTGTTAGTATTTTATTGAGGATTTTTTGGCCTATATTCATAAGAGATATTGGTTTGTAGTTTTCTTGTAAAGTCTTTGGCTTTGTTATCAGGACAAACTGGCCTCACAGAAAAAGTTGGGAAGGGTTTCCTAGTCTAGTTTTTGAAGAGTTTTTAAGGTATTAGATTTATTTCTCCTTGAAATATCTGGTAGAATCCACCAACGAAATAATCTGACCTTGGGCTTTTCTTTGTAGGTAGTCTTTTTAAAATTATTAATTCAATCTTTCATTGTAGATCTATGCAGATTTTCTGTTTCTTCTTGAGTCTGTTTTGGTAGTTTTGGTTTTCCTACATATTTGTCAAATTCATCTAAGGTATCTAATTCATTAGGATACAACTTTTATACTATTCCCCTTATAATCCTTTTTTTTTATTTCTGTAAGTTTGGTAGTAATATCCTGTCATTCCTAATTATAGTAAATTTCAATCCTCTTTCATTGTTTCTTATTCAAACTAGCTAAAGGTTTTTCAATTTTGTCTATCTTTTCCAAGAACCAACTTCAGTTTTATTGGTTTTCTCTATAGTCTTCCTATTTTCCTTTTCACTAATTTCTATTTACCTTGATTTCTTTCATTATGTTTTTTTATGATTTCTACTCTTTTATTCTTCACCATATATAGGTTGTACTAAGAGAGTTGCAATATATTAACAAAGGCATTTATTTTCCTTTTTAGACTTTATTTCTTTTTAATTTTTAATTGGAGTATAGTTGATTTACAATGTTGTGTTAGTTTCAGGTGTACAGCAAAGTGAATCAGTTATACATATATCCTATATCCACTCTTTTTTAGATTATTTTCCATATAGGTCATTACAAAGTATTGAGTAGAGTTTCCTGTGGTATACAGTAGGTCCTTATTAGTTATCTATGTTACACATTGTGGTGTGTATATGTTAATCCCAATCTCCCAATTTACCCCCCTGCCTTTCCCCCCAGTAACTATAAGTTTGTTTTCTACATCTGTGACTCTATTTCTGTTTTGTAAATAAGTTCATTATGTTTTATTTACATTTACTTTGCCATTCTTTTTCCAGTGTCTTAAGGTGGAAAGCTAGGTTAATTGACTTAAGAACTTTTTTCAAATATGGTTGTTTACAGCTACAAATTTCCTGTTAAGTACCATTTTAACCATATTTTATTTCATTATGTTGTGCTTGTTTATACTTATAATATTTTCTAATTGCCCTCTGACTTCTTCTTTAACTCATTGCTTGTTTTGGAGAATTTTTTCCCCCAATTTTCTTTCTGTTGATTTTTAATTTCATTCTTTTGTGGTCAGAGAACATACATTGTATGGTTTCAACCCTGTTAAATTTATTGTGGTTTGTTTTATGGCCTAGTCTATAGTCTATCCTGGATAATGTACAATGTGCACTTAGGAGAGTGTATATTTTATTGTTGTTGGATGAAGTGTTCCATAGATATTTTTAGTTTGAATTGGTTTACAGTGTTCTTTAAGCCTTCTATTTCCTTATTGATTTTTTGCCTACTCATTCTATCTATTATGGAAAATTGGGTACTGACATTTCTAGCTATTATTGTTGAGTTGTCTATTTCTCCTTTTATTTCTGTCAGTTTTTGCTTCAAATATTTTGGAGTTCTGTTATTGGGTGCATATGTGTTTTTAATTATATATGTCTTTCTCATGGATTGATAATTTTATCATAAATGTCCCTCTTAATCTCCAGGAACATTTTTGTTTCAAAGTCAAATTTGTCTGGTATTTGTTTAGACTCTTCAGCTTTCTTATATTGTTGCTTTCAAGATCTACAATTTTCCATATTTTTACGTTCAACATATTTGAATCTTTGAATCTAATATGAATCCCTTGTAGGCAGCCTACAGTTGGAATTTATTTTTTATCCAGTCTGAAAATCTCTGCCTTTTAATTATATTGTTTAACACATTTACATTTAATGTTATTATTGATTTAGTTGTATTTACATCTGCCATTTCTTTTTTTCTATATGGTTCATGTCTTTTTTTTTATTCCTCCTTTACTTCTTTCTTTTGTATTAAGTGTATATTTTCTAGTTAACATTTTGATTCCTTTCATGTTTATTTTCACTATTTTTTAAGTTATTTTCTTAGTAGCTGTTCTATACCTTACCATGTACATCTTAACTTATCAAAATCTACTTCAGCTTTATACTAACTTAATTCCAGTTAGATGTAGAAATGTTACTTCTATATAGCCCTTTCCTCTCATATTTGTCATTTATATGTATACATATTACATCTATATATGTTACAAATCCAACCATACATTAATAAAATTACTTTATAAAATTTTGTCCTTTAAAGAAGCTGTGAGCAAAAGAGAGAAAATGTGCATCTATAGTTTTTGTTATATTAACCTTCTTATTTACAATTTCTGGTTTCCTTTACCTCCTCTCTTACTGGATTCCTCCTTGACAATTATCTTTCAGATATGCAGGCTTCTTTGTTTTTTCTTGACTATATCAGGCCACTCATGTCTTAGTTTTTTTGCTTTAAGTATCCCGCAACCCTTACCATGAATATTTCTTCCCCAAATAGTTATAAGGTTAATTCTCTTGTCTCTTTCAAGTTTTTGCTCAAATGCCATCTTTTCAATGAGGACTATTCTGACCAACATATTTAAAACCGCAATTTTCCCCTTACATCCTATTCCCAACACTCTTAACCTCCCTTGCACTGCTTTATTTGTGTTCATTTTTCAATATCTCTTATCTACTTCTAACATATTGACAAATGTCCTAGTTTATTACATTTATTTAATGTCTTTCTTCCCCTCCCATAGTAGAATATAAATTCTATTAGGGTCAGGATCTGTCTAGTCTGGTGTCTGGTGTTTCTCTGGTACATAGCACTGAGCCAAGTTCATAGTAGGTATTCAATTAATATTGATTGAATGAATAACTGAATGACATCTCGGCCTTTAGTATTTCCTGCATCAAATTTCTTCTTCTCACTGCAAATACAGGGGCATTTCAAAAAATGCAAATCTGATTCTTTCTCTCATTTCCCCTGTTTAAAACTAGTACTGGTTTCCCCTTGACAGGTACATAAAGGGGAGAATAAGTGAAGGTAATATTGAAAACAAGGTGATGACAGATCTTTTGGGGAGTCTTCAAAGCAAGGCTCAGGTATTTACGTGTAATTCTGTAGTTAATAAGGAGCCATTGAAGATTTTCAAGCAGGAGAGTAATATCAGAGTTTTACTACAGTAAGATTACTTAGGACATAAACGTGACAAGTAGATTAGAAAACGTGGGAAGAATGAAGGCAGGGAAACTAGGCATATAACTCTTCAGTAAGATTTTGGGTTTTTTTAACATCTTTATTGGAGTATAATTGCTTCACAATGGTGTGTAAGTTTCTGCTTTACAACAAAGTTAATCAGAAATACACATACACACATCACCATATCTCCTTTCTCTTGTGTGTCCCTCATACCCTCACAATCCCACCACTCTAGGTGGTCACAAAGCACTGAGCTGATCTTCCTGTGCTATGCAGCTGCTTCCCAATAGCTATCTATTTTACATTTGGTAGTGTATATATGTCCATGTCATTCTCTCACTTCGTCCCAGCTTACACTTCCCCCTCCCTATATCCTCAAATCCATTCTCTACATCTGCATCTTTATTTCTGTCCTGCTCATAGGTTCTTCAGAACTATTTTTTGTTTAGATTCGATATATATGTGATGGTATACGGTATTTGTTTTTCACTTTCCTTTGTTTTTTTTAACATCTTTATTGGAGTATAATTGCTTTACAATGGTGTGTTAGTTTCTGCTTTATAACAAAGTGAATCAGCTATACATATATATATGTTAATATATCTCTTCCCTCTTGTGTCTCCCTCCCTCCCACCCTCCCTATCCCACCCCTATAGGTGGTCACAAAGCACCGAGCTGTTCTCCCTGTGCTATGCGGCTGCTTCCCACTACCTATCTATTTTATGTTTGGTAGTGTATATATGTCCATGCCTCTCTCTTGCTTTGTCACAGCTTACA
Organism: Tursiops truncatus; assembly: GCF_011762595.2. Lineage (NCBI taxonomy): Eukaryota > Metazoa > Chordata > Mammalia > Artiodactyla > Delphinidae > Tursiops > Tursiops truncatus. The sequence continues at coordinate 63,357,733 of NC_047055.1, read as the reverse complement.
CTTCCCCCTCACAGTATCCTCAAGTCCGTTCTCTAGTAGGTCTGTATGTTTATTCCTGTATTACCCCTAGGTTCTTCATGACATTTTTTTTCTTAAATTCCATATATATGTGTTATCATATGGTATTTCTCTTTCTCTTTCTGACTTACTTCACTCTGTATGACAGATTCTAGGTCTATCCACCTCATTACAAACAGCTCAATTTCGTTTCTTTTTATGGCTGAGTAATATCCCATTGTATATATGTGCCACATCTTCTTTATCCATTCATCCAATGATGGACACTTAAGTTGTTTCCATCTCTGGGCTATTGTAAATAGAGCTGCAATGAACATTTTGGTATATGACTCTTTTTGAATTATGGTTTTCTCAGGGTATATGCCCAGTAGTGGGATTGCTGGGTCATATGGTAGTTCTATTTGTAGTTTATTAAGGAACCTCCATACTGTTCTCCATAGTGGCTGAACCAATTCACATTCCCACCAGCAGTGCAAGAGTGTTCCCTTTCCTCCACACCCTCTCCAGCATTTATTGTTTCTAGATTTTTGATGATGGCCATTCTGACTGGTTTGAGATGATATCTCATTGTAGTTTTTATTTGAATTTCTCTAATGATTAATTATGTTGAGCATTCTTTCATGTGTTCCTTGGCAGAATGTATAACTTCTATGGAGAATTGTCTATTTGGGTCTTCTACCCATTTTTGGATTGGGTTGTTTGTTTTTTTGTTATTGAGCTGCATGAGCTGCTTATAAATTTTGGAGATTAATCCCTTGTCTGTTGCTTCATTTGCAAATATTTTCTCCCATTCTGAGGGTTGTCTTTTGGTCTTGTTTATGGTTTCCTTTGCTGTGCAAAATCTTTGAAGTTTCATTAGGTCCAATTTGTCTACTTTTGTTTTTATTTCCATTTCTCTAGGAGGTGGGTCAAAAAGGATCTTGCTGTGATTTATATCATAGAGTGTTCTGCCTATGTTTTCCTCTAAGAGTTTTATAGTTTCTGGCCTTACATTTAGGCCTTTAATCCATTTTGAGCTTATTTTTGTGTATGGTGTTAAGGAGTGATCTAATCTCATACTTTTACGTGTACCTGTCCAGTTATCCCAGCACCACTTTTTGAAGAGGCTATCCTTTCTCCACTGTACATTCCTGTCTCCTTTATCAAAGATAAGGTGACCATATGTGCATGGGTTTATCTCTGGGCCTTCTATCCTATTCCATTGATCTACCTTTCTGTTTCTGTGCCAGTACCATACTGACTTGATTAATGCAGCTTTGTAGTATAGTCTGATGTCAGGGAGCCTAATTCCTCCAGCACCATTTTTCATTCTCAAGATTGCTTTGGCTATGTGGGGTCTTTTGTGTTTCCATACAAATTGTGAATTTTTTTGTTCTAGTTCTGTGAAAAATGCCAGTGGTATTTTGATAGGGATTGCATTGAATATGTAGATTGCTTTGCGTAGTACAGTCATTTTCACAATGTTGATTCTTCCAATCCAAGAACATGGTATATCTCTCCATCTATTTGTATCATTATAATTTCTTTCATCAGTGTCTTATTATTTTCTGCATACAGGTCTTTTGTCTCCTTAGGTAGGTTTATTCCTAGATATTTTATTCTTTTTGTTGCATTGGTAAATGGGATTATTTTCTTGATATCAGTTTCAGATTTTTCATCATTATTGTATAGGAATGCCAGAGATTTCTGTGCATTAATTTTGTATCCTGCTACTTTACCAAATTCATTGATTAGCACTCATAGTTTTCTGGTAGCAACTTTGGGATTCTCTATGTATAGTATCATGTCATCTGCAAACAGTGAGAGCTTTACATCTTGTTTTCCGATTTGTATTCCTTTTATTTCTTTTTCTTCTCTGATTGCTGTGGGTAAGACTTCCAAAACTATGATTAATAATAGTGGTGAGAGTGGGAAAACTTGTCTTTTTCCTGATCTTAGTGTTTGTGACATCTTTCTCTGGTTTTGGTATTAGGGTGATGGTGGCCTTGTAGAATGAGTTTGTGAGTGTTCCTCCTTCTGCAATATTTTGGAAGATTTTGAGAAGGATAGTTGTTAGCTCTTCTCTAAATGTTTGAAAGAATTCACCTGAGAAGCCATGTGGTCCACGACTTTTGTTTGTTGGAAGATTTTTAATCCCATTCTAAATTTCAGTGCTTGTGATTGGTCTGTTCATATTTTCTATTTCTACCTGGTTCAGTCTTGACAGGTTGTGCATTTCTAAGAATTTGTCCATTTCTTCCAGGTTGTCCATTTTTTTGGCATAGAGTTGCTTGTAATCTCTCATGATCATTTTTATTTCTACAGTGTCAGTTGTTATTTCTCCTTTTTGATTTCTAATTCTATTGATTTGAGTCTTCTCCCTTTTTTTCCTGAAGAGTCTGCCTAATGCTTAATCAGTTTTGATTATCTTCTCAAAGAACCAGGTTTTAGTTTTATTGAAATTTGCTATCGTTTCCTTCATTTCTTTTTCATTTATTTCGGATCTGATCTTTATTATTTCTTTCCTTCTGCAAACTTTGAGGGATTTTTGTTCTTCTTTCTCTAATTGCTTGAGGTGCAAGGTTAGGTTGTTTATTCGAGATGTTTCCTGCTTCTTAAGGTGGGCTTGTATTGCTCTAAACTTCCCTCTTAGAACTGCATTTGCTGCATCCCATAAGTTTTGGGTCATTGTGTCTCCACTGTCATTTGTTTCTAGGTATTTTTTTATTTCCTCTTTGATTTCTTTAGTGATCAAGTCATTATTAAGTAGTGTATTTTTTAGCCTCCATGTGTTTGTATTTTTTACAAATCTTTTCCTGTAATTGCTATCTAGTCTTATAACATTCTTGTTGGAAAAGATATTTGATACAACTTCAATTTTCTTAAATTTACTAAGGCTTGATTAGTGACCCAAGATATTATCTATCCTGGAGAATGTTTCATGAACACTTGAGAAGAATATGTATCCTGTTGTTTCTCTATGAATGTCCTATAAATATCAATTAAGTTCATCTTGTTTAATGTATCATTTAAAGCTTGTGTTTCCTTATTTATTTTCATTTTGGATGATCTGTCCATTGGTGAAAGTGGGGTGTTTAAATCCCCTACTGTGAATGTGTTACTGTCAATTTCCCCTTTTATGGCTGTTAGTATTTGCCTTATGTATTGGGGTGCTCCTATGTTGGGTGCGTAAATACTTACAATTGTTATATCTTCTTGGATCGATCCCTTGATCATTATGTAGTATCCTTCTTTTTCTCTTGTAATAGTCTTTATTTTAAAATCTATTTTGTCTGATATGAGAATTGCTACTCCAGCTTTCTTTTGATTTCCATTTGCATGGAATATTTGTTTCCATCCCCTCACTTTCAGTCTGTACATGTCCCTATGTCTGAAGTGGGTCTCTTGTAGACAGCATATATATGTGTCTTGTTTTTGTATCCATTCATCTTGTCTGTGTCTTTTGGTGGGAGCATTTAATCCATTTACACTTAAGGTAATTATCAAAATGTATGTTCCTATTTCCATTTTCTTAATTGTTTTGGGTTTGTTATTGTAGATCTTTTCCTTCTCTGTGTTTCTTGCCTAGAGTAGTTCCTTTAGTATTTGTTGTAAAGCTCGTTTGGTGGTGCTGAACTCTCTCAACTTTTCCTAGTCTGTAAAGGTTTTAACTTCTCCATCAAATCTGAATGAGATCCTTGCTGGATAGAGTAGTCTTGGTTGTAGGTTTTTCTCCTTCATCATTTTAAATATGTCCTGCCACTCCCACTGGCTTGCCGAGTTTCTGCTGAAGGATCAGATGTTAACATTATGGGGATTCCCTTGTGTGTTATTTGTTGTTTTTCCTTGCTGCTTTTAATATGTTTTCTTTTATTTAATTTTTGATAGTTTGATTAATATGTTTCTTGGCTTGTTTCTCCTTGGATTTATCCTGTATGGGACTCCCTGTGCTTCCTGGATTTGATTAACTATTTCTTTTCTCATATTAGGGAAGTTTTCAACTATAACCTCTTCAAATATTTTCTCAGTCCTTTTATTTTTTTCTCTTCTTTTTCTGGGACCCCTATAATTTGAATGTTGGTGCATTTAATGTTGTCCCAGAGGTCTCTGAGACTGTCCTCAGTTCTTTTTATTTTATTTTTTTATTCTGTGCTACAGCAATTATTTCCAATATTTTATCTTCCAGGTCACTTATCCATTTTTCTGCCTCAGTTATTCTGCTATTGATCCCTTCTAGAGTATTTTTAGTTCCATTTATTGTGTCATTCATTGTTGCTTGTTTCCTCTTTAGTTTTGTTCGGTCCTTGTTTAGTGTTTCTTGCATTTTCTCTATTCTGTTTCCAAGACTTTGGTTCATCTTTACTATCAATATTCTGTATTCTTTTTCAGGTAGACTGCCTATTTCTTCTTCATTTGTTAGTTCTGTTGGTTGCTTACCTTGCTCCTTCATCTGCTGTGTGTTTTTCTGTCTTCTCATTCTGTTTATCTTATTGTGTTTGGGGTCTCCTTTTTGCAAACTTCATGTTCATAGTTCCCGTTGTTTTTGGTGTCTGTCCCCAGTGGCTTAATTTGATTCAGTGGGTTTTGTAGGCTTCCTGGTTGAGGGGACTAGTGCCTGTGTTCTGGTGCATGAGGCTGGATCTTTTCCTTCTGGTGGGCAGGTCCATGTCTGGTTGTGTGTTGTGGGGTGTCTGTGGCCTTATTATGATTTTAGGCAGCCTCTCTGCTATTGGGTGGGGTTGTGCTCCTGTCTTGCTAGCTGTTTGGCATAGCGTGTCCAGCACTGTAGCTTGCTGGTCGTTGAGTGAAACTCGGTTTTGGTGTTGAGATGGAGATTTCTGGGAGATTTTTACCATTTGATATTACATGGAGCTGGGAGGTCTGTTGTGGACCAGTGTCCTGAAGTTGGCTCTTCCACCTCAGAGGCAAAACACTGACTCCTGGCTGGAGCACCAAGAGCCTTTCATCCACACGGCTCAGAATAAAAGGGAGAAAATGTAGATAGAAAGAAAGAAAGAAAGAAAGAAAGAAAGAAAGAAAGAAAGAAAGAAAGAAAGAAAGAGGATAAAATAAAGTTATTAAAATAAAAAAATAATTGTTAAGAAAAAAATTTTTTGAAAAGTAAAAAAAATGGAGGGCAGAATCCTAGGACAAATGGTGAAAGCAAAGCTCTACAGACAAAATATCACACCAAAGCACACACATACACAATCACAAAAAGAGGAAAAGGGGAAAAAATAATATAACTTGCTCTCAAATTCCACCTCCTCAATTTGGCATGATTTGTTGTCTATTCAGGTATTCCACAGATTCAGGGTACATCACATTGATTGTGGAGATTTAATCCGCTGCTCCTGTGGCTGCTGGGACAGGTTTCCCTTTCTCTTCTTTGTTTGTAGAGCTCCCGGTGTTCAGCTTTGGATTTGGCTCCGACTCTGTGTTTAGGTCATCTGAGGGCATCTGCTTCTTCGCTCAGACAGGACGGGGTTAAAGGAGCAGCAGATTCAGGGGCTCTGGCTCACTCAGGCTGGGGGGAGGGAGGGGTACGGATGCAGTGTGAGCCAGCAGTGGTAGAGGCCGGCGTGACATTGCAGCAGCCTGAGGCGCGCTGGGTGTTCTCCCAGAGAAGTTGTCCCTAGGTCACGGGACCCTGGCAGTGGCAGGCTGCACAGGCTCCCGGGATGATAGGTGTGGATGGTGACTTGTGCTTGCACAAAGTCTTCTTGTTGGTAGTGGCAGCAGCCTTAGCATCTCATGCCTGTCTCCAGGGACTGTGTTGTGAGTTGCGGCCCTCGCCTGTCACTGGAGCTCCTTTAAGCAGTGTTCTTAATCCCCTCTCCTCACTCACCAGGAAATAAAGAGGGAAGAAAAAGTCTCTTGCCTCTTCGGCAGGTGCAGACATTTTCCTGGACTCCCTCCTAGCTGGCCGTGGTGAACTAACCCCTCCAGGCTATGTTTACGCCACTAGTCCTCTCCCTGCGATTGGACCAAAGCCTGAGCCTCAGCTCCCAGCCCCCGCCTGCCCCAGCAGGTGAGAAAACAAGTCTCTCGGGCTGGTGAGTGCTGATCAACACCGATCCTCTGTGAGGGAATCTCTCCGCTTTGCCCTCCACACTGCTTTTGCTGTGCTCTCTTCCAGGGCTCCAAAGCTTGCCCCCTCTGCCACCCACAGCTTCTGCACAGGAAGGGTCTTCCTAGTGTGTGGAAACCTTTCCTCCTTCACAGCTACCTCCCACTGGTGAAGGTCCCATCCCTATTTTTCTGTCTCTGTTTATTCTTTTTTCTTTTGCCCTACCCAGGTACATGGGGAGTTTCTTGCCTTTTGGGAGATCTGAGGTCTTCTGCCAGTGTTCAGTGGGTGTTCTATAGGAGCGGTTCCATGTGTAGATGTATTTCTGATGTACCTGTGGGGAGGAAGTTGATCTCCTCGTCTTACTCTTCCACCATCTTTCTAGAGGAGCTGCACTTTCTTATTTCACTCGGTATGATGGTCTCTCGGTCTGTACAACTCACTAAAAATGATTAAATTTCACTTCTTTTTATGGATGAGTAATATTCCATTGTATATATGTGCTAAATCTTCTTTATCCATTCACCTGTCGATGGACATTTAGGTTTTTTTCCATGTCCTGGTTATTGTAAATAGAGATACAGTGAACATCGTGGTACATGACTCTTTTTGAATTGTGGTTATCTCAGGGTATATGCCCAGTAGTGTAAATGCTGAGTTGTATGGTGGTTATATTTTTAGTTTTTTAAGGAACCTCCATACAGTTCTCCATAATGACTGCATCAATTTATATTCCAACCAAGAATGCAAGAGTGTTCCTTTTTCTCCACACCCTCTCCAGCATTTATTGTTTGTAGATTTTTTGGTGATGGCCATTCTGAATGGTGTGAGGTGATACTTCATTGTAGTTTTGATTTGCATTTCTCTAATGATTAATGATGTTGAGCATTCTTTCATGTGTTTGTTGCCAGCCCCCGTCTCTTCCAGTCAAGTGGCTTCCTAGTGTGTGGAAACGTTTCCTCCTTCACATCTCCCTCCCAGAGGTGCAGGTCTTATCCCTATTCCTTTGTCTCTTTTTTTTTTTTTTGGCCTATCCAGGTACATGGGGTGTTCCTTGCCTTTTGGGAAATCTGAGGTCTTCTACTAGCATTCAGTAGGTGTTCTGTAGGTGTTTTTCCACATGTAGATGTATTTTGGATGTATTTGTAGGTAGGAAGGTGGTCTCCATGTCTTACTCCTCAACCATCTTGAAGGTCTCCCCTTCAGTAAGTTTTAGCAAAGAATAGTCACCTATATCATCTTCATCCCATGCATGAGTAGAGCACTTGAGAGTTTACAATTTGCTTTCTTCAAAATTATACCATATTCTCCTCAAAATATCCCTATAAGTAGCAGGGCAAGGATTCTTATCATCATTAGTTTCCAGATAAACAATCTGACCCCCAGAAGATTAGGTTGATCAAAATCATAAATGGTAATGGTAGACCTGGTTTCTCTAACTCTAGGTCCAGTGAGCTTTTAATTAAAATTAAATAAAAATAAAAATTCTGTTCCCCAGTCACTAACCACATTGCTAGTGTTTAATAGCCAAATGTGACCTATAGTTACTATTTTGAAATTCATGGAATGTTTTATTGGACAGCAATAGCCAAGTTATTTATTCTTATGTTTACCGAAATTTGAATTTATGTTGACAAAGTCTTCAGGCCATACTGAAGCTCTGGAATCCCTTAATATTAGTTAGTGAATCCAGCTGGATTCTTTGAATTCTTCCTAAAATCCTTCTAAATTAAGGGACTCCAAATCTACCCTAGCTTTCTGGAAATATTTGGAAAACGAAAATTCATTCAAGAGTCAGATTAAACATTTCTCCCAAAGTAGAAACTGTGGAGAGTTAAGAGTGGGATGAAGATGACAGAGGCTGGCAGGTAGGGTCAGAAAAGTAGAATATTGATCTCAGAGAAGCAGACAAATTTGAAATGGCCACAGACAATGCTAGATACTGAGGGGGTTGTCAGCGAATAAAACAGAATAGAGTCCAGGGAGGTTAGATAAGACCAAAGTAACCAGGCAAGTCCGAAGCTAAGATAGAGAGAATCAGAGAGTAGGAAACTATGACAAACGAAATAATGAGGTGACCTTTGGCCCTGGGAAAAGAGTGTTCTCTTTCTTTGTTACTTTCATGGATCCCCAGGGGAATCTGGGCTCACAGATGCCTGCTGCTCCAGAATATCAAAGCCAAGAGATAGAATTGGATCACTGGACTTTTTTCTGCCCCATGTTTTAGAAAATCTGAATTGAATGTCATTTCTTCTACTGTAATGCATACCTTTTCCTGTTTACCACATACTCCTTCCTCTCTTCTACCAACAACTAGTTAACCTTGTGCCCATCTTTTACACATTATATTAACTGTTTGGGCTCCTGAAGGTATTTGACTTTGTGATCTCTGGCCTATTCCCTGCTGGTGGAACACTTTCCTTTTAAATTAAGGCAAAAGTGTTAGGTCTCCTAAAATGTTCTTAGACTCGTTTTTATGGGAAGACAATGTGCAAGCTAATATAAACCCAAGTGGCTTGCAGTAGGTTTTATAGTACTTTATGTACTGGTAATTCGATGGCACATACTATTACATATTCGTGCAAAGACGAGGTATACTTATGCAACATACATAAGTATACGTATTTGAACATATATGTGTAACACTGTGTAATCTGAATATGTTAAGAATTCAAGGAAGAGAAAAGTCTGTATAAACTGAAGTAATGTAAGAAGGCTTCTTGATGGAGACAGAACATAAACTGGATCCTGAAGGGTAGGTAGGGTTTAAACTAAGAAAAGGGGATTGAAAAACATTCTAAGTTGAGCCATCTGAAATTACTACTATTTAATGACTTTAGACATAAAACAGAAATTTTATATGGTTCAATCTAATGGCCAAAGGAAGTAGTGTTATCAAAGGCATTGAGACAGGGAGGACTTGCTGGAGTGGAAGGAAATTTTGGGGAGAAGAGGAAGATAAAGTTAAATGGTTAGGAGGAGGCTAGATTAAGGAGCTTCTTAAAAGTGAAGCTAAATAGTGTGATCTTGATTATAGGATATAGAAACTATTGTAAGCTAATCTGCAGAAGTTACTGGATGAATAAAATCTGTGTTTTGATGGGATAAGATGTTTAGTTTGAGGCCAGGCATATGAATGATCATAATCACTCATGGTATAGAGTTTTAATGTTGGGAAATTTTCATTTGCATATATTTGGGGGCAGTGACACCCATTCAACATTGCTGACTTTTTCCTTTCTTTAGAATAGTATTTAGAATAGAAGTGTTCACAAACTTCTAGGGACATGTGAATGTACTTCTGAGTAGTGATGACATCAATTCATTTTAAATTTAAAATAAAATAGAATAATTATTTAAATATGTTTATCCTTTAAAATTAAATCACTTGAACATATATTATTATATATAAAGAGAGCATACATGTTGGTTAGAGGAGACCAAATGAGCAAGCTCAGGTCTCAATCAATCAGTCTATGTATTATATCTAAACACTGCTACCTGCTGTGTTGGTTTTGACCTTTATACATTTTTAAATTGTCAAAGGGATTTTATGTCCATAATTAATTATGGGTTAAAATAAGAGACACTAGGAACACTGATACTGACATATATCAATTTAATGAAAAGCATAAAACAACAAATTTAAAAATTTTAATCACTTAGCTTCAAGACGCTATTCATCAGATATAAAGATATAGAGATAAAGATATAGAGAAATAAGTTGCACTCATCTGATATTCTTATACAACATAGCAAGATATCTCTAATACCTCAAAAACCAATGTAAGAGATAGAAAACAAAGTAAAAATTATACTTAATTTGGTTTTTCCTTCATGGGAATCAAGGCCATCCACATTATTTGCAAATCATAACCTAAAATTTCTTAACCTCATTCTTCATAAAATAAGCATCAAAATTGTGTTAATAAATCAGTTGATTTAAAAAAATCCATAAAATCAGTAATTATAAACCTCTGATATTTGGCTACATTTATCAATTATTATTCAACTCAATCTAAATTTATTAGACATTAAAATTTTTATGAGTTGCAAAAGCTAAAGAGCCCATGCTATCATGGAAAATATAAATATTCAGTATGCAAGAAATATTGTTATATGTTCATTGCTGTTAATTTCACAAATAAATTATCCAATAACACTGTCTCCACAAATAATATGATATATTTGAAGGCATGATTCTATTATTAAAGGAAAAGTGAGAAAAAAGTACAAGATGAGAATATTACAAGATGAGATGTTAGTCGTTTATATATATATTCAATTCTCAAGCCAAAGATGTACTACTTTTGAATCTATTTGTTCCCAAATCATACTTTTACTTAACTAATTTATGTTTACCTATATGTATTAACTTTAAAGGGAAAAGGTATCCTTACATAAACTATAATTGTTTTCTTTTAGATTAACTAAAACTATATTTGATATACAGATTTTAAGATGTTTATTTTTATCATAACTATCCTGCATAATGAAAGCATGAAATTCTTTTTCTTTAATTTTAAGTGGGTTCAAGAGGTTAAATGTAATTTATTTTCTTTTTTTATAAATTTATTTATTTATTTTTGGTTGTGTTGTGTCTTTGTTGATGTGCACAGGCTTTCTCTAGCTGCGGTGAGTGGGGTCTACTCTTCGTTGCGGTGTGCGGGCTTCTCATTGCGGTGGCTTCTCTTGTTGTGGAGCATGGGCTCTAGGTGCACGGGCTTCAGTAGTTGTGGCATGTGGACTCAGTAGTTGTGGCTCACGGGCTCTAGAACACAGGCTCAGTAGCTGTGGTGCACGGGCTTAGTTGCTCTGTGGCATGTGGGATCTTCCTGGACCAGGGCTCAAACCCGTGTCTCCTGCATTAGCAGGTGGATTCTCAACCACTGCACCACGAGGGAAACCCTAAATGTAATTTTAAAGTTTACAAACATGTTGGAAAACACTGTGTTCAAAGCCATTCAGTTGCTTTAGAAATTGCTTGCTGAAATAAATTATTTTGTATATCCATTCTTAAGGCAGAGAATAGTCATTGCCCTGTACCCCTGCTTGCAGAATTTCAGTTTATTATCCCAGGAACTGCATTGGCTACACCTAGCAGCCTGCACTGCTGCTCATCTGTTTTCTTTAGATTCTTTCTTTGACTTCTTTTAATGGGTGACTCATCTGGAAGCAATTATTTAAGTAAATGAGAACCACATTTCTCACTTTCGCCTACAACTAGTTCCTAGGCGAGCTCTCACTCTTTTTTCTATTTTAAAATTCAGGTCAGTTATCACTTTTAAGGAAGCCTTGGAAAATAGCAATAGAAACAGGCTCCCTGGCCATTGACTTAGGCTATCTGCCAGGCCAACTTCCTAGCTTGCACAACCTGCCTTCACCCCACACTGATGAAATCACAGCTGCTAAGGCATTGCCCTCTCAGAGGCATCTAAGTCACCATTGTTTTCATGGTCATATGTTTTTCTCAGATATTTATCTGAAGTTTCCTTGTGCTTTTTTTTACCTTGTTATTTTAAATGGTCTTTCCCTGTAACAGGTTGAGTGATAACCTGGAGCCTTTGAAATACACTGTACGCTAAGGTGCTCTCTTAACTGTTATCTTCCTGGAGTCTCACAAAGACCCTGCAAGTTAGGCAGAGGGATGTTTAGTCTTTACAGATGAGAGGGACAGAGTGGAAGGAAATCACTCTTTGCCAAGTGCTTACCACATGACAGGCCCTTTAGCAGGTGTTTTATGTACACAGTCTCATTTAATTCTTCAGAACAGGCTGGTGGTGTAGGTACTGTTACTATCCACGTTTACCTGATGAGGAAACACTCTCGGAGAGGTTGAGTAACTTGCCCACGGATATATGGTTAGTAAGTGGCAGAGCCAGGAATTGCAATAAGACTTTTAGACTATTCCTCTGGTTTGGAGTTTAGTTCCTATAAATGTACCCTCCCTGGACAATACATAAGAAGTTTCTCTGATGCAAGTATTTAATCCTAAATTACTCTCCCTAACAGGCTCAAAACCACATTTTCTCTCAGTCAAAGTGCACTCAGCCAATACATTAGCTAGAAGAAAATATTATCAGGTAAACTCACTGGGGTTGGGGTAAAAGTAGGAGGTGGAGAAATTCTGTCTGTATTTCAATGCCTAAGAGAAATTAGCAATATTTTTAAAAATACTATAAAAACTGAGGCCTAATTCAGTTTCTGTGGGTTCTTAATTACTACAAGTGACTTTTATCCAAACTCTTCTCAGGTTGTGTTAAGTTTGTGATGCCAGCTTTGCCACCCAGTCTTGCATCTTCTTCTAATATTAGAGCTCTGTGTTTGCCTTGGTAGCTATAGGTGCCCCCTAAGCATCTCCCATGGTTTGTACATGGGGCTCTGACACTAAGGAACCACACTATCAGTCTTCCTCTGTCCATGCCCATACTCTTGAAACCTCCTATTTTTATCCTACAGCTAAGACCACCACATGCCAAGTTGTGACACCTAGTAAGGCTCCAATCCTGCTGCTGTCCTTCAAATTTTAACTTCATCTTCCATCCCTGCAGAGGTAATGTGCTATGTAGAAAAATGACAGGCAATGACATAAAAGGAGATTTGAGTCAACTGAGAGTTTTATAATGCTAATGGAGGAGTGAATAAATATTGTAAATATATAATCATTTATCCCCCCATATAACCTATAAGTTCAGTGCTATGTCAATGGAAACCTCAATAAGATTTTTTTCATGGAAATGATTTTAAAATTTTTATGTTGGATTAAATGTACAGTAGCCAATTCATGTTTGGAAAAAAAAGATACATAAGGAGTAGAACCCATTCTATCAGATATTATGACATATGATAGGACTATATAAAATAAAACAGTGTGGTATTGGTTAAAGATTAAATAAATAGCTCAGTAGAATTAGAGTATAGAAACAGATTATATAGTAAGTATATGACATAATTAGTACATGATTACATACAATTAACATATAGTATATGTTTAGCAATTAGTATATGATATATATGAATCATGAATGTGATATAAATAGTATTTCCAACAGTGGTAAACAAATGTATTATTCAGTTGTTCAATTGCTGTTGCTTTGGGGAAAAAAATAACATTAAAACCGTACCTCACAGAACTCACAAAAGTTAGTTCTGGAATAGAGTCCCCAAAATAAAAAAGGACTCACATAGAAAACAAACTTATGACTACCAAAAGAGAGAGGTAGGGGGGCAGGGACAAATTAGAAGTATGGGATTAATAGATACAAACTACTATACATAAAATAGGCAATGAGGATTTACTGTATACCACAGGAATTATATTCAATATCTTGTAATAACCTATAATGGAATATAATCTGCAAAAAAATCCTGAATCACTGTGCTGTATACCTGAAACTAATGCAATATTGTAAATCAAGTATACTTCAATTTAAAAAAAAGATTACATTAATTTTGTATCCTGCTACTTTACCAAATTCATTGATTAGCTCTAGTAGTTTTCTGGTAAAATCTTTAGGATTCTTTATATATAGTATCATGTCATCTGCAAACTGTGACAGCTTTACTTCTTCTTTTCCGATTTGGATTCCTTTTATTTCTTTTTCTTCTCTGATTGCTGTGGCTAAAACTTCCAAAACTATGTTGAATAATAGTGGTGAGAGTGGGCATACTTGTCTTGTTCCTGGTTTTAGAGGAAATGGTTTCAGTTTTTCACCATTGAAAATGAAGTTGGCTGTGAATTTGTCATATATGGCCTTTATTATGTTGAGGTAAGTTCTCTCTATGCCTACTTTCTGGAGAGTTTTTATCATAAATGAGATGCAAGAGGGAGGGGCTCTGGGGATATATGTATACATATAGCTGATTCACTTTGTTATGCAGCAGAAACTAACACAATATTGTAAAGCAATTATACTCCAATAAAGATGTTAAAAAAAGATTACAAAAGCATTAAATGAATATATATGATTTGGAGCTTAAGAAGTGCTTTTTCTAAAGAAGAAAGATTAAAAAGTAAAAGTATAAAGAGAAACATTAATAAGGTTGACTATATCACTAGAAAATAAGCAAAACACATGAATAGACATACATTTCACCAAAGAGGATACTTGTGGCAAATAAGCACATTAAAAGATGTTCAATATCCTTAGCCATTAGAGGGATGCAAATTAATACTACAATGAGATATCAGTACCCACCCATCAAAATGCCTAAAATTAAAAAAAAAAACAGGAACAATACAAAATGCAGGTGAGAATTCAGAGGAACTGGATTACTCATATATTGTTGGTAGGAATGTGAAATAGTACAACTGCTCTGGAAGAGTATGATAGTTTCCTATAAAGTTAAACATACACTTACCATATGGCCCAACAACTTGAACTCTTAGTCATTTAGCCCAGCGAAATTAAAACTTCTCTTTACACCAAAAACCTGTACACAAATATTCATGAATGCTTTATTTGTAATAGCCTCACCTGGAAATATCCCAGATGTTACTTAGAAGGTTAATGTTTAAACAAACTCTTGTATCCATACTATGGAATACTATGCAGCAACAAAAAGGAGAAAACTATTGATACATGCAAAAACCTGGATGAATCTCAAAGATATTACATTTAGTGATAAAAGTAAGTTTCAAAAGGTTTCATACTATATGCTTCCATTTATAAGTAATTCCAAAATGACAAAATTATAGAGGTAGAGAACAGATTAGTGGCTATCATAGTTTAGGGATGGCAGAGAAGAGGAGGGTATAACTATAAAGGGATAGCACATGGAAGATCTTTCTGGTCATTGAATAGTTGTGCATGGTGGTTGCAGTGGTGGTTACGAGAATCTACACATAAGATTAAGATAGCATAGAAATACACCCATAAACACAAATTAATACATGTAAAAATAGTGAAAACAGAATAAGATCTGTAATATAGTTAATAGCATTGTACCAATGTCAGTTTCTTGGTTTTGATATTGAACTACAGCTCTTTAAGATGTCATCATTATTGCAAACTGGGTGAAAGGTATAAGAAACTCTATTATTTTGCAACCTCCTGTGAGCCTATAATTATTTCAAAATAAAAAGCAAAAGAAACAAAAAGAAAAGCATCAATAAATTTGACTAAGCCATTATTAAAAAATTCTGTATGACAAAAAGATACCATTCATTTTTTTAAATATTTATTTATTTATGTTTGGCTGCATTGAGTCTTTGTTGCTGCGTGCGGGCTTCCTCTAACTGTGGCGAGTGGAGATTATTCCTCGCTGCAGTGCACAGGCCTCTCAATGTGGTGGCCTCTCTCGTTGCAGAGCACAGGCTCCAGGCTCGCGGGCTTCAGTAGTTGTGGCATGCGGGCTCTAGAGCACAGGCTCAGCAGCTGTGGCACACAGGCTTAGCTGCTCTGTGGCATGTGGGATCCTCCTGGACCAAGGCTTGAACCCGTGTCTCCTGCACTGGCAGGCGGATTCCCAACCACTGTGCCACCAGCGAAATCTAAGATACCATTCTTAATTTAAAATACAAGTGATAATATTGGGGAAAATATTTGCAAAATAAATATCAGAGAAAGCATTAGTATCTAGAATATATAAGGTACTCCTACAGATCAATAATAAGATAAATATTCCAATCATAAAATGCAAAATGTATACATAGATATTTAAAAGATGAGGAAAACCAAATTATTAATGCCTATATGAAATAAAGTTCAACCTCATTAGTAAGCAGGAAAACACAGTTTAACACAATTTTTTTCACCAAGTAAGTTGGCAAAAACAGAGAATGTAGAAATAAGCACTCTCAAACACTGCAGGTGAAGTATAAATTGTGACCATCACTTGAGAGTGCAATTAGGCAGTGTTTGTCAACAATTATAATGTGTCTGCACAAAGACATATGGTTACTACAACAAATAAACTTTTGTACCTATGCACAGGGAGACATATGCAAGGATGTTCAGCATTATTGGCAATAATGAAAACGTTGGAACAGCTTAAATGTCCATTA
The DNA here is from genome assembly GCF_011762595.2 of Tursiops truncatus. Lineage (NCBI taxonomy): Eukaryota > Metazoa > Chordata > Mammalia > Artiodactyla > Delphinidae > Tursiops > Tursiops truncatus. The sequence continues at coordinate 63,341,660 of NC_047055.1, read as the reverse complement.
AGAAAGTATCGGCTGAAAAATATCATGATTTATCTATATAATGGACTACAGTTTATCAGCTAAAAAGACTAATGATATGGAATGATTAATGTAGATAGATGATAGATTAGATAGAGATAGATAGAGAGAATATATACATAACTGAATAAAAAGAACAATATATTCAGTATGGTATCATACAATCACACACATTACATGATATACTTTCTATAGCATATGTAAATGCACAGAAAAAGGTTTAGTAAGATACAAACCAAAAAAGAAGAAGGGATTAAGACAGAGACTGAGAAAGTAGTTTATTCTTACATGAAAATATATTAATTTTTCCAAGGAATATTCATATATTCAATATAGAACTAAAAAATATTCATATATTCAATATAGAAATAAAAAATAATATGCTACCCATAAAACCAATTACATCTGGGTCTGGAACCCCAGCTCTTTAACTTACTACCTATGTGAGCTTAAGCAATTCTCTTACCTTTCTGGGACTTAAATTTTATGTCCATACACTATGGATAAGTATAGGATTTACCTTGGGTTGAGTTTTAGAGAGTATATACGTAAGAAAAGAACACACAGAAGACCTTCAGTAAATACCAACTATTGTTAGCATTTTAATTATAGTTTCTATATGAACTGACCTTGGCCTCCAGTGCATGCTCTGACAGTCATTCCATCCTGTCAACCATCTCCTTGTCTGAGACCCTTCTAGCCATTTTTCCCTATATCTGTACAAGACATCACATAGACAGCCAACTGGAGGCATCAACCTCTTGGTGGCAGAGGGTAGGTTAGGGTTTTCTCTTGTTTTGTTTTTGTTTAATAAATATAGCTATTACAAACACTAAACCTAATTTGTTATCTACTGTCTCTCCAACACTCCTTTGTCTTTTTTCACCACCTGTCTTTTGGATGTGCTTCTCTGAAGACAACTGGGGACAAGCACTGGACTGGGATTTGGATAACCTGGATTAAACTTCTTGTTCTGCAACTAATGACTAAGGGAGATTAGGCAATTGTTGAAAATCTTCTTTGTTTGTAGAATTCCTTGCTGTCTTCTTTACCTGTTATGTAAATCAAAGGAAAAAAAAAAGAAAATATCTGCCTACTGTAAAGATCTATACAAAAGAGAATATTATCATACTAATTGCATATTGCCTTTTAAAAATGATTAGCCAATGGTTACTTTTAACAAATAATATATAATTATTTAATAAATAATATCAATCATTTCAAAAATAATAATTTTAAGAAATAATTCTATCTTGATGGAGGAAAAATACTTGACTAGAAATATTTTCTATATCATTTCTCCTTTACCAATATCTGTGGGAAGCCAGGTCTGGTTCCAATAAGGCCTTACCCCATTCACCTCATACTCTGAGAATTGCAGGCCAAGGTGTCCAGGAAGAGTTTATCAAGTGAAGATCTAAACAATTTATCTTTACTCTCTTGAGGATAGACATTGTATATTCCATTTCCTTTCTCCTCAAACTTATCTCTAAAATGAATCAAAAATGAATATTAGGTATTATACATTCCTCTTTGTGCCTGCAAACACATCATTTGTTTTCTAAGCCCTAGAGTAGATGTGAAAACTCATTCAAATAAAACTGGCAAAAATAACAGTACTGGAGAGAACTGTTTTGCAGTGTCTTCCTACCTCCCATCATCCCTTGCAGGCAAGAGCTGACAAAGTAGCAATGGAGACATGGACCACTGAATATAAAGGAAACTTTGACACCATTTCAAGTTATCAATCCCTGAAAAAGGGTAGTACTGATAAGCTTTGAGATAATTTCTTCTTTCAAAGTCAAACAGAAGAAATGCTATCCCTCAACAACCAGGGGCTATGCATGTTTAGTTGGCGTTTAGAAACTATTTATATAACTTTCTTAAGTTCTTCATGAAAGGCTAAACTGTAGAAGCAGTAGAGTATAATGGTTAAAAGCTTGAGCTCCACAGCCAGCTGGATGGGTTCTTTTTTTTTAATATCTTTTTATAAAATTAATTTTTATTGGAGTATGGTTGCTTTACAGTGTTGTGTTAGTCCCCACTGCACAACAAAATGAATCAACCATACATATACAGATATCCTCTCCCTTTTGGACTTCCCTCACATTTAGGTTACCACAGTGCATTAGGTAGAGTTCCCTGAGCTATACAGTATGTTCCCATCAGTACAGATGGCCAACAAACACATGAAAAGGTGCTCAACATCACTAATTATTAGAGAAATGCAAATTAAAACTACAATGAGGTATCACCTCACACCAGTCAGAATGGCCGCCATCAAAAAATCTACAAACAATAAATGCTGGAGAGGGTGTGGAGAAAAGGGAACCCTCATACACTTTTGGTGGGAATGTAAATTGATACAGCCACTATGGAGAACAGTATGGAAGTTCTTTAAAAAAACTAAAAATAGAACTACCATATGACCCAGCAATCCCACTACTGGGGATATACCCAGAGAAAACAATAATTCTAAAAAAACACATGCACCCCAATGTTCATAACATCAATATTTACAATAGCCAGGACATGGAAGCAACCTAAATGTCCATCAACAGAGGAATGGATAAAGAAGATGTGGTACATATATGCAATGGAATATTACTCAGCCATAAAAAGGAATGAAATTGGGTCATTTGCAGAGACGTGGATGGACATAGAGAATGTCATACAGAGTGAAGTAAGTCAGAAAGAGAACAGCAAATATCATATTATAAGGCATTTATGTGGAATCTAGAAAAAATGATATAGATGATCTTACTTGCAAAGCAGAAATAGAGACACAGACGTAAAGAACAAATGTATGGATACCAAGGGGGAAAGGCGTGGGGTGGGAGGAATTGGGAGACTGGTATTTACACATGTATATATTATTGATACTATGTATAAAATAGACTACTGATGGATGGGTTCTTTATTCTACTAATTATAAGTGTGCAAATGACTTAAGTTCTCTATGTCTCCTTTTCCTTATCTGTAAAATGGATTTGAGGTTATTTGGAAGACTAAATAAGATTTTTCATGTAAAATGTTTAGAATAATGCTTCAGACTTAACAAGTTATTGGTAAAAATAATTGTTGTTATCATCATCATCATCATGCCATCTAGTATGGCATGAAGCAGGACTACTGTACCATTTATTTATTTCATTTTTTTAAATTGAGGTAATGTTGGTTTATAACATTATATAAGTTTCACGTGTATATTTCTACTTCTGTATACATTGCAGCATGCTTATCACCAAAAATTTAGTTTCCAACCATCATCACACAGTTGACACCTTTACCTATTTCACCCTCACCCCCACCCCTTCCCCTCTAGCAACCACTACTCTGTTCTCTGTATCTACATGTTTATTTTTGTTTGGTTTGGTTTGCTCATTTTTTTTTATATTCCACATATGAGTAAAAACATATGGTATTTGTCTTTCTCCATATGACTTATTAAAGACATGGTTGAAAGAAACTGAAGAAGATACAGATAAATGGAAAGATAGTCTTTGCTCATGGATTGAAAGGTTAAACATTGTTAAAATGTCCATATTACCTAAAACAATCTACATATTCAATGCAATCCCTATCAAAATCCCAACGACATTTTTCAAAGAAATAGAACAAAAATTCCCCAAAAAGCCAAAGCAATCCTGAGAGAAAAAGAACAAGTCTGAAGGTATAATATTGCCTGATTTCAAACTATAATACACAGCTATAGTAATCAAAACAGCATGGTATTTGCAGAAAAACAGATACATAAATCAAAAGAAAAAAATTGAGAGCCCAGAAATAAGCCCACACATATATGGACAATTAATTTATGACAAAGAAGCAAAGATCATACAATGGAGAAAGCTTACTCTCTTCAATCAATGGTGTTGGGAAAACTGGACAGATACATGCAAAAAAAAAAAAAAAAGAGAAGAAACTAGACCACTATCTCACACCACACACAAAAATCAACTCAAAATGGATTAAAGATTTGAATATAAGGCCTGAAACCATAAAACTTCTAGAAGGAAACATAGGCATTACACTCTTTGACATCAGTCTTAGCAATATCTTTCTGGATATGTCTCCTCAGGCAAAGTAAACAAAATCAAAAATAAACAAATAGGACTATATCAAACCAAAAGGCCTCTGCACAGCAAAGGAAACCATGAACAAAAAAACCTACTGAATGGGAGAAGATATTTGCAAATCATATATCTGTTAAGGGTTTAATATACAAATATATAAAGAACTCATACAATTCAACAACAACAACCTAAAACAAACAATCCGATTAAGAAATGGGCAGAGGAGCTGAATAGACATTTTTCTAAAGAAGACATACAGGTAGCCATCAGGCACATAAAAAGATGTTCAACATCACTAATTATTAGGGAAATGCAAATCAAAACCATAATGAGATATCATATCACACCTGTTAGAATGGCTATTATCAAAAAGCAAGAAATAACAAGTGTTTGTGAGGATGTGGAGAAAAGAGAACCCTCATACACTGTTGGTGAGAATGTTAATTGGTGTAGCCAATTCCATACTGTAGAATAGTATGGAAATTCCTCCAAAAAATTGAGTAAAACTGTTGTGTGATCCAGCTATTCCACTTCTGGGTATTTATCCAAAGAATACAAAAACACTAAATTTGAAAAGATATATGCATCCCTATGTTCATCGTGGCACTATTTACAATAGTCAAGATATGGAAACAACCTAAGTGCTTATCAACAGATGAATGGATAAAGAAGATATGGTATGTATAATGGAATCCTATTCAGCTCTAAGAAAAGATGAAATCTTGCCATTTGTGACAATATGGATGGACTTTGAGGGTATTATGCTCATTGAAAAAGTCAGACCGAGAAAGACAAATATCTTCTTTTTTTTAATTTACTTTTAACATTTCTCTGTCACTGTCAAATTCATACCACCAAAAATAAAGCCTCTTTTAATATCTGAGACATTCAAAGTACCTGTCTGATCAACTGACTGATGCACTATACCCATTTCTAAGCAGTTCTGTTGAATATTCCTAGACAAAAAGTGTTCATTTATTATGTGAACTTGGTTCTCTCTCTCTCTCTCTTTCTCTGTCTCCTGGCTCTCACTCTTCCTTCTTCCCTACCTCCTTCCCTGTCCCTCTCTCCTCTAATCCCTGGAACCTATGAATATGTTACCTTACATGACAAAAGGGATTTTGTTGTTTCAGATATGATTAAGGGTTTTGACCTTGAAATTATGCAATTATCCTGGATTATCTGAGTGGGTACAATCTAATCACATGCATTCTTAAAATCAGGAGGACCTTCCTGGGCTGTGGTCAGCAGGAGATGTGACTGAGGAATAACGGTCATAAAACTGCAATATTGCTGGCTTTGAAAATGGGAGGAAGGGGCCCTGAGCCAAAGAATGCAGGTGGCCTCTAGAAACCGGAGAAGGCAAGGAAATGGAACCTCCCCTAGAGCTCTCAGTAGGGAAAAAGCAATTGACTTTAGCCTGGTGAGACCCATGCCCGACTTCCGACATACAGAAAATTGCCCGTAACCTCTCTGAACTCCTGATCTTCCCATGTCTATCCAGGAAGATAGATCTAATGTTTGCTCAATATAGTCTGCACTAAGAGGAAGTAAAATGGATTTATATTCTCAAAGAAAGAGACAAGAAGCTCCTATACCTTCTCCTTTATTTCCTTATTCATCTTTAGTCCTGTAATTCCCCCAAACCATTGCTGAACCACAGCCAACATCCAACTTTGAGCATTTTCATGCCTAATTCTTCCTTTGGGAATGGTCTCCATCTGAATCTCAAAAGGTCAACTTGACTAGAATTTTCCTCTTTGTTTTGACTTTAGTAAATGCTCCCAGTAATATATTGGGAACTTGTCTGTTCCAACTTTTCTCTTCCTGTGCTAGGATTTTCAGCTTAACTAGAAAGAAAGAGACACCCAGGGAGCAGAATAGTTATGAGGTTTTTCAAGAACATTTCTTGCTCCATGGGGTCAAAAGGCATCCGAGGCCCTCTCTTTACTAAAATCAGTTGGAGGGATTATGGAATAAGAAAATTCTCTTCTTCAATATCTGCCTGGAAGCCAATACAAATTTCTTTCCCACCAGCAGGGCTAGCTGCAAATTTAACTTCTGGAAAGAGAGCTCTGAACTAAGTATATCTCAGAGAGACATTTGAACTGCAAGCATACCTTCTATCACCCTGCCATTTCCCACTCCTTCCCTCCAACCTTTCTTTTCCCTTCAAGCTCCTCTCATTCTCCCCTTGTTTGCTCTTCTCTCCTCTGTCCTCTTTCACTTATTTTCTTCTATCCTTTGAGTTGAAAACCACTTGTTTTTATCTGGATTAAAGCTTGTAATCGCCATCTACTGGTTGTAAGATATAAGTACAGGTTGTGGCTGTGTATTCATGAATATTTGCATGCTTGATTATAGTCAATCTCTATGAGGTTATTATTTTCCTTTTTGACTGCATAGTTAAAATTGTTTCTTGAAAAAAGTGAACTGTTATCAAGTCTTACTTTTTCAGAAAATGTGCTTCTAAGAGACTTTAAAGCTATAATTATTAAATTGTAATTTACTAAGCCCCTTCAGAGAGGGACTCTGCTCAACTTACCAAATGTCTGGCTCACGGTAAGAATTTTGTGAGTATATTTTGAACAAATATTTGTTGAATTCGTCACTTGACACAGAAACAAAGCCTCTCTGTGTGTGTGTGTGTGTGTGTGTGTGTGTGTCAGTGTCAACTGGCTATTGCAATAGCTGCCTAACTAGATCCCTTGCCTTTATTTCCTTCCTCTGTAATCCATTCTACATTTGTTGATAGGTTAGTTTTCCTGAAGTTGAGCTCTCTATTCATGCCAAAAAACATTTTTATATGTCTGCAATGACTCCCCACTTCCCACAGAATGAGGTTCAAAATCATTGGCTTGACATTCAAATCTCTCATTCCTCAATTCTGACCGCACCCTAATTTGCTGAGTTCAACTTCTACAGCCCCCGCTTCACACACAAAAAATTGAATTACCTGTCATTCACAAAACAGACCATGCATTTCACTGTCTTTGTACCTTCTATCAGACTGTGATTTGCCTTCCTGTTCCACATTTTGCAACCTTTACCTTCTTTTCAAGTTGCCTCTTGTAAATTACTATCTCTTTTAAACCTTCTTTGATTATCAGTGGCATATATGTTGCCACCCTAGAAGTGCCCTCTCTTGTTTCTGAATTCTCACATCAATTTATCTTAATGTTTCTTGTCACTTTGAACTTTCTATTTTGTATTCTAATTATCTGTGTACATGTTGTATTCCTTCTACTAGATTGTGAGCTCCATAATCATAATAGAAAATATTAATACTTATCAATGTTTATTGAATACTTATAGGTCAGGATTACTGAGAGGTAATATAGGACCTAGTATGTAGTAAAGGCTGAATAAGTGTTAGCTATCATTAATTTTATTGTTGTTGCTCATTTTTAAACAAATTCTCCCAAATTTTTCCACTGCTCTTTCAAAAATATTCACCTTCAGAAGTCATAAACAATCTAGCTGTGCTTTCATTATTCAAAACTTTTGTTTCTTTTCTTTTATGGAATTGTCTTCTTTTGAAAATTCTGACAGGCAGGCAACAATCAGAGAGCCACTCTGTTTGAATCCTGGATTTGCCACTTTATAGTTATATGACCTGAGGCAAGTCAACCCCTCTTTGCTTCAGTTTCTTCATCTATAAAATGAAGATAATAATAGTACCTATTTCAGAGGGTCATTATGATTATATAAGTTAATATAAATAAGTGCTTATAACAATATTTGCAACATAGTAAATACTATATAACTATTTAATTGTTGTTATTATTTTTATTTTTGGAGAAATACTATGAAGCAGGCACTTTGACTTACATTGTCTCATTTAATTCTCAGAAAAACACTATGAGGTAATAATTATTTTTTCTGTTTTGCAGAAGGGGAGGTCTAAGCTCAAGAAAGTTAAATATTTTTCAAAGGCTTCACAGGTAGTGAAAGAGCAGAATTCAAACCCTGGTGTGGTTGCTGCACCCTAGAAAGTTAAGGAAGCATTGTTATCGATGTTCTGAAGAATTAAGAACATTTGTAAATGTAGAAAAAGGAGGCAATTATCAAAAGGTATGATTTGAAGGAAGCCCTGCCACAAAATTCCTCCACTTTAATACTACAAGGTCTTTAAAACAACTGTTATTACTTTATTCTATGGGTTAGGCATTGCCCTCTCTAGACTCTTGGAAGGAATAGCACCTCAGTTTATCACATTCATTAATACTGATAGAAATGCTTAAAATCAGGAATCCCCAAAGGGGAACCATTTTCTTTAGGCCAGTTTTGATATAGTGCACCCCATTCAGAGAACCTGATTTAACCTGGTTCTCCATCTCACTTTGGAAGCAGCAAGTTTGGGGCAGCAGGCCCTTGATTAAAATCCCAGCTTTTTCACGTCTTAGCTGTATGACCTTGGGCAAATCACTGAGCCTGTTTCCTTATCTGTCAAATGTGGATAACTATTTCTACTTTAGAAAGTTATGGGCATTAAGTGACTTGATGCACATAAAGGCTTAGTGCAGGTCTTGGCACATGGCAAGTGCTTAAATAACGTTAGCTATTTTAGTCTAGCTTCTGTTGGCTCCAATGCAGGGCAAGCCCCTAGCATCCTGCCCCTACAAAAGGAGCTTTATCAGCTATTTAAGTATGGTTAAAAAATAATAATAGTCATAAGCATAACCCTAACATTTATATGCCTTTAAGTTTTCAACAAAGTGTAAATATCTTGGGGGCCTACACAATTGAAATAGACAAATATATTATCATCCTCACTTTACATATAAAGAAAGTGAGGCCCTTCGCAAAAGGTTTAGTGACTTACCCAAGGTCACATATTTAGTGAGCAACAGAGAAAATGAGACCAAAGTCTCCTGGCTAGTGCTTCTTCCTCTCACTCAAATTAGCTCTAGAGGACCTGGACTTCAGAATGAAACTCAAAGTTTAGTTCCTTTGCTTGCTGGTTTTGCCTCTCATGTACTTTTCGATCTTGTGCCAGTGGCTTTTCCTTTTTGTTTTCTTAACAAAATCATTTTGTCTTTTGTATTTCAAGGAAAAATGTGAGACCTAATTTTGCCAGTAACTTTCTTTTTTATGTTCAATATAATGTGCAATCACAAATATGGTTTAACTGATTGTTATCCATTTCTTGATCAGTTTCAAGTCCTTGTGAGATAGCAAGCACACCATGCATACAAAAGTATCTCTAGGCAGTGTGGAAACAGGAAGACTATCCAGGAAGAAAATGGCCCATGACTTTCAGTAGATAAAATTGAGTAGCAGAAAATGACTAAGAAATAAAGGTTTTCCTTTGTCTTGGTGCTTTTCTTTTTCTCTTTCAACTGTTTTCATTTTCTTTCCTTTGTTCTTTTTACTCTCCAAACATCAGAGGAAGAAGAAAATCAGCCCAAACCTTGAGTTTCCTGACTTTTGTCATTTAAAGCGCAATTTAAAATTCCTTAAATATTATCTAGACTTTATAAAGGGTGTTCAATTTTCCTACTAATAGCATCTGGGTCTTGTTACATGGCTTTCCTTTTTGGCACGTGGAATCATATTGCAATGAGACAGAGGTCATAGCACAATGTTTTTCTTCCTTTCTTTTAAAAGAAAATTTTTGGAGGTGAGGTCAAGTAGTGGTGATAAGTAATTCACATAGGAAATAACCAGCCAAAGAGATAATTTTCAAATGATCGATTATCCAAAGGGAGGGGTAGAGAGAACATATGCTACACTAAGGTCATTTTCTTTCCCTCACTGTAATGCATCAATGGAATTCAAGCAAGCAGATGTTGGCCTTCACAAGTCCCTGCTAGAGGGGTTTCATGACTGTCTGTCTACTTCACTATGCCTCACTTTAACCTACTACTCAACATTAATCAAACATTTGGAAACATCTGATAGCAGTGCTGCATAATCCAGGTCTGTGATTTACTGTCTGATTCTTTCAGCCCCTGTTTGCCTCTTGTTTGGCTTTCATGTGAAGTAGCAGAGGTTAATCACCCTAGGCTCTCTGAGTAGTCCCTCCAGCTGCCATTTGTTGTTGTCAGTCCATCCTGATGACTCTCTTCACAGACCTGCAAGAAGTGTTCCCACACACCAACACTGAGATGATAATTGATTTGCAGGAGCCCATTCTTCAGTTCCATTTAGGAGGTAACCTACCAAGTTTGCTGCTCACTGTCAAAAGGAATTCAATTAACACACCATAAGTGTGACAGTCGTCAAAGTTCAATATTGTTACTAGCTGTCTTGAAGTTTCTGGACCATCCAGTTCTTGGCTACCCAGGGAGGCCCAAGAATAATGGAAGAACTCTTCCAAGTTGTTTCTTTTTCTCCTTCTTTCTCTTTTTCTGTTTCCTTTTTTTTTACCAGCCTAATGGAAAATGGTTCAATTTATGCAACTGAGAGCCATACATTAATATGATCAAAGGGGGGAAAGGGTAAATTCCTATTTAAAGCAAAAGCAAACTCTGAAAACAGTTTAATGAACACCACATTATTACTGAATTGTGGACTAAACAGTGTGTGTCTGAACATTGATCAACATATTTCATGCTTTCTGTTTGCTGCCAAAAACATTTCATAAATCTGTAGCTTTTCCTGATTCCCATGGTGCTCTACAAAGAACTAAGGTGATATACATTTGTAATGTGTCCAATTGGATTTTCAAATAATATCGTATTTGGAAAATATTCCCAAGTTAAATATTATACTCTATCTATCCCTGTCTGAGATTTTTAATGCTTCCTTATTGGATGTTGTTCAAAGAATAGTCTGTGCCTTCTACATAAGGGTGAATGTAATAATGACTCTTAAAAGGAAAAAAAAAAGATTAAACAAATAAGTTGTGACTCACTGAGTTTCCTGAAGCAGACATCCCATAGCTTGATAGTTTGTGTCTGACAGCATCTGGTATCACACTTACACTAGAGAGTAGTAAGATGTATTGTGAATTAGCTTCAGGAGAAAACTATATTTGCTTCATTTTCTTGAGATATTTAGCAAAGCCTTCATCTGAATTATTTTGTCAAGAAAATTTGAGTTTAAAGAAAAAGATACCAACATCATTTTATATCAGTTTTAGGATTTGTTTTCCATAGGTCACAAGTCAAAAGAAATTTCTTAAAATTACATGCCATTACACCCACTTTTAAACAATAGAATTAGAAGCAGAAGCCATAGGTGTTTCTCCCAGCCCTGTCAGTTTCCAGCTGTATGGCCCTGAGGCAAGGAAATGTGAGCTGTTGCTACAGCCAGCTGGTTCAGTTGAAAAAAGAAGATGGACTATTTCTTTTCTTTCAGGTAAAATTTTTTTTAATTTACTTCTCTCCTTTTTCTTTTCTTACTGTACAATTTGAGAGTAAGTTGCAAAAATCATGACTCTTCACCCCTATTTCAGTGTGTATTTCCAAAGAACAAATACAATATCTTATAGAAAATAGTACAATTATCAAATTCAGGACAGTTAACATAGATGTACCCTATGTACAATCCATATTCAAATGTTGCTAATTATAGGAAGAGTGATTTTTAAAATGAACTTAATAGAAGGAAGGAGTAACATGATTAGATTGGGGGAGGAGGTAATATTGTTGTAAGGATTGTGTGAATCTAAGAAGTTTCAGTTTGTCTCAATTTACCCTCATTTAAAATGCTCCTCATAGTATCATGTCTTGGACATCTGTTTCTCTTTCCCTTTTCCTTTTTCTTCCTTTCCCTTCCCCATAAGCTCAAGTGAGATTCTGTAGCACAGAAATGAGCAACTGCTGGTGAAGTGAAGATATCAGATAAAGCTGAAACCGTGCACCTTAGATTGGGACTTGAACCCATGTGGCCAGGACACAAACCTGGTTGAAATCCACAGTCCGCCAACTGATATCACACACTTGGTTTCAGGACTTAATGAAGCTCAGATTCTTGATATCTCATCACAGAAAGAATTCAGTGAGAGACAAAGTGATAGGTAAGAAGTGGATTTATTTAGAGAGAAACACATTCCACAGACAGAGTGTGGGCCATCTCAGAAGGTGAGAAAAGGCACAAGGGTATGGGGTTGTCAGTTTTTATAGGAGTGGGCAATTTCATAGGCTAATGAGTGGGAGGAGTATTCCAGCTATTTTAGGAAGGGGTGGGGATTTCCAGGAATTGGGTCACTGCCCACTTTTTGATCCTTATGGTTGGTCTTGGAACTATCATGGAGCCTGTGGGTGTGTCATTTAGCTTGTTGATGTGAGCATATACTGAGGCTCAAGGTCTAGTGGAAAAAGTTGATCTGTCCACCATCTTGGATCCATTTGGTTCTAATCAGTTTATGTCATGTCCTGGGGCTATGTCATTCTTTCAAAGGTTGTTCCCTGACTCCTTCCCTCCTGTTTCAAAGCCATTATTGCTGAAACCTTAATTTTATTTATTATTCGCTTTTATTTTTAAAATGTTTATTTTTAATTGTAGATACAATCACATATCACTAAATTTACCATCTTGTGGTTAGCACTCTGGACTTTGAAAAATAATTTTAAAGTTAACCACATTGGTATTAAGACTTCACTGAAACAGAACAATTTAAGACAATATGGAAAAAATGAAGAATGAAGATTCTTTCTTGGATCAGCTACAAAGACTGAATGCTTCAACTCCAAAGTACACCATTGCCTTTTAAACCACTTTCATGTTTTTATCCATTGTTTGAGGAGATGCACAATTGAAATCCTATCCTTAGATAGGGTAGGTAGGAGCCCAAATAATGCCAGCAGATTCCCCTGTGTTTGCACAACGCATTAACTAGAGCCAAAAGAGGATGCCTCAGACATACTATAAATGTAACCGACAAGAGGGGAAAATGGGTAGGAAAAATATCTAAGCATTAATTATACCTCCTAAAATCCTCAAAGTCTTCAAGAGTCAATAATATCTGGATTCTACCCCAAAGGCTAGGAGAGATGGGATTATGGTGGGGAGGGACTGCCAATCAGACACATCTTTAGGGTCTAGTCATCTTGGGAGGGTCTCAGAAAGATCTCTAGGAATGACTACAAGACAAAAAGGAGACATAAAATCATAGCCTGGATGCATGTGTCTTTATGAGAGTAGTCATCTCTATTACCTCCTGCAATGTAGTGGTTAAATATGTGGATTGTGGAGCCAAGATGGTACAAATCCCAACTCCACACTTTAGCTGTTTATTGTTGAGCAAATTACTTAATATCTCTGTGCTTCAGTTTCTTTGCCTACAAAATGGGAATAATAGCATATCTTTATCTCATAAGGTCATTATGAAAATTAAATAAGCTAATATTTGGAAAATGATCAGTGCCTATTATAGAAAGCACTATGAGAGTGTCTCTTAGTTAAATAACTTGGTGTTCTTAGAAACAGATTCTTTAAAGTAAATGTTGATGTGACAGTTATTAGAAATATGATAAAAATATATTGAAGGATGCCAACTAAAAGCAAGCGTATGAGGCATGTAAAGAAGTTAGTAAAAGGTGGCATCTGTTTTGTGTGTTAGCTCATTCACCAATCAATGGTGTGGGCCCTACCTCACGTTCAGGCTTGCCTATGCCTCTGACTGGATGACAATCAAAACAAAACCAGGATAAAATGATTACAAAACAAAGATCCTGGGGAGCGACTAGGATGGAAAGAATAGATGAACAGAAAATTCAACAGCCAAGGAGTGTCAGGATTAGATGCCATCAGGAAGTTCAAGAGCACCAGGCAGGTTTCTTGATCATTTCCTACTTCTTCCCCAGAGAGCCAGCCATTCTCAAACCTGTTCAGTCCCTTTGCTCTTGCTCTCTTGCTACTTGAAACACCCTCCCTTTCCTCCAGCACCCATTCTGTGAGGTCCATTTTCTTCACAAAGCCCTCTCAGCTTCTCAGATTCTTCAAAGCCACAACTGCAATATAATGAAGTGTTAAAAACACTGAAGGGAGACAGAAAGTTTACACCTTTGCCTCTGCCATTTTCAAGCTGCCTGATCTCTGGAGAGTTACCTAGTGTCTCTGAGATTCAGTTTCTTCAGTTAAATAGGAATAAATAAATACCTACTTGATCAGGATCTTATGGGAATTAAATGAGATAACATATATACAACACAGTATAATTACACAATAAATGACAGTTCTATATTTTTATTGTAATTTATCCCTTCTCTGAAATCATGCTATTTGTACTCTTAAGGATGAACATTTTGTACTTTGTATTTTAATTATTTGTTAAATCACTTATCTCCCTATGAGCCCCTGCTGACAATGATCACTTATGTATGTGTCAAAAATTTCTATTTGCAATTGATAGAAATTCAACTAAAACTGGTTTTAGCAATGAAAGAAATTTATTTGTAACTGAAAACTCTAGGAATACTCAGGGACTCAAAAATGTCACAAGGAGTTGGTCTCTATTTTTCTTTCTCTGTATGTATATCTGGGTAGCAGAGGGGTATGGGGTGGGTAGCCCTTAGCAGATCTATTCCTACATCTAACCAGCTACAAGTCCAGTGGAAAGAAATGGTCTCTTTCCAATAGTTCCAGCAAATGTTCTGGAGTTAAGTCTTAGACAAACTTACCCTTCCTAAACCAAATATCTATAGTTTAGAGAGCAGTGATTTTGATTTCTCAGATCTGGGTCATGTGACAACCCTACTTGCTACAGAGTGATGAGTGATGTCAGCCATACTGTGCTGACCCACAGACTGAGAGTGAGAAAGTGATGTTTCCCCAAAGGAAAATCAATATGTGTGACTATAAAAAGAAGGAATGGATGATTATAAAGAAAACTAATACTGACACATTGTAAACCACGCCCTCTCTCATAAATGTGGAAGGCATCATAGCCAATATTCTTGGTCTCCTGCAATCAGTCTCATCCTAAGTGGCCTTCAAGTCCATATACACACTGAAGACTACATACTGCATAACTATAAAGGGAAATATCTTAAAGCATCTATCTTGGATATCAGATCACATTTGATTCCCTCAACTTCCACTTCTAGTCCAAATAGAATAACAGGGGCCAGATTTACTCTCCTGCCTGAAACAACCAAGAAAGATAGACAAACTATATAAAATAACAGTTTTTAAGATACTGGATATCAGGCAAAAAAAGGGCAGTGATATCTGAGAGATGAAAAACAAATGACATAAGCCCTATGATTGCCCCAGGTTATTATTTTGAGAGACTTTCCAGGCCACAGAACAAGGAGAGGGAACAGAAGCAGAGAAAATTCCCTGTGTTAAGGAAATGGAGCTGAAAGTCCAGGGAGATCAAGTTGGCTAGAGTTCACAAAACAAAGTACCAGAGAGGAAAGAGCTACAGAGAAAGAACCCTGAAGAGTTGCAGAGGATATTTAGCAGAGTACTCATCAGTGAATGCATGTAAGTAAACTACTGGAGAAATAATTATCTGGTAGGATTACAAAGAAGAGTGCTCACACAGGGCTAGAATTAGTGCATATTACTACCAGTGATATTGGAAAACCTATAATTTATAGGTAAATAGGCACTCAGAAGGCATTTGCCTCAGTGGTGAGGAATAATGTCTTGAGTCTATATTCCAAACTAAATGTTATTCTTGTCCTGCCTAAAAAATCTTACAATGAAGACCTGGAATGACCAAAACTCTTCTTAATGGTAGCCCAGAGTAAAGTTCAAGAATATTTATAAGAATACAAAAATATCCAGCATTGAAAAAGGTAATATTCACATTTGATATCCAATCAAAAACAACCAGGCATGAGAAGAAGCAAGAAAATGCGTGCCATAAATGAGAAACATTAATCAAACAAAAGTGATTCAGAACTGACGTACATGTTAGAATTAGCAGAAAAGGATGTTAAAATAGTTATTGTAACTATATTTCATATGTTTAAAAAGCTGAGTAGAGACATGAATGATATAAAAAAAGATCCAAGTTAAACTTCTAAAGAAGAAAACTACAATGCTTGAGATTTAAAATTCACTGGCTGTGATTAGCAGCAAATTGCAAAATTTCACATCTCAGAAGAAAAAGTTAGTGGACTTGAAGACAATGCAATACAAACTCTTCAAAATGAAACAAACAGAAATTAGAATTTGAAAATGTGAAAAGAACATCAGTAAGCTCTGGAACAACTTCAAGAGAGTCCCAATATATGTGTATTTGAAGTACCCAAAAGAGTGGAGGCAGAAAAATATTTGAAGAAGTAATGGCTGAAAAGTTTCTAACTGTTGTTAATATCATACAAGCTTTGCTGTGAGGGAAAACAGAAAAATTGCTGTTTTCACAATGTTTGCTTGTACGTGTCAGTAAGAAAAGTGGCCATTTTGATCCCATGCAGTAGTAGAAGCAAATCAATTTTAACAACCGACTCTCTGAAGACAAATAAAATGAAAAAGTCCTGATTTGTCTTGGTGTATGTTTCCCATCATGGCCAATTTCAAGCTACTTGCTCACAAATTTTCTAAAAATGTAACAATAAGCTCTCATGAGCCTGTCCCAGCCAGCTTCAGCATACCACTGATTCTGTGCTATCAAAATGCGGGTATATAGTTATCTTATTCCTACCAAGTGGTTTTCTTTTGCAAAAAACATTTAGAACTGTTGTTTGGAATTTAAACTCTGAAAAATTATAGGGCACACATATGATCTAAGGGCTATAAATGAAATTGCTGTAACTTTGAAATGGGATTTCTAGTGGTACTCCACACCCCCTTCTTCCTTATTGAATAATTTAGCCTTTCTTTGGGCCTTAATAAACTAAGCACCTGCTGCCTGAATCAATAGAAATCTGATAGGACATTAAAATTTCACCATGGATATTGAGTATGCCTGCAGAAGATGAGAGGCCAGACCTTTTGGGATGTCCAGAGTGACTCTATTTGTTAAATTCTTGAAAGAAAGTTAGTGTAACTCTCATAGATTTTATCAACTTCCAGGTCATAGCAATTCGTCTCAGCCCTTTCTAACAGACTGGAACTAATGTGTAACACTGTTGGAGGGCAAATTAAGGTTTCTCATGATGATTTTTAAAGGAAATATTTATATAGACTGACTTTTTAATTAATTAATTGTTTACTTATATCTTTTAGTGTGTGTGGCAGGGAAGGAGAGTGGAGATGCTGCTGGATTAGATGTTTTGCTATTTTCAAATTATTGTTGGATAGGTACTAGGTGCTTTCACACATGCAATCTCATGTATGAAATGGGATAGTGATAATAAAAAGAAAATTGTGGGATTTCAGGCACCATACCTTAAAATTCAGGGAGATAAATTCTCATAACTGTTACTATTTTTTTTAGGGGGGGACACACTTTTATTTCTTCAGAACAAATGATTACATTCAAAACATACACATATAACACTTTAAAGAACTTATAAACCCTTCCGTGTCCTTCAGATCTGGAGTTCTCCCTCATAAGAATGTCACATTTCACAGAATTATATTTAAAAACACAGCCTGTACTCTCTGAAGGATGGCCAGGTACAAGGGCGCATTTGATCCTTGCATCAACTGTTACCTTTAAGTGACCACACATAATCCTGCATTTTCAGCCAATTCCTCTGGCCTATCTGGCATAAGACCAGCCTTAACCTTAGGACTTGACACACCACCCTCCCTTCAAACCACCTGTAACCTCCAAACAGTGAAATTTTTAAACTATAGTCTAACCTGACAAGAAACAAAAACGATCATGTCTCATCTGTAAGCTAGGTAAGAGAAGGGAGATAAGTCCTGATCTGAGTATGCAAGTTTTCTATTTAGTGTGATAGGGAGTTGAGACCATATCATGCCATACATATTTTTAATAGATCTTTATTGGAGTATAATTGCTTCACAATACTGTGTTAGTTTCTGTTGTACACCAAAGTGAATCAGCTATATGTATACATATGTCCCCATATCCCCTCCCTCTTGAGCCTCCCTCCCACCATCCCTATCCCACCCCTCTAGATGGTCACAAAGCACCAAGCTGATCTCCCTGTGCTGTGCAGATGCTTCCCACTAGCTATCTATTTTACATTTAGTAGTGTATATATGTCAATGCCAGTCTCTCACTTCGTCCCAGCTTACCCTTCCCCTCCCTGTGTCCACAAGTCCATTCTCTATGTCTACAACTTTATTCCTGCCTTGCAACTTGGTTCATCCGTACCATGTTTTGTTTTGTTTTGTTTAGATTCCATGTATATGCATTAGAATACAGTATTTGTTTTTCTCTTTCTGACTTACTTCACTTTGTATGACAGACTCTTTGTCCATCCACCTCACTACAAATAACTCAATTTCGTTTCTTTCTATGGCTGAGTAATATTCCATTGTATATATGTGCCACATCTTCTTTATCCATTCATCTGTTGATGGACACTTAGGTTGCTTCCATGTCCTGGCTGTTGTAAATAGTGCTGCAATGAACATTTTGGTACATATCTCTTTTTGAATTATGGTTTTCTCAGGGTATATTCCTAGTAGTAGGATTGCTGGGTCATATGGTAGTTCTATTTTTAGTTTTGTAAGGAACCTCCATAGTGTTTTCCATGGTGGTTGTATCAATTTACATTCCCACCAACAGCAGAGGAGGGTTCCCTTTTCACCACACCCTTTCCAGCATTTATTGTTTCTAGATTTTTTTTGATGATGGCCATTCTGACTGGTGTGAGGTGATACCTCATTGTAGTTTTGATATGCATTTCTCTAATAATTAGTGATGTTGAGCATATTTTCATGTGCCTCTTGGCCATCTGTATGTCTTCCTTGGTGAAATGTCTATTTAGGTCTTCTGCCCGTGTTTCAATTGGATTGATTTTTTGACATTGAGCTCCATGAGCTGTTTGTATATTTTGGAGATTAATCCTTTGTCTTCTGTTTCCTTTGTAAATATTTTCTCCCATTCTGAGGGTTGTATTTTTGTCTTGTTTATGGTTTCCTTTGCTGTGCAAAATCTTTTAAGTTTAATTAAGTCCCATTTGTTTATTTTTGTTTTTATGGGTATGTTCACCTTCAGTTGACACATGAAGAAACTGAGGCACAGAGGTTAGATAACACTTTGTCAATGTGTTAAGCATGTTACATGGATCACCTCCCTTAGTCGTCTCAATGACCCTTTGTAGACCTTTATGGTAGGTAATACAATTATTCACATTTTACAGTACAGATAAAGACATTGAGGCACAAAGAGCTTCAGTGATTTGCCCATGGTCACCTTGTAGCAAGTGCCAGTCTGGTTTCAGAGCCTTGTGCTTAAAAATTATGTCATATATTGATTGTCTCTCTCATAAGAGCACAAATGGAGTCTTCCCTTTGGGAATAGGAGATAAGGATTGAAGAAGAAACACCCAGAATTAGGGAAGGGGTGGGTGGGTTATAAACCTACTTTGGGCAAGCCAACTCTTGGTAAAATTGTGAATACAGTTTTTCTTTGTTGCTTCCTGACATCTCCCTCCACAATAGGCCCCCAGCACCAATCAAGACTCATTTTCATAGGCCCTACTCTCTAAAGCTCAAGGAGGTGGTAAAACAGTTTCTAAAACATGGGGTCTCAATCCTCATTGGCTAGGTGGGACTCCTTATTTATTTTTAAATTCATTTATTATTTATTTATTTATTGGCTGCATTGGGTCTTTGTTGCTACATGTGGGCTTTCTCTAGTTGAGGAGAGAGGGGGCTACTTTTCGTTGCAGTGCATAGGCTTCTCATTGTGGTGGCTTCTCTTGTTGCGGAGCATGGGCTCTAGGCACGCGGGCTTCAGTAGTTGTGGCACACGGGCTTAGTTGCTCTGCAGCATGTGGGATCTTCCCAGACCAGGGCTCGAACCCGTGTCGCCTGCATTGGCTGGCGGATTCTTAACAACTGTCCCACCGGGGAACTCCTAGGTGGGACTCTTTAAACATTACATTAAATTGGTGAAATTTAGTTTCAATTTTTAAGCTTTCCAGGTGATTCTAATGTGTAGTCAGTGTTCAGAACAAATGTTGAGTCTTGGCTGCACATTGAAATCATCGAAAGCTTTTAAAAATTACCCAAGTGTCCAACTTCCAGGAATTCTGAAGTAACTGGTCTGGAGTTTGACTTTGACTCTGGGATTTCTATAAGCTCCCAAATGATACTAATGTAGATCCATGATTGAAAATCACAGATCTAGAGTTAGAAGACCTGAGATATACTACAGACTCCATCATTTAGTAGCTTGGGCTAATAACTTAATCTCACTGACATAGTTTCTTCATCTTAAAAATAGAGGAAAAAATAATACTTTCTGGGTTTATTCTGAGAATTAAATGAGATATGCCTTGTAATGGGTCACTATCTGGCACATTTACGACTATAAAAAGAAAAACAGCTATAATAATAAGCTATTATGCAGGATAAAAACTATCTGATAAACTAAATCCTACTAAGGAAATGGTTCTCAAACTTTAGCATGCATCAGAATCACCTGTAGGCTTGTTAAAACACAGATTGCCTCTCCCCACCCATTCTTTAGGTCTAGGGTGGGACCAATAATTTGTTTTTGTAACAAATTCCCAGGAGATGCTGCTGCTGCTGGTTTGAGTATTGCACTTTTAGAACCACTGTTTGAGCTTTAACAGTTTAAGTTTCCCCTTCAAAAGAGTATTGATGCTTTAATACACCCCAAGGATATTATTATGGTGGAACTTAAGATACTTCAGTTGACAGTAGGGACATATTCTGGGGCAGGAGACATCCTTGTAGGAAGCTGACTATTCCATTTCATTTTTAAAATTTTAACATTTTTTTTTTTTTTACTTTGGGGTATAGTTTTACAGTGTTGTGTTACTTTCTGCTGTACAGTGAAGTGAATCAGCTATATATATACATATATCCCCTCTTTTTTGGATTTCCTTCCCATTTAGGTCACCACAGAGCATTCAGTAGAGTTCCCTGTGCTATACAGCACATTATCATTAGTTATATATTTTATACATATTAGTGTATGTATGTCAATCCCAATCTCCCAATTCATCCCACGCCCCCTTTCCCCCCTTGGTGTCCATATGTTTGTTCTCTACGTCTGTGTCTATTTCTGCCTTGCAAACAGGTTCATCTGTACCATTTTTCTAGATTCCATAATTTTAAGGTGAGTCCTTGTCAGCTTCTCTGCTGTTTCCCAAAGCAATGGACAGATCAGAGGCTGCTCTCAATGGGATTTTTGTAACAGAGTAGAGGAAGCTTTGGAAATTGTTTTTTCTTTCTAGCACTATTTAATGAGAGCTGCCCTTTCCATCCCTTCACATTCCCCTTTAATTTGGAAACCGTGCTGTTAAAATGGCACACATTTATAGAAGGATTAAATTCATGTCTGAAAGTATGTTAAGGCTTGTAAAACACATCAAGATGGTTGGGATATGACTATTTCCCACGGAAAAGTGTCAGAGAAATTATGTTTTCCAGTATGACTGGGGAGATTATGACAAATAGACCAAAGATGGCAAATTTGTGCCCCAGTCTTGACGGCTACTGAGGTCCTCATTTCTGTGAGAGATGACACACTCTGAGATCAATGGGGAATTTGGCAAAGCTTATCTTCAGCATACTCTTCCCACCTCTCCTTCTAGTGACTAACCAGTCCTGGCTTCCTAATTCTCCAACACTCTATTTCTGAGCAGTGGGCATTATCCATGTTAAACCTCACCCAAGTCAATGTCTATTTTTGACTTAATTTCTATTTCTCTAATATCTGGCTATGCTGAATTTAGATACAGATATTCAATATGAGTATGTGAATGGCTGATACTGCTTAATGGGATATTTATTTCAAGGAATTTGTATGAAAAGAAGCAGCTCAAAGGAATGCATCAAATAGTGGAAAGCGAGGCATTGTGACTGATGGCAGAGTTTTGTTTGTTTGATTTGTTTTTCTTAAAGTTTTTTTTTTTGATGTGGACCATTTTTAAAGTCTTCATTGAATTTGTTACAATATTGCTTCTGTTTTATATTTTGGTTTTTTGGCTGCAAGGTATGTGGGATTTTAGCTCCCCAACCAGGGATCGAACTCACATCCCCTGCATTGGAAGGTGACATCTTAACCACTGGACTGCCAGGGACGTCCCTGTTTTGTTTTCAATATGTGTGTGACATGGTGGGGGTGGGGGACTTTGAAACTTTTCTCACATATTCTCTCCATCCTTGGGAACAGGTAAGATAATTTGCTTGCTAGATGGTATTTGGGCAATAGGGGCCAATATTCTCTAAAGAGAAAAGAAAGTGGGGGAGAATCCTAGAAGCTTAGGACCACAGGTTGGTGGGTTTGACATGGAGAGATCACTCAATATCTTTGCTTCCAGATACTCTTCTATGAAACAAAGTTAATAATATCCTGCCCTGCTTTCTTCTTTTAGGGTTGTGAAAACGAATCTTTCATGGCACATGTGAAAGCATCCTGTAAATTAGTAGGTGTTAGAGAAATTAAAGTTTTTGAATAATGATTATGATGCTGAAAAAAATAATAATAAATCCTTGCCATATGAGTTTTAACAAATAAGATATCAACTAATTTGGAGGGGCCAGAAAACAATAGGTTGAATGTTAGTAAATTTTTCACTCTAGAAAAGTTATACTGAATTAATTTAAAAGTGCTTTTATTGATGCAAATTAATTTAAAAAAATTATCATTCCTCATATCCTAGAGCCAAGAAAGCCCACTGATTTGATGTGGATATAGCATATTTTCCAGGCATGTCCTTCTCTAGGTCTCAATGTCCCCATCTGTTCCATGAGGAGGAGGCCCAGACATTCATAGATAGCATGGTTTTCTGGGTATTCATAGGGAGGAAAGAAGCCCAAGATGAAGAAGGCTGCCACCGTAGCCTCCTCTCCTGTCCAGCAGGGGTAGCCCGAGGGCCAGAGAAGAAACAGTGACCCTTTGTAGAGGTCTGTACTCTGGAAGGAATCTACATGGAGAACCCTGAGCAGCTCACTACTGCCCCCTCCCAGTGAGCTGCTTTCAGTGGAAGATTCACAAGTTCTAAAGACACTCCAGGACAGTGAAACAGTGGTCCACACTGGCTCAAAGCTCCAGGCAGTAAGTATGAAATGATTGCTCAATCAATAGCAAATATTCCAAGGTCTTGAAATAATCCAGGATCACTTCTCTTTGAATCATCCACTGGGTAAAAGAAGAAGCTAATTTACAGGAGAGCGTCCCAGCCCTCGGCCACCATGTCCCAGTACTGAATTAAATGAGTAGAGACTGTTCATGCAGAGGCTTAACACAATGAAACTGTGTGTTCAACCTCAAAGGCCCTAAAGCCTGACATCCTCAGAAAAGTAGTGACTCCTAGCTGGTCAGACTCAGCTTCCATGATTATCCAGCACAACTTGTTCCAGGTGAAAAAGCAAAGGGCTGCAAAGAAGAGACGATCATCTCTGCATAAGGTGGGCATCAAGAGTAGTTCCATTGTTGCACTGGGGCTTAATTTAGGGAATGAGGTTGGTCAAGTGGGTAACAGAGGACCTGTTTCTAAAATTTTTATCTCCACATAAGCAAGAATAGGGATGCTTCAGACAGGGATAGCCTTATAAATAGATGCATTATAACCTCCCACTGAAAAATATCTTCTTGTAAGCCTTGCAATCATGCCCCAGATTCTACTGGCAGCGCTTGTGTTAAGCAGTGCTTGTGTTAAGCATTGCCCTCTTCCTAAGGCCTTAAAATGGAAAGCAGTGATTAAGAGCCAAGTTTCCAATTGGGACTCAGCTATTTACTAACTCTTCATCCTAGGTAAGTTGCTTAATTTCTCTAAAGTTCAGTTTCCTCATCTTAAAAACGGGTAAAGAATGGTATCTTCCTCTAAGGGTTGTTGTGATGATTATAGAGATAATATTATTAAGTGCTTGGCACATGGAAAATATTTTTTAAAATGGTAGATGTTATTATTACCTAAAATCCAAATTCTCTTGCAGGAGAGTTCCCAAAGTCTCCATGAGTGAGTTTGGCTGATTCCTCCTTTTCAGAGACAGTTTGGTAGAGTGTAAACACAATGGGCTTTGGATTCAGATGTGGGATTAAATCTGGGCTCTCTCACCCTAGCTCTGAGACTCCGACTAAGTTACTTTACCTGTCTGAGCTTCAGGCCCAGTCTGTTGTAAAATGGGGATTAACATCTCACTTTATGGGACTGTTGTGAGAATTATGAGATATTTGTGACATGCCTGGTACATAGTAAGTGCTCAACATGTTAATTCCTTCTTAGGAAAGCAATGGTCTCTGACACATGATGAGAGGGAGGGTGCTGAAAGTAGGGTGATGGGTGTTAAAAGGAAAGCGAGGAAACGAGACAAATTTATGCCTTCTGGGCTTGACCTGAGATTTGAGTACTCCACTATCAAGATAATGGAAAAGGTGTAAGGACCTAGTGACATAAAAATGTTAGTACACCATAATAAAAAATAAGTGACATGGTATAAGCATATATGGGCTTAAGGGTCAATGTACAGGACAGGGCATTTAAGGTGTTTCCCATTCTCACTGTATCCTTCTGAGGGTTTCCTTATCCTTTGGTGACCATCCCATTTAGCAGCATATAAAGGGCTTGTCAATTGGCATGAAAACTTTGCCCAGTAGGGGGCCTAGAGAGATGGTAACTGGCTGAGTCCATCAGATCCTCTCTTGAATTTGGTAGTGAGAAAGGAGGATTAGGGACATGGAAAACAGGAAAAGATTGGTTATGGCAATTATGGGTGCTGATTGAAGCCATAGAAACAGGCAGAGTAAGCTGATAATGGTGATCACCAAATGCTGTAACGTTAGGGGCAGGAGAAACATAATAGTTTCTGAGGGGAACTTTTAGTAGAGGTATTGATAATCCATCTCTCTTATTAGACTGCTAGAGCTACTGTTGTATCTTGAATATGTAAAGGTTCCAGTTACCTGTGAGGCCTGGTTGTATGGTTATCAAAATGGTGTACTGACCTCTGTATTTCTCTACATATTTTTATAATAAATCCTCTTTAGCAGACATGATCTAAGCTTATCTACGTTCCTTGCAAACTAAAAGAACTTAAATATTTTGGTGTGAATTTCAGCCCTCCCACTTACTAATTTCTTCACCTGTAAAATGGAAGTGACAATTAAAAGAGTTAGGAGCATTTAGAATAGTGCTTGGCATACAGCAGATATTCAAAAAGTGTTAAATTACTAACATCATTACTTTGGACAAGACCTGAATTTTTGTTATTTGTAAAATGGGATTATATTCACTTCATGAGGTTGTTGAGGGGATTAAATGAAGTAACAGGTAAAACAGTAATAGTTATATACCCGGTACTTAATATATGTTGGTTATCATTTCCCTCCCCTCAAAAAAAAAAAACCTCTAAATGTTTTGAATCATCGAGCATCCATCTGGGCAGTATAAGTAAAGACAAGTTTGGGCCTTGTGCATAGTAAGTGCTGAAAAAATAGTTATTTAATGTGAAAATTTCCTACTTCAATGAGTGTTGCCATTTTGAACCTCTTTCTCACTCTCTAATCTCACACACGTCAGAAGAATTGGGGTGTCTCAGATATAGTTCTACTTGGAGATTTATAGCAACAGGAACGTTTTTCCATAGGGTCCAGGTCTTCTTGGTCAGTTAAAAGGAAGCAGGAGGTTGGGCTTCCCTGGTGGCGCAGTGGTTGAGAGTCCACCTGCCGATGCAGGGGACAAGGGTTCGTGCCCCGGTCCGGGAAGATCCCACATGCTGCGGAGCGGCTGGGCCCGTGAGCCATGGCCACTGAGCCTGCGCGTCCGGAGCCTGTGCTCCGCAATGGGAGAGGTCACAACAATGAGAGGCCCGCGTACCGCAAAAAAAAAATAAAAAAATAAAAAAGGAAGCAAGAGGGAGTAGATATGGGGATATATGTATATGTATAGCTGATTCACTTTGTTATAAAGCAGAAACTAACACACAATTGTAAAGCAATTATACTCCAATAAAAATATTTAAAAAAAGCAAGACAATTTCAAGTCCTTTACAAGTGGAATGGTGTTGCTATATTCACCCGAGCTAAGTAATGCCTCTTCTTTATGAAGCTTACAATGGGTGTAACATGAATGGGAATAATGAATTTAGCTTTCGATTTTCTTTCTTCTGTAAATAGGCAATTCCACCTGGAGGGCCTCAAAAATGCATAATGAGCTGGGAAATCTCTATAGATTTTGGTAATTGGAAATCTTTCTTTTCTTCTCATTACCTGGAAAAGTATCTTCCATCATCTTTCATTTAACCCCAGAATGGCTCTTAGACTTTGTTTGATTGAATCTAAATAAGAAATTATCAAGATTCCATATAATTGTTACTTCAAACCCAAATCCCTTTATAGAAGTAACATAAAATCACTGTGCGATGTTTTCCAAAAGTTTTAATCTTTTTCCTGCCAATGATTTCATGTCATTTTGATAAAGCAAAAGCTAAACATATCAAGCTCTGGCATGATCAAGTTTGAGTAAGATTTCTAAGAAATGGACACAGCATCATTTTATGAACCTTCACTTGGAACATGGGACCCAATTTTATTTTAATGACCAAGCAAGACATTGAATGAAGACATTTTTTCCTTCCCTAGGTTAGAGAACAAACATTAAACAGAATAAGTTATTTTACTAGGCATAAATTTTCCTTTAACATTCTATTTGGACTTTTCTAACTGAAGGCTGGAAGGCTTTTACCTGTCTGGCAGATGAAATAACTCATGAGTTAGTGGTTAATATATAAATTATTAAGCACCACAGGCACAACAGTCATTTATTTGTAGTGAGGCACCTTCAAGAACTTTGTACCTGCTAGTACAGTAGAGAAGTAGTATACTGACAAGAATATAGACAGTATCATCAGTAGGTAGTAGGCTGGATAGATTTTATTCTTGTAATTTTAGTCAAATGACTTTGACCAATATATATTTTTGCTTGGGAGCATTTCCCAGTGTGGAAGATGAAAAGCTTGATTATGAATACAACTTAGTTAACTTTGCAACAAATTGATTCCATTTGTTAACTTATGGAAAAACGGCTATGATTTCCAAACTGAAATATAAAATCATATTTTTCTGATAGCTCAAACTGGAGAAGAAAGAAATAGGAGAAGAAAGAACCAATCTTCACCTAGAACACCTATTTGTCTCAGGATGAACTACCCTCTAGTCAAGAATTTGATTAGTTGCTTTCACTGTCTCAGCAATAAAATCAGAAAATTATATATTGGGAATAGAATGTGGATGAGGTATAACAAGACTTCTCTTGTAATTCCAGTTAGAATCCAGTATAGTACAGTGCCATGAGCACTGAATTTGAAGTCAGACATATCAGTAATAAAATCCAAGCTCTGTTTCTCAGTTGCTGTATAACTCTTCACCATCTACTTCAACCATCAGCCTATTTTCCTGTTCTCTAAAAATTGGGATAACAATCATCCAACTGCTCACAGGATTTTGAGGATTAAATAAACCACAATATATCAAAGTACCCAGAACCATTCCTAACACATAGTAGATGCCCAACAAATGTGGTAGATCTGAACCTCTCTGGTCTCCTCTTCTGTAAAATGAGTTACGGGGTGGAATAGATGTTCTCTAGCTCTCCTGAGACAAAAGACTCTAAGACTCATAACATCTTAATACTGCATTTAGCAATCTTTTGGGTGAATAGTAGAAAACAGAAAAGAATGGAGGTAATGTACTGTACTACAGCAACTCACTTCAGTTTATGCAACCAATGTACTCTAAAAAGATTTGTAGAAAGGGAATATAAGGCCCAGATGGGGGTAAGAGAATTATCTAAGTTAGAAGTCAGTATCAGAGCTAGAGCTAGAAATCCAAATCAATCACTGTAGATCAGATCTGGGGTTTTTTCTTCTACAGTCTACACTAGAGCCAATTTAAGACTCTCTTGGAACAGTTATTTACTAACAGTTATTTACTAACTTGAGCAAATCCACCGAAAACTAGGCTAGGTTTGTCTTTGGCAACCTATCAATCATTTTCTTATTTTCTTTATAGATAACTAGTACCCTTAAGACTCTCTTCAGATAGTCCATCCAGATGTCCTTTCCCATAACTTTCTAAATTGTAAAGCAAACTCATCTCTCATCATAATTTACCTGTTCTATCTCCTATTTGTTTCTTTGTAGCAATGACTGGTAATAAATTAGCAGTTAAAATAATCCAGCCCACAATGCTTACATAAGAAAGTGGAAAAGTTTTGGCATTGAGGCATATAGGAGCAGGGATATAATTTTTCTCAGGGGTCCTTTTTAAGATTGCTTTAAATAATAGCCACATCGTCTAAAGGGTGAAGGTGCAGCAAAATGTTTCTGAGCTTTTAACCTTATACATTTTACCAAATGATATAATCAAATACTTAGAAAAAAATCTGGAGAAAAAAATCTGGAGAAAAGTAGATTGATAGGGAACTAAAACTGAAGGTAAATGAAAGGTGCTGTGATGTCTACTTTTCATGATAGTATAGTTTGATGTGTTACTTTTCAATGATTGAATCACTTATCAAAGTAGAAATATAACTTGTACTAACAAGGTAAGAAAGAGTTCACAGTTTGTGGGGCTGTTGGTCTAAGAACAAATTGTAAGAAAGAAAAATTTATTATAAGATAATAAATGAATCCAAAAGCAAAACTTTGTGTCTATCAGAGAACAATAGTTTTAAAAGACAAATCTGATTTGGTTGTTAAATAAAACTATGAGCAGTTATCTTTAGATCAGAGTCATTTATATTTCTAGATGTAAGTAAGCCATATTTGCAATTTAACAATTTGCATTAAAGTCAAAAAAGAAAAAAAAATCAATCACTGTAGATCAGATCTGGGGCTTTTTCCTCTACAGTCTACACTAGAGCCAATTTAAGACTCTCTTGGAACAGTTATTTACTAACAGTTATTTACTTCCCACCAATGGAAAATAAGAAAACTCTATTTCACAGATATTTTAGTCTGTAATAATCTCTTCTATGCTTCTCTGGGATGTTCCAAATGTAATAAACTTACCCTTTAAGTAGAAAAGACAAAGCATCAATGATAAACAAAATGGAATATTACCACATTGAAGTCACATCATATAGTCAAATTATGAATTACCAAGAAAGTTAAATAGGTTTAACCCAAACATAGCAAAAAAGTAATTTCTCATTTCATTAACCAGTGAAAATAATCTTCATTTATACATGCTCTCTTTTACAATAGGAAACATTACATATGAATAGTGAGTACTTAGCAAAAAAACGAATCGATGGAAAAAGGATTAATCTCCAAAATATATAAACAGCTCATCCAGCTCAATATTAAAAAAACAAACAACCCAATCCAAAACTGGGCAGAAGACCTAAATAGACATTTCTCCAAAGAAGACATACAGATGGCCAAGAAGCACATGAAAAGCTGCTCAACATCACTAATTATTAGAGAAATGCAAATCAAAACTACAGTGAGGTATTACTTCACACCAGTTAGAATGGGCATCTTCAGAAAATCTACAAACAACAAATGCTGGAGAGGGTGTGGAGAAAAGGGAACCCTCTTCCACTGTTGGTGGGAATGTAAATTGATACAGCCACTATGGAGAACAGTATGGAGGTTCCTTAAAAAATTAAAAATATAATTACCATATGACCCAGCAATCCCACTACTGGGCATATACCCAGAGGAAACCATAATTCAAAAAGACACATGCACCCCAATGTTCACTGAAGCACTATTTACAATAGCCAGGTCATGGAAGCAACCTAAATGCCCATCAACAGACGAATGGATAAAGAAGATGTGGTACATATATACAATGGAATATTAGCCATAAAAAGGAACAAAATTGGGTCATTTGTAGAGACATGGATGGATCTAGAGACTGTCATACAGAGTGAAGTAAGTCAGAAAGAGAAAAACAAATATCATATATTAATGCATATATGTGGAACCTAGAAAAATGGTACAGATGAACCAGTTTGCAGGGTAGAAATAGAGACACAGATGTAGAGAACAAATGTATGGACACCAAGGGGGGAAAGCGGCGGGGGGGGTGGGGGTGGCAGTGTGATGAATTGGGAGATTGGTATTGACATATATACACTAATATGTATAAAATGGATAACTAGTAAGAACCTGCTGTATAAAAAAATAAATTAAATTAAATTTAAAAATTAAAAGAAAAAGAGCCTCCAATAATTGCACTTTGAACGAAGAATGCCTAAACAGAGGTGCTCTTAATAGAATTTCATGAAATATTGGCATTCTTTCATGGATCAATCATACATTAAGTAAGGAAAAACACTTTACCTACTTAACCTAGATTAGTAGTACACTTTCTAAAATCTAACTTGGTCACTTCTCCACATTTGAGACTGCTACATCAGAAAAGTGCAGGCACATGTTAATTTGTTCATCTTAGTTGGGTAAAATATAGATATTCTGGGGAGATGGCAAGTAGTACAGCTGGTCATTAAATACTTTCCCCCAAGAATCCTGGCCTTCAAGAGTCTAGTCTTCTTTACAATCTTATGAGTTTTCTGCCCACCCTGTATGTTATGCTCCTGACCTCCATTAGGCTGGAAGTTATTTGCATAGCTGGGCAAAACATTTTATTCCAATTTATTTATTTTCCACTTTATTTCTTCCAGTTATGAGAGTTGTTTAAGATAAAAGAATGAACACATTTAACCAGGACTTATAGTACAGTTGACCCCTGAACAACACAGGTTTGAATTGTGTGGGTCCACTTATACACAGATTTTTTCCAATAAACACTACAGTACTACACAACCTGTGTTTTGTTGAATCTGCGAATGTGGAACCACAGATACAGAGGGCCAGCTATAAAGTTATATGCAGATTTTCAACTGCAAAGGGGGCTTGAAACCCATAACCTCTACGTTGTTCAAGGATCAACAATAATTGTAACTTGAGTTGGTTCAATTTTGTTTTGTTATTTTTTGTTGGTTGGTTTAAAAACACAGGCCAAGATTTTTGAAAACCAATCAACAATTCTGTGAGAAATGTAAATGATGTTAAGGCCATGCAAATTAATCTCCTTTTAAAATACAACCTAACAAGGGTTGAGTGCAAATTGGGTAATCATTAAAAATGTGTTTCACTTTCATTTAAAAGTATGAAATGTTGAATTTCTTGGTGAGTCTTAACAGTGATATTTACCAAAGAGAAAAATATTTAATGAGCAAACCTTAATTTCTTTGATTTAATTTTGCAGATTTTTTATCAATGAAAAAATTTTTTATTTAAGGAATTCAATTAATAGTCATTAAATTACTAGGTAAAGATTCTCATAGTAATCTAAATTTAAAAGTTGATGAATACATATTAAAAGTCAACTGAATTTCTGCTTGAATAGCAAAAACAAACATAAAACACAAAAAGTAGCACTGTCCATTGTATGACGCTAAATGAGGTGTTTTTGGTTATGTAAACATATTAAGTAAACATATTTTCCCTGTTTTTATTTTTATGCATCACATGTGAATGTAGACAGAGATTTAAAACTACCTTGAGTTAAAAAGAAACCAAAACTTTTATTCTATACTTTATTCTGTATAAAGTACTTTATTCTGTAGTACTTTGGTCCTAGATTTTTTAATGTAATTTTTGAGGAAAATATTTCATATACAACAAGTTAATGCTAGCTCAGTCTAAGACACCTACAAAAACCCGTCTCTTGCACTTTTCAACATAATATACAAAACTGTAAAATCTGTCAAGGTGGAAACTCTCTGGAATTAAAGTACTGGAAAGTACAGCAAGGTAAAAGAAAGCATTATATACAAATAGTGTTAAGCATTCTGTAATGTATGGCATTCTTATTGTAATTGGAGTGAAACTTATCTATACATACACAGAAAATATTTCAGAAGCCAGTGAAGTAAACAAAAGCGCCAGTTCTTTAAATTACACTTGATCACATAGACGAGCAAGTCTCTGTGATAGTTCATCCTGGAGAAAGCAAAAATTAAAAGTCACAGGGCTGTGACAAATATAAATCACTAATATTTTAAATAGCTCATATTCAAATAAGATTTAAAATCTTGTCTCAAAAATTCACACAAAAATATTAAGAATTTACTTTTTTTAAACATTTCAAAATAAATGGAGAACTTAATAGAGCAGAAGGCTATGAAGGGGAACAAATTCAATTGTTAAATGAAATATGCATGCAATGTCCATCATTAAGGAGTTAAAGGCTAATTACATCTTGCTTATTTACGATGATGTCATATTATAGTAGAAAAATACTCTTTATAATAGATAAAAGGAGAATATATTTGCTTATATATACATATAAATACACATATATTTAATTCATTCATCAAGTTCATACAAATCAAGATAAAATCCAACTTCTACCTGTTCCATGGAAGTAACACCTGTGCCAAAACAACCTGTTTGACCTTGTGGTAGTTCCATACTGAGATCAAGGCTACAATTTTAAAATAATTAACATAAATGAATGTTAATATAAGCATTTTTCTCCTTATCTAATTATAACAAGCTTATAATTGTTATTATAAATTACAAAAACATGCTTATTGCAAATCTGAATATTCTACCTAGCATTTTACCTTAACTTAAATAAACATAATACTGGTTCAATTTTATAGATGCAAATAGAACTTAAAAATATTCTGGGACTTTCCTGGTGGTGCAGTGGTTAAGAATCCGCCTGCCAGTACAGGGGACATGGGTTCGATCCCTGGTCCTGGAATATCCCACATGCAGTGGAGCAACTAAGCCCCTGTGCCACAACTACTGAGCCTGCGCTCTAGAGCCCACGCACCCAGAGCCGGTGCTCTGCAACAAGAGAAGCCACCGCAATGAGAAGCCCTCGCATCACAACGAAGAGTAGCCCCCCTAACGCCGCAACTAGAGAAAGCCCGTGCACAGCACAAAGACCCAATGCAGCCAAAAATAAATAAATTAATTAATTCAAAAATACAAATTCTGGGCTTCCCTGGTGGTGCAGTGGTTGAGAGTCCACCTGCTGATGCAGGGGACACGGGTTCGTGCCCCGGTCTGGGAAGATCCCACATGCCACAGAGCGGCTGGGCCCATGAGCCACGGCCGCTGAGCCTGTGCGTCCGGAGCCTGTGCTCCGCAACGGGAGAGGCCACAACAGTGAGAGGCCCGCGTACAGCAAAAAAAAAAAATAATAATAATACATATTCTGAATGTCCACCTTAGGAATTTTAAAGAGTTTTTGTTGAGTCCTAGTGGCAACCCATGTGGATGATAATCTTATGATAGAAAAGTGAATAAAATATAGGATAATGATCTGGTCATCTGAACAAAAAGAAAGACCAAAACAATGGTTATCCAATGTACTGAATTTACTGGAGATTACTATATGTCTTCTACTGTAAAGAAAATTAATGTGCCAAAAAAAGATAAAACAGGTTAGACATATGTAGCCTCAGGATCAATATCCATATCTAACATTTGAGCTAACTTCAAGTTCAGTGTTTAGATCCTGAGCTACCCTTGCTAGAAATCATTACTTGCCTCTACCCATATAACTGAAGTTTAGAAAAGTTAAGTACACTTGCCCAAGATCACTCTAGTGACAGATAGGATTCAAATCCAGGTTTGTCTCCTTCCAAGGCCACGATTTTAATCTCCATTATAAATACTCCTGAGGATACAAACTACTCTTTCTGCCTGTCTCTAGACGAGTGTATGCCAACTCCAGTTTGAAAACACTACAGTGAATACAGTAACTTCATCATTAGGAGATTCTAGAGACAGATTGTTATTTAAAAGGTAAAGATATAGTATACTAAAATTTTGCTATACTTAAATATCTATAAGGATGGGTATTTCGACATCAATGGTTCTACCTATTTCTACTGCTCCAGTCACCACCCATTATTGACAGAAGTAATCACTCGATTTTGGCTCCCTACACTCAAGGAACATTTGTCATTGTATGGAGGCATTTTTGGCTGTCACACCTGGGGGGAGGGGTGATATTACTTGTGGGTAGATGCCAGGGACACTACTAAACATCCTACATACATAGGACAGCCCCTAGGATTATTAGCCCAAAATGTCAACAGTGTCAAGTTTGAGAAATCCTATTCTAAATCTTATAAAAAAGTTGTCTACTGAACTTGATTTCCACTGAGAGTCAGTAAGGCTGTGATACGGCAATATTCATTTTGAAAGACCTCCCTTGCTCTATTTTCAAGCCCAATCTTCTTATTTCGTCTTTGGTACAAAGAGAAACAAGTTTTTAGCCTCATATTAATAAAATGGAGTCTTTTTACACATGCCTTAGTCTCTCCTGTAATACTTAAAAATCATCCTTCTTACTAACTCCTTGTTGGATATGGGCTATATTAGATACTAACAAAGCAAAATAGTGTACCACCTACCCTCTGGCCCTGTTCTCAAATATTGCAAACCTGATTTATTAACCTAGGTTTTAACCCACTAATGAAAGATACAACAGTGAACTAAAGAGCTGGTAACTAATTAAGTTCTTTCTAATTAAGCATTAGTTTCAACACTAGAATAATATTAATCAACTCTATTTTCCAGGTGTCTTTAAGAACCTTATTTCAACCTATTACTCTACCTTTGAAGATAAAGCATAAAACTTTAGTATCACCCAGTTTTAATCTTTATCTTTGAAAAAATATTTTTAATTCTTTATTATAATGTTCTCTTGAACTAAGTAAAATACCAGAGAATACTGATATAACATGACTTCTGTAGCACTGATAATATTAGAGTCAAGTCATTCCCCTCAAACATGAAGAGCCTAAAATAAATAGCCTAACAGATACCCTATTTCTAATAGTTGGGCCAGAAAGGGTGTTAATTATTTACTTTTTTAAACAACAAATAACCATCTACAACAATAAAATGCTGCCATCTTTTGAACTCCTTGGATGTTTTGCACATATTGCTCAGTTTGCAGGACTCAAACTTGGCTTAAGACTTAATGGCCTGGGAAAGGCGGAAGATGACGGAAGAGTAAGACGCGGAGATCACCTTCCTCCCCACAGATACACCAGAAATACATCTACACGTGGAACAACTCCTACAGAACACCTACTGAACGCTAGCAGAAGACCTCAGACCTCCCAAAAGGCAAGAAACTCCCCAAGTACCTGGGTAGGGCAAAAGAAAAAAAGAAAAAACAGAGACAAAAGAATAGGGACGGCACCTGCACCAGTGGGAGGGAGCTGTGAAGGAGGAAAAGTTTCCACACACTAGGAAGCCCCTTCGCGGGCGGAGACTGCGGGAGGCGGAGGGGGGAGCTTCGAAGCCGCGGAGGAGTGCACAGCAACGGGTGCGGAGGGCAAAGCGGGGAGATTCCCGCACAGAGGATCTGTGCTGACCGGCACTCACCGTCCCGAGAGGCTTGTCTGCTCACTCGCCGGGGCGGGCGGGGCTGCGAGGTGAGGCTCTGAGGCTCGGGTTTCCATTTTGGACGGAGCGCAGGGAGAGGACTGGGGTTGGCGGCTTGAACATAGCCTGAAGGGGTTAGTGCACCACAGCTAGCCGGGAGGGAGTCCGGGGAAAAGTTTGCACCTGCCGAAGAGGCAGGAGACTTTCCTTCCCTCTTTGTTTCCTGGGGCGTGAGGAGAGGGGTTTAAGAACGCTGCTTAAAGGAACTCCAGAGACGGGCGCGAGCCGCGGCTAAAAGCGCGAACCCCAGAGACGGGCGCGAGCCGCGGCTGAAAGCGCGGACCCCAGAGACGGGCGCGAGCCGCGGCTGAAAGCACGGAATCCAGAGACGGGCGCGAGCCGCGGCTGAAAGCGCGGACCCCAGAGGCGGGCGGGAGACGTTAAGGCTGCTGCTGCCGCCACCAAGGGGCCTGTGTGCGAGCACAGGTCACTCTCCACACCCCGCTTCCGCGGAGCCTGTGCAGCCCGCCACTGCCAGGTTCCCGGGATCCAGGGACAACTTCCCCGGGAGAACGCACAGCGCGCCTCAGGTTGGTGCAAAGTCACGCCGGCCTTTGCCACTGCAGGCCTGCCCCGCACTCCGTGCCCCTCCCTCCCCGCCGGCCTGAGTGCGCCAGAGCCCCCAATCAGCGTCTCTTTTAACCCCATCCTGTCTGAGCAAAAAACAGACGCCCTCCAGCGACCTACACGCAGTGGCAGGGCCAAATCCAAAGCTGAGCCCTGGGAGCTGTGAGAACAAAGAAGAGAAAGGGAAATCTCTCCCAGCAGCCTCAGAAGCAGCGAATTAAAGCTCCACAATCAACTTGATATACCCTGCATCTGTGGAATACCTGAATAGACAACCAATCATCCCAAATTAAGGAAGTGGATTTTAGGAGCAAGATCTATGATTTTTTCCCTTTTCCTCTTTTTGTGAATGTGTATGTGTATGCTTCTGTGTGAGATCTTGTCTGTATAGTCTTGCTTCCACCATTTGTCCTAGGGTTCTATCCGTCCATGTTTTTTTTTTCTTAATAATTAATTTTAATAACGTTATTATACTTTACCTTCTTTCTTTCTTTCTTTCTTTCTTTCTTTCTTTCTTTCTTTCTCTCTTTCTTTCTTTCCTTCCTTCCTTCCTTCCCTCCTTTAGACAACGAATCATCCCAAATTGAGGAGGTGGTCTCTGACAGCAAGATTTATGATTTTTCCCCATTTACCTCTTTTAGTGAGGGTGTATGTGTATGCTTCTGTGTAAGATTTTGTCTGAATAGCTTTGCTTCCAACATTTGTCCTAAGGTTCTATCCGTCCCTTTTTTTTTTCTAAATAAGAATTTTTTAATTCAATAACTTTATTATACTTTATTTTATTTTTACTGTATCTTCTTTCTGTCTGTCTTTTTTCCTTCTTTCCCTCCTTCCTTCCTTCCTCCCTCCCTCCCTCCCTCCCTCCTTTCTTTCCTTCTTGCCTTCTTTCCTTCTTTGCTTCTTTCTTTCTTTCTTCCTTCCTTCCTACCCTCCTTTCCTTCTTTCTTTCCTCATACTTCTACTAATTCCCTCTACTTTTTCTCCCTTTTCTCCTGAGCCGTGTGGATGAAAAGCTCTTGGTGCTCCAGCCAGGAGGCAGGGCTCTGCCTCTGAGGTAGGAGAGCCAACTTCAGGACACTGGTCAACAAGAGACCTCCCAGCTCCACATAATATCAAACGGCGAAAATCTCCCAGAGACCTCCATCTTAACACCAGCACCCAGCTTCACTCAACCACCAGCAAGCCACAGTGCTGGAAAACCTATGCCAAACAACTAGCAAAACAGCAACACAACCCCACCCATTAGCAGAGAGGCTGCCTAAAATCATAATAAGGCCACAGACACCCCAAAACACACCACCAGACGTGAACCTGCCCACTAGAGAGACAAGATCCAGCCTCATCCACCACAACACAGGCACTAGTCCCCTCCACCAGGAGGCCTACACAACCCACTGAACCAACCTTAGCCACTGGAGACAGACATCAAAAACAGGAGGAACTACGAACCTGCAGCCTGCAAAAAGGAGACCCCAAACACAGTAAGATAAGCAAAATGAGAAGACAGAAAACACACAGCAGATAAAGGAGCAAGATAAAAATGCACCAGACCTAACAAATGAAGAGGAAATAGGCAATCTACCTGAAAAAGAATTCAGAATAATGATAGTAAGGTTGATCCGGAATCTTGGAGATAGAATGGACAATAGAATGGACAAAATGCAAGAATCAGTTACCAAGGACCTAGAAGAACTAAAGATGAAACAAGCAACGATGAACAACACAATAAATGAAATTAAAAGTACTCTAGATGGGATCAATAGCAGAATAACTGAGGCAGAAGAACGGATAAGTGACCTGGAAGATAAAATAGTGGAAATAACTACTGCAGAGCAGAATAAAGAAAAAAGAATGAAAAGAACTGAGGACAGTCTCAGAGACCTCTGGGACAACATTAAACGCACCAACATTCGAATTATAGGGGTTCCAGAAGAAGAAGAGAAAAAGAAAGGGACTGAGAAAATATTTGAAGAGATTATAGTTGAAAACTTCCCTAATATGGGAAAGGAAATAGTTAATCAAGTCCAGGAAGCACAGAGTCTCCCATACAGGATAAATCCAAGGAGAAATACGCCAAGACACATATTAATCAAACTGTCAAAAATTAAATACAAAGAAAGCATATTAAAAGCAGCAAGGGAAAAACAA
The DNA here is from genome assembly GCF_011762595.2 of Tursiops truncatus. Taxonomy (NCBI): domain Eukaryota; kingdom Metazoa; phylum Chordata; class Mammalia; order Artiodactyla; family Delphinidae; genus Tursiops; species Tursiops truncatus. Next base: position 63,303,453 of record NC_047055.1, on the reverse strand, counting down.
CAAATAACACATAAGGGAATCCCCATAAGGTAAACAGCTGATCTCTCAGCAGAAACCCTACAAGCCAGAAGGGAGTGGCAGGACATACTGAAAGTGATGAAGGAGAAAAACCTGCAGCCAAGACTACTCTACCCAGCAAGGATCTCATTCAGAGTTGATGGAGAAATTAAAACCTTTACAGACAAGCAAAAGCTGAGAGAGTTCAGCACCACCAAACCAGCTTTACAACAAAGGCTAAAGGATCTTCTCTAGGCAAGAAACACAAGAGAAGGAAAAGACCTATAATAACGAACCCAAAACAATTTAGAAAATGGGAATAGGAACATACATATCGATAATTACCTTAAATGTAAATGGACTAAATGCTCCCACCAAAAGACACAGATTAGCTGAATGGATACAAAAACAAGACCCTTATATATCCTGTCTACAAAAGACCCACTTCAGACCTAGAGACACATACAGACTGAAAGTAAGGGGATGGAAAAAGATATTCCATGCAAATGGAAACCAAAAGAAAGCTGGAGTAGCAATTCTCATATCAGATAAAATAGACTTTAAAATAAGGACTATTAAAAGAGACAAAGAAGGACACTACATAATGATCAAGGGATCGATCCAAGAAGAAGATATAACAATTGTAAATATTTATGCACCCAACATAGGAGCACCTCAATACATAAGGCAAATACTAACAGCCATAAAAGGGGAAATCGACAGTAACACATTCATAGTAGGGGACTTAAACACCCCACTTTCACCCATGGACAGATCATCCAAAATGAAAATAAATAAGGAAACACAAGCTTTAAATGATACATTAAACAAGATGGACTTAATTGATATTTATAGGACACTCCATCCAAAAACAACAGAATACACATTTTTCTCAAGTGCTCATGGAACATTCTCCAGGATAGATCATATCTTAGGTCACAAATCAAGCCTTGGTAAATTTAAGAAAATTTAAATTGTATCAAGTATCTTTTCTGACCACAACGCCATGAGACTAGATATCAATTACAGGAAAAGATCTGTAAAAAATACAAACACATGGAGGCTAAACAATACACTACTTAATAATGAAGTGATCACTGAAGAAATCAAAGAGGAAATCAAAAAATACCTAGAAACAAATGACAATGGAGACACAACGACCCAAAACCTGTGGGATGCAGCAAAAGCAGTTCTAACGGGGAAGTTTATAGCAATACAAGCCCACCTTAAGAAGCAGGAAACATCTCGAATAAACAACCTAACCTTGCACCTCAAGCAATTAGAGAAAGAAGAACAAAAAAACCCCAAAGCTAGCAGAAGGAAAGAAATCATAAAAATCAGATCAGAAATAAATGAAAAAGAAATGAAGGAAACAATAGCAAAGATCAATAAAACTAAAAACTGGTTCTTTGAGAAGATAAACAAAATAGATAAACCACTAGCCAGACTCATCAAGAAAAAAAGGGAGAAGACTCAAATCAATAGAATTAGAAATGAAAAAGGAGAGGTAACAACTGACACTGCAGAAATAAAAGAGATCATGAGAGATTACTACAAGCAACTCTATGCCAGTAAAATGGACAATCTGGAAGAAATGGACAAATTCTTAGAAATGCACAACCTGCCAAGACTGAATCAGGAAGAAATAGAAAATATGAACAGACCAATCACAAGCACTGAAATTGAAACTGTGATTAAAAATCTTCCAACAAAGAAAAGCCCAGGACCAGATGGCTTCACAGGCGAATTCTATCAAACATTTAGAGAAGAGCTAACACCTATCCTTCTCAAACTCTTCCAAAATATAGCAGAGGGAGGACCACTCCCAAACTCCTTCTACGAGGCCACCATCACCTTGATACCAAAACCAGACAAGGATGTCACAAAGAAAGAAAACTACAGGCCAATATCACTGATGAACATAGATGCAAAAATCCTCAACAGAATACTAGCAAACAGAATCCAACAGCACATTAAAAGGATCATACACCATGATCAAGTGGGGTTTATTCCAGGAATGCAAGGATTCTTCAATATACGCAAATCTATCAATGTGATAAACCATATTAACAAATTGAAGGAGAAAAACCATATGATCATCTCACTAGATGCAGAGAAAGCTTTTGACAAAATTCAACACCCATTTATGATAAAAACCCTGCAGAAAGTAGGCATAGAGGGAACTTTCCTCAACATAATAAAGGCCATATATGACAAGCCCACAGCAAACATCATCCTCAATGGTGAAAAACTGAAAGCATTTCCACTAAGATCAGGAACAAGACAAGGTTGCCCACTCTCACCACTCTTATTCAACAGAGTTTTGGAAGTTTTAGCCACAGCCATCAGAGAAGAAAAGGAAATAAAAGGAATCCAAATCGGAAAAGAAGAAGTAAAGCTGTCACTGTTTGCAGATGACATGATCCTATACATAGAGAACCCTAAAGATGCTACCAGAAAACTACTAGAGCTAATCAATGAATTTGGTAAAGTGGCAGGATACAAAATTAATGCACAGAAATCTCTGGCATTCCTATATACTAATGATGAGAAATCTGAAAGTGAAATCAAGAAAACACTCCCATTTACCACTGCAACAAAAAGAATAAAATATCTAGGAATAAACCTACCTAAGGAGACAAAAGACCTGTATGCAGAAAATTATAAGACACTGATGAAAGAAATTAAAGATGATACAAATAGATGGAGAGATATACCATGTTCTTGGATTGGAAGAATCAACATTGTGAAAATGACTCTACTACCCAAAGCAATCTATAGATTCAATGCAATCCCTATCAAACTACCACTGGCATTTTTCACAGAACTAGAACAAAAAATTTTGCAATTTGTATGGAAACACAAAAGACCCCGAATAGCCAAAGCAATCTTGAGAACGAAAGAAGGAACTGGAGGAATCAGGCTCCCTGACTTCAAACTATACTACAAAGCTACAGTTATCAAGACGGTATGGTACTGGCACAAAAACAGAAAGATAGATCAATGGAACAGGATAGAAAGCCCAGAGATAAACCCATGCACATATGGACACCTTATCTTTGATAAAGGTGGCAGGAATGTACAGTGGAGAAAGGACAGCCTCTTCAATAAGTGGTGCTGGGAAAACTGGACAGGTACATGTAGAAGTATGAGATTAGATCACTCCCTAACACCATACACAAAAATAAGCTCAAAATGGATTAAAGACCTAAATGTAAGGCCAGAAACTATCAAACTCTTAGAGGAAAACATAGGCAGAACACTCTATGACATAAATCACAGCAAGATCCTTTCTGACCCACCTCCTAGAGTAATGGAAATAAAAACAAAAATAAACAAATGGGACCTAATGAAACTTCAACGCTTTTGCACAGCAAAGGAAACCATAAACAAGACCAAAAGACAACCCTCAGAATGGGAGAAAATATTTGCAAATGAAGCAACCGACAAAGGATTAATCTCCAAAATTTACAAGCAGCTCATGCAACTCAATAACAAGAAAACAAACAACCCAATCCAAAAACGGGCAGAAGACCTAAACAGACATTTCTCCAAAGAAGATATACAGACTGCCAACAAACACATGAAAGAATGCTCAACATCATTAATCATTAGAGAAATGCAAATCAAAACTACAATGAGATATCATCTCACACCAGTCAGAATGGCCATCATCAAAAAATCTAGAAACAATAAATGCTGGAGAGGGTGTGGAGAAAAGGGAACACTCTTGCACTGCTGGTGGGAATGTGAATTGGTTCAGCCACTATGGAGAACAGTATGGAGGTTCCTTAAAAAACTACAAATAGAACTACCATATGACCCAGCAATTCCACTACTGGGCATATACCCTGAGAAAACCAAAATTCAAAAAGAGTCATGTACCAAAATGTTCATTGTAGCTCTATTTACAATAGCCCGGAGATGGAAACAACCTAAATGCCCATCATCGGATGAATGGATAAAGAAGATGTGGCACATATATACAATGGAATATTACTCAGCCATAAAAAGAAACGAAATTGAGCTATTTGTAATGAGGTGGATAGACCTAGAGTCTGTCATACAGAGTGAAGTAAGTCAGAAAGAAAAAGACAAATACCGTATGCTAACACATATATATGGAATTTAAGAAAAAAGATGTCATGAAGAACCTAGGGGTAAAGCTGGAATAAAGACGCAGACCTCCTAGAGAACGGACTTGAGGTTATGGGGAGGGGGAAGGGTGAGCTGTGACAGGGCGAGAGAGAGTCATGGGCATATACACACTAACAAACGTAGTAAGGTAGATAGCTAGTGGGAAGCAGCTGCATGGCACAGGGATATTGGCTCGGTGCGTTGTGACAGCCTGGAGGGGTGGGATAGGGAGGGTGGGAGGGAGGGAGACGGAAGAGGGAAGACATATGGGAACATATGTTTATGTATGACTGATTCGCTTTGTTATAAAGCAGAAACTAACACACCATTGTAAAGCAATTATACCCCAATAAAGATGTTAAAAAGAAAATTAAAAAAAAAAAGACTTAATGGCCTGATCATAGTAGAATTCTTTTGGAAGATCCTATTAAAAACAATTAAACATTTGATATATGCTGAACACAGACGGTACAGAGGAAACTTTTTAAACACTCCTGCCTCCCTCAGTCACCTTCCTTCATTTCTTATCACACACTAACCAAATCTATCTCCAGAGATTTTTAAGAAAATACTAAGATGATTGGAACAAAGTCATATTTTTATGAGCATGACAAAGAGCTGGATGTTCTAAAGGTCCTTGAAGCACTAAATTCTAGGGTCAAAAACCTAACTCTGACCATTGGTGATATTTTTATCCACATTACATAATTGTAGGACTTGTAGATATTAAATCAAGATTATTTCAAAAGCATCTCAATAATTTCTTACCCAGCTTCATCTGCCATTTCTTGAAGCAGCATATCCACCTGGTTCTAGAATAAAAAAATGAGAATTTGTATTTGAATGTTATTTGCTTTTTGGGTAGTTTTTGTTTCTGACCTAGCTTTAAAAAGGGGGAACTGATCTACAGTTTTTAAAAGAAAGTTTTAAAAAAAATTTTTACCACCAGAGGGAGCTGAATTATCTCATAAAATGATTTATTTATGAATAATGTTAAATTATAAAGCCTTAAACTATGAGGTTATGTGAAAAATATTCACAGTGATATTCACATATAATTTGAATCTGAGTAATGTAGCTCTCTAATGGAGCGAACCAACTTTGCTGGTATTTAAAATGTAACAGACTTAAATTTTAGATTAATCATAACTGTCCTTTCTGCTAGTTGATGCAAATTTGATATTAAGGATTACTTTTTAAAGTATCTAGAGATGAATAAAATATAAGTATTGAGATATTTACAACAGTACAGGAGTTCTCAGGGAATAGAGTCCAATTAATTAAAAAAAACTTGTTTTTAACTTATTTAAAATATTTTGAACATACAGGTAGGAGCTCTAAGACATAGTTACAACTCTACCACAAGGTGCCAAATTTTAAGCAAACCTCTAATAATGTTGTTGGGCCTTAGTCTCTCTTGTCTTTCATTCACCTTCAAAATATAAAAAAGTTCAGAAAATAATAGATCAAATACTTCTGTGCATTTAGATTGTGTTGTTTTTACTTCATATCTAAAATACCATTATTTGTGTTTTTAAAATTTACTTAAATGGCATTATACTAAGTATACAATTCTGCAACTTGTTTTTTTAATTCAACCTTATAAGATCTAATTATATTGAGATCTAGAGCTCTAGTTCATTAACTTTCACTCCTGTATAGTACTGTAATATAAAATACTCTCAACTGTATTTATCCATTTTATTTCTGGACATTTAGACATTTTCCCCTAATTTCTCCTGATTATAGACAATAGTGCAATGAACATTCTTATGTAGAAGTATGTTTATACACATGTAGGTCTTTTGTGTATAAATTTAAAAATAGAAGTACTAGGTTATAGGTCACATGCATTTTCATATACTCTGATTTATTCAACAAATATTAACTGAGCACCTACTTTATGCCAGATATCATTTTAAGCGTTAGGGATACATCAGTAAACAAAAATAATTAAAAATATCCCTGCCTTCATTAAGCTTACATTCTAGTGTGTGCACATGAAAGGGAGGGGCAAATAAAAACTTTTTAAATTATGTGGTTTATTAGAAGGTGATATGTACAATGAAGAAAAATAAAGCAGGGATGGTAGATAGGGAGTACAGCGCTCGGTGGATGTGCCACTGGTGTACTTCTAAGTAGGATGATCTTAAAAGACCTCACTGAGAAAATGACATTTGAACAAAGAACTGAAGGAGGTGGGGGAGTGGGCAATGAGGATGAGTGCAAGACAGATGAAGAAGATTCAGGCAGAGGAACCTGCAAGTGAATGGCTTTGAGGAAGAAATGTACATGGTGTGTTTGAGAAATAACAAGGAAGCCAATATCTTAGTACAGTGATGAGCAATAATAGGAGATAAGGTCAGAGAAGCAGGATGAGGTAGATCCTAGAGGGCACTATAGGCCACCATAAAGAATTAGGCTTTTATTTTGAGAGACATGCAGAGCCACTGAAGGGTTCTGAGCAGAAGAATGACATGATCTGACTTGTTTTATCAGGATTGCTCTGGCTGCTATGTTAAGAATGGACTGTAGATATTACCGCATTGCTTTTCCAAAGTGAATATGCTAATTTAAATTCTAATTACTCATTAGCAAGGTATGAGAATTTGGGCATCTAAGCATGCCCATTTCTGTTGTAAATTTTGGTTGACTCTTTATGAAAAATGTTTTGTATATACTTGAATATCCCCAGCACCTAGCACAATACCTGAAACAGGAGAAGGTGCTTAGCAAATGTTAGGTGAATGAATCTCAAGATTTTTCAGAGCTAAAAGGCATTTAGATATCATCAAATCCAACCCTACATTTTACAGCTATGAATACTGAGGCCCAAGGTAGTGAGTATCTTAAGGTCCCAAACTTAATTAGTGGCAGAGTAGGGATTAGAAATCCAAGTGTCCTGACTTCAAGTCATTTTTCCAGTCCCCTTGTGTTTTCCTAATCTTGACCATAAAATCACCTGGAAACCACCTAAGGTGCCTGAATAAGAATCAGAAACTCTAGGACAGTGCTTCTCAAAATCAGGGCATAAATATCACCTGTAAATCTTATTAAAATGATTCCAATTCAATATATCTGTGGATAGGGTCTGAATTTCTGCATTCCTAATAAGCTCCCAGATGATACAGATGTTCCTGATTTTTGCACCACACTTTGGGGAAGCAAGGCTCTGGAGGAGGTATAAAAGTAATGACTAAATATATGCTCTCTATAAGACATATACTTGAATACTTTCTTCTTAACTCTAAAACATGAATATAAGCTTGTTCTCTTATTATTTACCTCTTAGTGAAAGGCATCACCTTCAGTAAAATTCTGATGGATGGCTATTGATTTTTCTCCTAACCTGTTTTGTAAATTATCCATATTATCATCTTATGTAGTGATAACAAGTTTTTTGTTTATTTGATGAACTATGTGATAGGTGCTGGGATCAAAAAGAAGATTGGTAATGATATAAATCTTCTATTTTAATATTCAAGTTTCACAAAATCTTTATTTCTGGCTCACATGACATCCAAACTAGTTTCAAATTTAATTTTCTCTGTAGCACATCTCTAAGTTGCAGATGCAACAACATCCTAGAAAACATCCTAGTTTTCTGAAAAATAATTCATCTTGTAATTTACTATTTGTTCATCTGTGATCTGTGCCTAATAACATACCTAAAGAGTAGGCAGGAAGCAGACTATCTGCAATGAGATGACTTAACTGGGGTTAGGATATTACCTAATACCCACTGGCCTCAGTGAGTCCCTAGTTCAATGCTTTTATCAATAAGGACCACTGGCAGCAGGGCAGAACCAAGTTCCATACTCTCTAGACATGTGACCTATAATAATTCTTAGAACTTCAAAACAAGATAGGAAATGTCATCTTCTAACATGTCCTTAGGAATCCAGGGTCAGAGCATAACTTCCTACTTGCATTTTGGGGATACACCATGTTTACTTCACATTCTAGAGATGATTTAGGTTCACAAAGCCATTATATTTTGAAGTTGGGTAATTTTTAAAAGTTAGTGTAAGTAGAGAAACTATTCTTACTTGTGGTGTTGTTAGGGTTGTAGTACTACTCATTGTGTCTTCCATTTGTTGCGTTTGAACATCCAGTGTTTCAAACTGCTGTTCAAATTTGTCCATCAGGGCAGAAATCTGCAAAAAGAAATATGGTCATAAGAAAAAAACTTACTCTGAAAAGATATTATCTGAACATCAATATATTTATTTATCTTTTTTACCTTTTCAAGGTTCATACTCCTCAATGTAGCATCCATAGACTTAACTACATTTGCCATGGACTTGGTTACCTATTGGGAGTATAAAAAAAGAAAAGACTGAGAATCCTATAATATAAACAACCTCAAAATTTATGTAGTTTCTTATATTACTTGTAGATCACCTTATAAAATTTATCTACCGTTTCCTTAACAGTAAAAGTACACTATGTATTTCTGGTTTAGGCATCGACTATCTTTTATCTTTGACTATTCATTGGAAGACAACTAATTAGACCTTAGCTGAAAAGCCACTGCCAAAATCGGTTTCCTCAGTAAGCATTTTGACTATCTTTCTCCTGCCCAGGAAGGCGAGTACCTTTGTAACACTTTGCAGTAGATTTAGATTTCTGACAATTCTTAATACCTCCAATAACTTAAATCAAGAGTTCCTATTATTTACAGATATTAAGGCTTACCTTGCCCATTGTAACTGCAGTTTGAACTCTGGCTGCCACAGCATCAACCCTAGCACTCATTCTCAAGAAATTAATTGTTTGGTTCTTCTGGCGGATTGCATTTTCAGCATGTCTTGCAGCTTCTGTATTGCCTTTCTGAATGGCCTGTTTTAAACACAGCAAAAGTAAACAGTGAAGACAAACACCAAAATTAAATATAGGGAGCAAAAGTAGATATTTTAGAAAGAGGAAAACAATGCCCAACTAACATATTTTTAATATTTAAGAGCTTTTACAATTAGTATTTTTAGGAAATAAAAGGAGAATTTATAGTCCTTTAATTTTTTATTTATGACTAAAAGATATATACTCATTAACATTTTAAGAAATTAGAATATAAAGTTTAAAATTTTTCCCATAATCACTCAGCCATTACCACTATTAATATTTCAGTATAAAGTATTCCAAGTATGTAAACCTATTTATTGAAATATTACAATATAAATTACAAGAGTACTGTACATCAGAGCATACTGTTTTCTCACCTAATTAAAAATTTTTTAAGTCAATAAATATATAACTACATCATCACTCTAAACACTGTGTTTAAAAAAAAAAAAGGCTGTGTTGTATGGATGTACCATTAATCAGGGCTTTCCTCGTGTGTGGTAAAAACACTACTGATAGTACATAAAATTATTTTAGATGTTACACAGACATAAGTATCTTCATTTTAATCATGCATTTATTTAAATGTATATCTGAAATGGATATGACTAGCACAGATCCATGCTTTCTGCTATACTGTAATAGCTATGGCAAGGTATGAAGTTAAAAGTCAATTTAAAGAAAAATGTTAAATAGCTCAGATGGTACCCCAGTATAGCAAAATCGATAGGGTACATAAGTGACTGAAATTAGAGCACATGGATCAGTTAAGATCCCTGTTTGCTGGGTATTTAGTTTGTTTCCAATTCTTCAATAATATAAACACCAATGTGATAAATACATTAGTATATGCAACCTCAAACACTTTCCAAGTTTTTTTCCCTAGTTAACATCCATAACTACATATAGCTACAATTTTTTTTCTTGTGATGAGAACTTTTAAGATCTCTTAGCAACTTTCAAATATATAATAAAGTATTATTAACTGTAGTCACCACGCTGTACGTTATATTCCCAGGACTTATTTTATAACTGATAGTTTGTACCTTTCAGCCATCTTCACCCATTTCACACACACCCACCCCCCACCTCCTTCCTCTGGCAACCACAAATCTATTCTCTTTATCCATGAGTTTTTTTTTTTAAGATTCCACATAAGTTAGATCACATGGCGTCTGCCTTTCTCTCTCTGACTTATTTCACTTAGCATAATATGCTCAAGGTCCATCCATGTTGTTGCAAATGGCAGGATTTCCTTGTTTATGGGTGAATAATATTCAACTTTATATATATATATATATATATATATATATATATATATATATATATATATATTCCAAATTTTCTTTTTCCATTCATCCATTGATGGACACTTAGGTTGTTTTCATGTCTTTCTTAAAAAATTAATTTATTTTATTTATTTTTGGCTGCATTGGGTCTTCATCACAGTGTGCGGGCTCCTCATTGTGGTGGCTTGTCTTGTTGCAGAGCACGGGCTCTAGGCGCGCAGGCTTCAGCAGTTGTGGCATGTGTGCTCAGTAGTTGTGGCTCATGGGCTCTACAGCACAGGCTCGGTACTTGTGGCACATTGGCCTAGTTGCTCTGTAGCATGTGGGATCCTTCCTGGACCAGGGCTTGAATCCATGCCCCCTGCATTGGCCAGTGGATTCTTAAGCACTGCACCACCAGGGAAGCCCCGCATGTCTTGGCTACTGTAAATAATGCTGCAATGAACATGGGGGTGTATATATCTTTCTGAGTTAGTGTTTTTGTTTCCTTCAGATAAATACCCAGAAGTGGAATTGCTGGACCATTTGGTAGGTTGTAATTTTCACTTTTCAAGGAACATCCATACTGTTTTCCATAGTGGCTGCACCAGTTTATATTCCCACCAATAGTGCACAAGGGTTCCCTTTGCTCCACAACCTCTCCAACACTTTTTGCTTTTTGTCTTTTGTGTGTGTGTGGGGGGGGTACGCAGGCCTCTCACTGTTGTGGCCTCTCACGTTGCAGAGCACAGGCTCCAGACGTGCAGGCCCAGCAGCCATGGCTCACAGGCCTAGCTGCTCTGCGGCATGTAGGATCTTCCTGGACCGGGGCATGAACCCGTGTCCCCTGCATTGGCAGGCGGACTCTCAACCACTGCGCCACCAGGGAAGCCACTTTTTGTCTTTTTGATGACAGTCATTCTAACAGGTGTGAAGTGATGTCTTATTGTGTTTTGATTTGCATTTCCCTGATGATGCGTGATATTGAGAACATTTTCATGTACCTGTTGGCAAATTGGTATGTCTTTTTATGAAAAATGTATATTCAGATCCTCTACACATTTTTAAATCAGATTGTTTGGTATTTTGCTTTTGACTTGTATAAATTCTTTACATATTTCAGATATAAACGCCTTATCAGCTGTATGGTTTTCAAATATTTTCTCCCACTCAGTAAGTTGCCTTTTAAATTTTTTCATGGCTTCCTTTGCTGCGCAGAAGCTTTTTTGTTGGATGAAGTCCCACGTCTTTAATTTTGCTTTTGTTGCCTCTGCTTTTGGTGTCGATTCCAAAAAATCACTGCCAAGACCAGTATCAAGGAGTTTACCATCTACGTTTTCTTCTAGAGTTTTATGACTTCACGTTTAAAGTTCAAGTCTTTAATCCATTTTGAGATAACTGCTGTATATGTTGTAAGACAGTGGTCCAGTTTTATTCTTTTGCATGTGGCTGTCCAGCTTTCCCAACACTATTTACTGAAGAGACTGTCCTTTCCCCATTGTATATTCTTGGGTCCTTTGTTGCAAATAAATTACCATAAATGTGTGTTTATTTCTGATTTCTCTATTCTGTTTCATTGATCTACGTGTCTGTTTTTATGTCAATATCATGCTGTCTCATTTACCACAGCTTGGTAATATAGTTTGAAATCAGGAAGCATGATGTTTGAGCCTTGTTCTTTCTCAAGATGGCCTTGGATATTCAGAGTCTTTTGTGGTTCCATATAAATTTTAGGACTGTTTGTTCTATTTCTATGAAAACTGCCATTGGCATCTTCATAGGGATTGAACTGAATTTGTAGATTGCTTTGAGCAGTATGGACATTCTAACAATATTAATTGTTCCAACCCATGAGAATGGAATATCTTTCCATTTATTTGCATCTTCTTCAATTTCTTTCATCAATGTCTTATAGTTTTCAGTGTAGTCTTTCAGGTCCTTGGTTAAGTTTCCCTAGGTATTTTATTTTTAATGAAATTGTAAATAAGATTGTTTTCTTAACTTCTCTGATAGTTCATTATTAGTTATAGAAACACAACTGATTTTTGTATATTGATTTTGTATCCTGCAATTTTATTGCATCTGTTTATTCTCATTTTTTTTTTGGTGGATTCTTCTATATATAATGCCATGGGTTTTTTATATGTAATACATGTTATCTGCTAATAGAGACAGTTTTACTTCTTCCTTTCTGATTTGGATGTCTTTTATTTCTTTTTCTTGCCTAATTGCTCTGGCTAGGACTTCCAGCAGTATGTGGAACAGAAGTGGTAAAAGTCGGCATCCTTATCTTGATCTTAGAGGAAAACCTTTTAGCTTTTTTTCCTTGGGTATGATGCTAACTGTGGGCTTGTCATCTATGGCTTTCATTATGTTGAGGTACATTCCCCCTACATCCACTTTGTTGAGAGCTGTTATCATGAATGAATGTTGAATTTTGTCACATGCCTTTTCTGCATCTATTGAGATGATTATATGATTTTTATCCTTCATTTTGTTAATGTGGTATATCACCCTGATTGACTTGTGGATGGTGAACCATCCCCACATCCCTGGAATAAATTCCATTTAATCATGGTGTATGACCCTTTTAATGCATTGTTGAATTTGGTTTGCTACTATTTTGTTGAGGATTTTTACATCTATGTTCATCAGGGCTATTGGCCTATAATGTTCTTTTCTTGTAGTTTCCTTGTCTGGTTTTGGTATCAGGGTAATGCTGGCCTCATAGAGTGAGTTTGGATGTGTCCCCTCCTCTTTAATTTTTTGGATGAGTGAATTTGAGGTTGACTGGTATTACAGTTGACCCTTGAACAACATGGGGCTAGGGGTGCCAAACCCCACTCAGTCAAAAATCCATGTATAACTTTACAGTTGGCCTTCTGTATCTACAGTTCTGCATCTGTGGATTCAACCGACCATGAATAGTGTAGTACTATAGTACATCTTGGTTGAAAAAAATATGTGCACAAGTGGACCTGTGAAGTTCAAACCTGTGTTGTTCAAAGGTGTACTTTAATTCTTTAAATGTCTGGTATAATTCACCGGTAAAACTATCTGGGCCTGGACTTTGTTTGTTGGGAATATGCATGTTTTAATACTGCTGTGCTTGCCTGAGATTTGAAAATTCAAAAATTATTTTTAGGTTATTTCTAATTTCCTCAATATACAAAAATGTAAGACCAAAATCTTTTTTATGCTTTCTCTTTCCCTGAAATAGTTGGGCTTATACTTTTAGAAAAGGATGATGCTAATACATCAATTTTAAGTATTTTTTCTTCTAACTCAGCCTATTTCTTTCTCCTTTTCTGAAAGTTTTCTTCCCATAAAGTTTTCTCTATTAAGAGCATAAAATACCCAAAGTGACTCAATTTAAGGGTAGGATATACGCTATTACCAAAGATCAGAGTAAGTTAATAAAATATTAAAGATAGATATAAAAATACACGTGTGCATAAAAGAGTTAACACAGCAAGCCTGAGTCTGCTGTCCTTCGAAACGTCTATTTGCAAGTTTGGCGTGTAACTAGCATCTAGGAACTTGGATTTGGGGAAGGTTTCCATCTTTCCCAGAACAGTTAAGAGTGGCTCACTGTGCCTAAACTCTTTATACAAACAATGTGGTTTATGCCAAACAATGGATTTCTTTCTGGGAGACTGGAATTTTGGTGTGTGCTAGGCAGAGGATCCCTGCGTGACTACCAATAAAAGCCTTGGACTCCCAGTCACAGGAGAACTTACTTGGTAGACAACATTTAACATATGTTGTCACAATTTGTTGCTGCAGGAATTAAGCTTCTCCTGTGTGTTTCCACTGAGAACTCTTGGAAGCTTAAGCCTGGATTCCTCCAGACATCGCCCCATGTGTTTTCCCTTTGTATCCTTTAGTGTAATATGTCATAGCCATGAATCCAACTATATGCTGAGTCCTGTGAATCCTAGAAAATACACAATGCACAAGTCACAATATACATTAATTCTATGTACTATGTATATATAAAACTTATATTCAATGGAATATTACTCAGCCATAAAAAGAAATGAAATTGAGTTATTTGTAGTGAGGGGGATGGACCTAGAGTCTGTCATACAGAATGAAGTCAGTCAGAAAGAGAAAATCAAATACTGTATGCTAACACATATATATATGGAATCTTTAAAAAAATGGTTCTAATGAACCTAGGGGCAGGACAAGAATAAAGACGCAGATGTAGAGAATGGACTTGAGCACACGGGGAGGGGAAGGGTAAGCTGCAACGAAGTGAGAGAGTAGCACTGACATATATACACCATCAAATGTAAAACAGCTAGTGGGAAGCAGCCGCATAGCACAGGGAGATCAGCTGGGTGCTCTGTGACCACCTAGAGGGGTGGGATAGGGAGGGTGGGAAGGAGATGCAAGAGGGAGAGGATATGGGGATATATGTATACACATAGCTGATTCACTTTATTATACAGCAGAAACTGACACATGATTGTAAAGCAATTATACTCCAATAAAGATGTTAAAAAAATAAAAAACTTGGGCTTCCCTGGTGGCGCAGTGGTTGACAGTCCACCTGCTGATGCAGGGGACACGGGTTCGTGCCCTGGTCCAGCAAGATCCCACATGCCGCAGAGCGGCTGGGCCCGTGAGCCATGGCCGCTGAGCCTGCGCGTCTGGAGCCTGTGCTCTGCAACGGGAGAGGCCGCAACAGTGAGAGGCCCACGTACCGCAAAAAAAAAAACCAAAACTTTAGAGACTAAAGAAATTCAAATGAGCCAAAAAATGTGAAATATTATTCTGACATACAGGCTTTATACTTCTCAGTAACAGTGGTTCTGGCTACAAACCAAAGGACAGTCATTAGATCTAGGCAACAGAACAGTTAGGTAACAGCACAGTTATACTCTGTGTTATGAGCCATACTTGCACACATAAGTAGAAATAAACAAAAAAGCCATTATTAATTATGTCAGATAATAAATAATTTACTTAATAGATATTTGGCTTAAAATGCTAAAGCCAGTAATCCTTCTTCAATGTAAAATAAACTAAAACAACCACTCTTCCATCATATAACTGTGCTCATTTCATGAGTTTAAAAAAAAGTAAAAAGATTAAAAATTACTTACCTTGGGGCTTCCCTGGTGGCGCAGTGGTTGAGAGTCCGCCTGTTGATGCAGGGGACATGGGTTCGTGCCCCGGTCCGGGAAGATCCCACATACTGTGGAGCAGCTGGGCCCAGGAGCCATGGCCACTGAGCCCGCGTGTCTGGAGCCTGTGCTCTGCAACGGGAGAGGCCACAACAGTGAGAGGTCCGCATACCACACACACACAAAAAAATTACTTACCTTTTTAATCTTGGCCTTTTCAGCCTTTTCTTCTTTATCACATTTCTTGGCATTCCTATTAAGTTCCTTTGCAGCAAACTTCAAGTTAAATAGGTGTTCTGAAATTATATGTTAAGGTTTAAAAAAAAAAGTCATTTCCCAACCTAACTGAAAACAAGATGTTAAAATTATAAAACTTATAAGATTATACTATTTGAACCAAATATTCACAAAGTATTTGAGGAAACAGAACAATTTTTATCTCTTCCACATTTGTTTTCTGTTAAAATTAAGTTAATTATTTTAAGAAATAATTTTAGAACAAAATAAGTAAGAAAAAGAAATAAATAAAACTTAATAATTTTAAGAAACTTAATTATTTCTATTAAAGCAAACTGATGGTTATCAAGGGGAAAGGTGGGGGGAGGGATAAATTAGGAGTTTGGGATTAACATACACACTACTATATATAAAACAGATAATCAACAAGGACCTACTGTATAGCACAGGGAAATCTACTCAATACTCTGTAATAACCTATATGGGAAAAGAATCTGAAAAATAATATATGTATATGTTTAACTAAATCACTTGGCTGTATACCTGAAACTAACACAACATTGTAAATCAACCATACTCCAATATAAAATAAAAATTTTAAAAATTAAAGTAATGGCAAGAAAGATTAATTACAAAGGGAAAAAGAGCAACTTTATAGTAGAGAAACCTGGCAGATACCACCTTACCAAAGATAATATCACCAGTAATAAAACATTTCAACACCATTTACCTTCTGAAATGATGAACTGGGAAGAGTACAGCATACTTATACGGTGGTGTTGTCAAAAACATAACCTCAATTTACTCCAGAGAAACCGTCAGGGAATCCTATACTGAGAGAGACATTCTATGTAAGATATAACTGACCAGTGTTCTTGTCAAGCATCAAGTTCATGTAAAGCAAAGAAAGACTGAAGAACTGTTATAGAATGGAGAAGACGAAGGAGCCATGCCAACTAAATGCAATGTGTGATTGGATTCTGAAACAGAAAAAGGACATTAGGGGAAAAACTGGTGAAATCCAAATAAGATCTGTAGTTTAGTTAATATTGTAGTGATGTGGATTTCCTTCGGTTTATGATTATGTTTATGTAAGGTGTTAACATTAGGAGAAGCTTGGTAAAGGGAATAAAAGAAATCTCTGTACATTTCTGCAATTTCTCTTTAAGTCTAAAACTATTTTAAGATTAAACATTTTTAATTAAAAACGACAAAAATATAATGGGAATAAGACCCAAATAAGCAATATCACAAATCTTTCATTTTCATGACACAAGCAAAAACAAATATGAAGTAATGCACATGAATCTGACAAAGCAATGTGGATTATTTCAAAACCAACTGCTTTATATCATGATTAAATCACTTTTAAGAATGATTCTATGTGTTTTCTACCCTTTAGAAAAAGGTAAAATCTATTTTTTTAAACCCTGATTCTATATTTCTTTGGGACATTTATAAAGGATGCAGGGTTCATTTTTTTGAAAGGCACACATACACTATATAAAGAGCTAACTGTTAGTTTGATTATATCACTATCAGAAAATAAGCATTATTCGAATAAGCATTATTCAAAGCTAAACCATAAATTAACCTTGTTCATCTCTCAAAGGCTTCATGGTTTTAATTTAACACCTTATATTTAGGGATAATGAGAGGGATGACTTGCTACCATGAGTAGTTTTCATCAACAACAGATATAACTAGAATTGTTAAGAAAACAAGTATATGTGTATGAATTTCTGGGTAGTTTTAATGTATCATATATGTTACATTTTTAAGTAAGATTTATCAATTTCAGCTAGGTAACTGAGAAAATTATAGCTCCTTTTATAAATAGGGTTTTTTAACCTAAGCACTACTGATATTTTGGGCTAGATAATACTTTGTTGTGGGGGATGTCTTATGTATTCTACGAAGTTTATAAGCATTCCTGGCTTTACCCACTAGATGACACTAGCAACCCCTCTGTTTTACGAATTACAATAACCAAAACTTTCTCCAGACATTGTCAAATGCTACCTGGGGAGGGGGGCAAAATCGAACCCTGCAGAGAACCTGAATCACTGAGATAGATGGAAATAAAGAAAAAGGTAATGATTTTTTTATTTTTCAAATCATCTCCCAAATAGAATTGCTGTCTCTGTAGAAAAAGTCACTATTGTTAAAAGCTGAAATAAGAAGCCAACTATTTTAGATGAAGTCATATAATTTATATATTCATTGTTGTTTTTAAAGAATGATTTCAGTTTCCCTTAAACCTGAAATTTACTACAAACTGCAGATACTGAGGACTGACTACCTACTATAGCCAACTCTAATTTAATATTAATGGTTAAGAATGATCATGATATAAAATATTAGCCAAAAATATTAATAGGAGATCCATTACTAAAGTCCATTTAATACCATAAAGCTTTTCGCCCTTCATCCTAAAAAGACATGAACCACTTCCATTAATATGGAGGCCTACACATTTATAATAACACCTTGAAATACTGGATAAACTACAACAAATGCCCTTTTAAATACAGAGCTTAGATTGTAAAAATGGAAGGAAAATCCTCAGGAGACAGAAACAAGGAGGAAGAAGTAAATATTAGTAGTAGGTAAGCACTGAAGCCCCTGAAGACAAAGTCCCCTATGGAGCCCATGAGATGAGACGCTGGAACTTAATTTTCTGAATAAACCTAAAACCTTGAAGGCTACAACATTAGCATAAGGGTGTCACAGAAAGAAGTCTTATCAGCTGGCAAAGGAAGATGAGATGACAAGGTTAACTGTCATTATGGGCCTTGGCTCACAGCTGGGGGTGGAGCAAACTAGATAAAAGAAAATTAGACAAAGCTGAGGAGAAAATTAGCAAACTGGAGAGGCCCACATACAGCAAAAAAAAAAATTAGCAAACTGACTATAGATCTGAATTAAGATTAGAGTGAAAAAATAAGGTTAATATGAAAGAGAGGACAAGAAATAAAGAAAACAGAATAAAAAGGTCTAATATCTGCAATACCACAAAGATATAATAAAGACAATGTGCAAAATGTTACATTCAAAGAGATAATACTTGAGAGTCTTCCATAACTGATGAGAATAAAATCTTTAGACTCAAGAAGCACAAATAAACAAAAAATCAAACAAAAAAACAATCGCAAGCAGAACATATAAAAATCAATCCAGAGAGGCAGAGTCAAGATGGTGGTGTGGGAAGATGTGGAGTTAGCGTCCCCCCACAACTAGGGAGCCTGCCGGCCGCTGGTGGTATATTCTAATGCCCAAGGAGACAGGAGGAACCCCAGAGTGAACCAGTTTGCAGGATCTTGGTTCGCAAGCCTGGGGTTAGGCAGAAGCTACTGCGGTGGGAGCTCCAAGTCTGAAACACTGGACTAACAGAGAACTTCAGACCCCAGGGAATATTCACAGGAGTGAGGTCGCACAGAGCTCCCCATCTCAGCACCAAGACCCATCTCAGGTCTACCCAGTAGCCTACAAACTCCAGTGTTGGGAGCCTCAGGCCAAACAACCAGTAAAATAGCAGCACAATTTCACTCAAAAAAAAAATAAGATGGCAAAAAATATGCCACAGATGAAGAAGCAAGGTAAAAATCTACAAGACCAAATAAATGAAGAGGAAATGGGCAATCTACCTGAAAAAGAATTCAGAGTAATGATAGTAAAAATCATCCAGAATCTCAGTAACAGAATGGAAGTACAGATTGAGAAAATACAAGAAATGTTTAACAAAGATCTAGAAGAACTAAAGAACAAACATAGATGAACAACACAATAACTGAAATGAAAAATACACTAGAAGGAATCAATAACAGAATAACTGAGGCAGAAGGATGAATAAGTGAGCTGGAAGACAAAATGGTGGAAATAACTGCTGAGGAGCAGAATAAAGAAAAAAGAATGAAAAGAATCCAGAACAAGCTCAGACATCTCTGGGACAACACTAAACGCAACAACATTTGAATTATAGGGGTCCCAGAAGACAAAGAGAAAAAGAAAAGGTCTGAGAAAATATTTGAGGAGATTATAGTTGAAAACGTTCCTAACATGGGAAAGGAAATAGTCACCCAAGTCCCATACAGGATGTCCCATACAGGATGAACCCAAGGAAAAACACACCAAGACGCATATTAATCATATTAACAAAAATTAAATTCAAAGAAAAAATATTAAAAGCAGCAAGGGAAAAACAAAAAATAACATATAAAGGAATCCCCATAAGGTTATCAGCTGATTTTTCAGTGGAAACTGCAGGCCAGAAGGGGTGGCAGGATATACTTAAAGTGATGAAAGAGAAAAACCTACAACCAAGATTACTCTACCCAGCAAGGATCTCATTCAGATTCAATAAAGAATTCAAAAGCTTTTCAGACAAGCAAAAGCTAAGAGAATTCAGCACCACCAAACCAGCTTTACAACAAATGCTAAAGAAACTTCTTGAAGCAGGAAACACAAGAGAAGAAAAAGACTCACAAAAACAAACCCAAAACAATTAAGAAAGTGGTCATAGGAACATACATATCGATAATAACCTTGACTGTAAATGGATTAAATGCCCCAGCCAAAAGACACAGACTGGCTGAATGGATACAAAAACAAGACCCATATATATGTTGTCTACAACAGACCCATTTCAGACCTAGGGACATATACAGACTGAAAGTGAAGGGATGGAAAAAGATATTCCATGCAAATGGAAATCAAAAGAAAGCTGGAGTAGCAATACTCATATCAGATAAAATAGACTTTAAAATAAAGACTGTTACAAAAGATAAGGAGGGACAGTACATAATGATCAAAGGAACAATCCAAGAAGAAGACAAAACAATTATAAATGTTTATGCACCCAACACAGGAGCACCTCAATACATAAGGCAAATGCTAACAACCATGAAAGGAGAAATCGACAGTAACACAATAACAGTAGAGGACTTTAACAATGGACAGATCATCCAAACAGAAAATAAATAAGGAAACTCAAGCTTTAAATGACACAATAGACAAGATAGATCTTATTGATATTTATAGAACATTCCACCCCAAAGTGGCAGAATACACTTTCTTCTCAAGTGCACACGAAACATTCTCCAGGATAGATCACATCTTGGGTCACAAATCAATCCTCAAAAAATTTAAGAAAATTGAAATCGTATCAAGCATGTTTTTTGACCACAACGCTATAAGATTGGAAATCAATTACAGGAAAAAAATTGTAAAAAACAAATACAAGGAGGCTAAACAGTGCACTACTAAATAACCAAGAGGTCACTGAAGAAATCAAAGAAGAAATTTTAAAAATTCATAGAAAAAATTGACAATGAAAACACAATGACCCAAAACCTATGGGATGCAGTAAAAGCATTTCTAGGAGGAAAGTTTATAGCAATTCAATCTCACCTCAAGAAACAAGAAAAATCTCAAATAAACAATCTAGCCCTACACTAAAAGCAACTAGAGAAAGAAGAACAAAGAAAACCCAAAAACAGTAGAAGGAAAGAAATCATAAAGAACAGAGCAAAAATAAATGAAATAATAAGAAAACAATAGCAAAGATCAATGAAACTAAAAGCTGGTTCTTTGAGAAGATAAACAAAATTGGTAAACCCTTAGCCAGACTGATCAAGAAAAAAAGGGAGGGGAGGCAAATCAATAAAATTAGAAATGAAAAAGGAGAAATCACAACTGACACTGCAGAAATATAAAGGATTATAAGAGACTACTACAAACAACTATATGCCAGTAAAATGGACAACCATGAAGAAATAGACACATTCTTGGAAAGGTACAATTTTCCAAGACTGAACAAGGAAGAATTAGATAATATAAACAGACCTATCACAAGTAATGAAATTGAAACCGTAATTAAAAATCTTCCAACAAACAAAAGTCCAGGACCAGATGGCTTCACAGGTGAATTCTATCAAACATTTAGAGAAGAGCTAACACCGATCCTTCTCAAACTCTTCCAAAAAACTGCAGAGGGAGAAACACTGCCAAATTCATTCTACAAAGCCCCCGTCACCCTGATACCAAAGCAGAAAAAGATACCACAAAAAAAGAAAATTATAGACCAATATCACTGATGAATATAGATGCAAAAATCCTCAACATAACACTAGCAAACAGAATCAAACAGCACATAAAAAGGATCAAAAACCATGATCAAGTGGGATTTAACCCAGGGATGCAAGGATTCTTCAATATATACAAATCAAACAATGTGATACACCACATTGATAAATTAAGGGAAAAAAACCATAGGATCTTCTCAATAGATGCAAAACAGCTTTTGACAAAATTCAACACCCATTCATGATAGAAATTCTCCAGAAAATGGGCATAGAGGGAACATACCTCAACATAATAAAGGCCATATATGACAAACCCACAGCAAGCATCAAACACAATGGTGAAAAATTGAAAGCATTTCCACTAAGATCAGGAAAAAGACAAAGATGTCCACTCTCACCACTCTTATTCATAGTTTTGGAAGTCCTGGCACAGCAATCACAGAAGAAAAAGAAATAAAAGGAATACAAATTGGAAAAGAAGAAGTACAACTGTCACTGTTTGCCAATGACATGATAATATGCATAGAAAATCCTAAAGATGTCACCAGAAAACTACTAGATCTAATCAATGCATTTGGTAAGATTGCAGGATACAAAATTAATGCACAGAAGTCTCTGGCATTCCTATACACCAACAATGAAAAAAACACATAGAGAAATTAAGGAAACACTCCCATTTACCACTGTAACAAAAAGAATAAAATACCTAGGAACAAACCTGCCTAAGGAGGTGAAAGACTGGTACTCAGAAAACTATAAAGCACTGATGAAAGTAATCAAAGATGACATAAACAGATGGAGACATATACCATGTTCTTGGATTGGAAGAATCAATATTTTGAAAATGACTATACTACACAAAGCAATCTACAGATTCAATGCAATACCTATCAAACTACTTATGGCATTCTTCACAGAATTAGAATAAAATATCTTACAATTCATATGGAAACACAAAAGAACCTGAATAGCCAAAGCAATCTTGAGAAAGAAAAACAGAGTCAGAGGAATCAGGCTCCTGGATTTCTGACTATACTACAAAGCTACAGTAATCAAGACAGTATGGTACTGGCACAAAAACAGAAATATAGATCAATGGAACAGGATAGAAAGCCCAGAGATTAACCCACACACATATGGTCACCTTATCTTTGATAAAGGAGGCAAGAATATACAAAGGAGAAAAGACAGCCTCTTCAATAAGTGGTGCTGGGAAAACAGGACAGCTATATGTAAAAGAATAAAGAACTTAGAACACTCCCTAACTCCATACATAAAAATAAACTCAAAATGGATTAAAGACCTAAATGTAAGGCCAGACACTATCAAACTCTTAGAGGAAAACATAGGCAGAACACTCTATGACATAAATCACAGCAAGATACTTTTTGACCCACCTCCTAGAGAAATGGAAATAAAAACAAAAATAAACAAATGGGACCTAATGAAAGTTAAGAGCTTTTGCACAGCAAAGGAAACCATAAAGACCAAAAGACAACCTTCAGAATGGGAGAAAATATTTGCAAATGAAGCAACTGACAAAGGATTAATCTTCAAACTTTACAAGCAGCTCATGTAGCTCAATATCAAAAAAACAAACAACCCAATCCAAAAATGGGCAGAAGACCTAAACAGACATTTCTCCAAAGAAGATATACAGATTGCCAACAAACACATGAAAGAATGCTCAACATCATTAATCATTAGAGAAATGCAAATCAAAACTACAATGAGATATCATCTCACACTGGTCAGAATGGCCATCATCAAACAATCTACAAACAATAAATGCTGGAGAGGCTGTGGAGAAAAGGGAACACTCTTGCACTGTTGGTGGGAATGTAAATTGATACAGCCACTATGGAGAACACTATGGAGGTTCCTTAAAAAACTACAAATAGAACTACCATACGACCCAGCAATCCCACTACTGGGCATATACGCTGAGCAAACCATAATTCAAACAGAGTCATGTACCAAAATGTTCATTGCAGCTCTATTTACAATAGCCAGGACATGGAAGCAACCTAAGTGTCCATCAACAAATGAATGGATAAAGATGTGGCACATATACAATGGAATATTACTTAGCCATAAAAAGAAACGAAATTGAGTTATTTGTGGTGAGGTGGATGGACCTAGAGTCTGTCATACAGAGTGAAGTAAGTCAGAAAGAGAAAAACAAATACCGTATGCTAACACGTATATATATATAGAATCTAAGAAAAAAAATGTCATGAAGAACCTAGGGGTAAGACGGGAATAAAGACACAGACCTACTAGAGCATGGACTTGAGGATATGGGGAGGGGGAAGGGTAAGCTGTGACAAAGTGAGAGAGTGGCATGGACATATATACACTACCAAACGTAAAATAGATAGCTAGTGGGAAGCAGCCGCATAGCACAGGGAGATCAGCTAGGTGCTTTGTGACCACCTTGAGGGGTGGGATAGGGAGGGTGGGAGGGAGGGAGACGCAAGAGGGAAGAGATATGGGAACATATGTATATGTATAACTGATTCACTTTGTTATAAAGTGGAAACTAACACACCACTGTAAAGCAATTATGCTCCGATAAAGATGTTAAAAAAATTTCACATGAAAACAAAAACAAAACCTCGAGCAATCATCATCCTTAACAGTGAATAATTAGAATTCCTTTTAAAATCAGTACAGTCATCCCTCTGTATCCATGGGTTTGCATCTGCAAATAGAGGCCCAACTAAGAGATCTGCATATCTGCAGATCTGGGTATCTGTGAGGGGAGGGGGGTGTTGGAACCAATCCCCTGCAGATACCCAGAGATGACTGTAACAAGAAAGTGATCATGAGATATATATATATATATATATATATATATATATATATATATATATATATATACACACACACATACATACACACACACACATATTTTTTTAAATTAAGCATTGTTCTGGAGTCCTACCAAGCATGATAAGAAAAATAAAAGGTATATAGATTACAATGGAAATCATCAAAAAATCATTACTTGAAAATACCCATAGTCTCCAACCCAGCAATCCCACTCCTAGGTATATACCATAGAGAAACTGTCCCCAGCTGACACAGCAAATATGTACAAGTGATCATAGCAGTATTGTTTATAATGACAGAAAACCATGGAAACAACCTAAATGTTCATCACTAAATAGAATGGATAAATTGTATGATATTTCTACAATAAAGCAATTATACTCCAATAAGATGTTTAAAAAAAAAAAAGTACAGATGTTAAAAAAAAAAACTACATAGAGGTGAAAGTGAAAATGACATAATGAATGAATCTGAAGAACCATCTTGAATAAAAAAGAAAACATTATACCACACACATAAAATTGGAAAATATGCAAGGCATTAATTATATCCTAAGAATGTATACGTATGTGGTCAAATATAAACAAATGCATGGAAATGATAAATATGAACTTTTAGACAGTGGTTGCCTTTGGTGGGGAAATAAGAGATGAGTTGGTAATGTTTTATTTCTTAAGCCCAGTGGCAGGTAACTGGTCTTTTATTCTTTTTTGTACTTGCTCTTGGGGAGGTGAGGATTAAAGTTACATGATTTTTGTAAAAAATTCATTTCAAATAAAAGGTTAGATTAGGAGTCTATAGTCCTATTCCATGAGATGGTATCCTTGCAATTTAAAAAAGAGGGTTGCTTGAAAATTAAAAGAAAAAAACCCAAAAGCATGTATTAAATAATACTGGTATATGGACAACACTGTTAGGAATGTGTAGTAGTATTATAACTTGGATACACTGAACCTGTTTGTGCTTGATATAAATTTAATATAAAATAGCTCTTCTCCAAGGCTGTCTTCAAACATTCTGGTCCTAAATTTTAAGTATACTCTGTGGAAACACTAATTTGAAATTTACAGTGTCAGTAGCTACTTACTCTGTATTCCCATGTTACTTTATATATGATGTACTTTTCTGTATTTCATTATAATTCTTTGTTTACATGTCTACTTCTTTAACTAGACTATGGACACCCTGAGAATATGGATGAACCCTAATTATCCTTATACCATCAGCTTAGTGCAGTGATTAACAGAAGTACTCAATAGTTTTAAGTAAATGAATAGTAGAAAAAATGTTTTGCAATGGTACCTGATATACTGGGGAAAAAGCATCACTGATGTTGGGCAAGAGGACTCAATTACACATATAAGCTTATGAATAAGTTTACACTAATACAATGATGTTTATTTCTGTAGTATATTAGGATTCTACATGATTCCATTCAGGAAAAAAAAGGGCTCTGTGGCTAAGAGTGAGAAAACCAATGTCATAGCAGATTCCAGACTTTTTTAAAAATCCTTGGACTGGTATAATTAACAGAAAGAATAGAGCAGCACCAAAAATGTAGGAAGGAGAGTCTCACAATAAAGGACGGCTTTTAAAATTGAAGATATTTGGTTTTGGAAAATACTTTTTACATGGTCTCTTCTTATTTTTCCCATTTTGACTCATAAATGTAGTGTAAAGCACATGATTCCATAGAGGTGGACTACATATCTTAGACTACCACCCCTGCCAAATATATTCATATGTGTCTATGTATCCCAGGCAACCTGTAAAACCAGTGTTTTTCTGATGATGTATCTTTTGTCCTAGGCCAGAAATCAAAACACTCCTCCGTCTAAAACCTTGCCTCTAACTCTCGGGTACCTTCTACAACCAGGGTAGGCGATTCTTAAATTCAGGTGCCTGCTATTCAAATAATCACCTTCTGTATACACTACAATAAGTGAATATCCTCTATTGCTAATGTGGAAAATAATGGCGTTGATTCAACCACTAAATTGAACTATGAACCAGAGTTGATATACTGTGAAATATTTTAGATATTTTAGTAAGCTGTAAATCCTTGGAGTATTTTTCTATTTGGAAAAAATAAAACTGGCAGAATAATCTCCTTCACTGACTAATCATAAATTCAATTTGGCAAAGTGGTTGCTATTAAGACAGTATTTATTTTTCTTTGCCAACTGAAAAGACAATGACTGAAATACTTTATTTTTGATGGATTGAAGGTTTAGAAGGCTGAACAGTAATACATATTAACATGTATAGAATAATGCATAAGGCCCTAAACTAGATCTTGGGTAATCCCAGGCTCCAGCAACTTGTGCTTCAGTGATGATGGCCTCCACCAGTTACCTGACTCTGTGTCTTCACATACAGCTCCTTTGCCCAGTGTACCTTCTTCCTCCCCTCCCTACCATCTTCCTCTTAACCACTATGAGGTTTATTATACACCACCATGCTTGCTTTTTTGCTAACATAAACACTGACTCTGAAAAATTGGTCTCAAAGATCTCCATTAATGGCAGTAGATTTCCCTCCTCCTGCCAAAATCCATGCAAAAGGAAAACACTAACTCACTTAGCCCTTGGGATTGATAAATAAGTAAAATCAATGAATCATCTGAACAATTATTTCAAATTTTCAGAAAGTAGTATTCCCTACCTTCTAACTCTATAAAATTAAAATTTAAAACATTACATCATACAGGTGTACCTCTTTCTTTTTTTTTTTTTTTTGCAGAACGCGGGCCTCTCACTGCTGTGGCCTCTCCCGTTGCGGAGCACAGGCTCCGCACGCACAGGCTCAGCGGCCATGGCTCACGGGCCCAGCCGCTCTGCAGCATGTGGGATCTTCCCGGACCGGGGCATGAACCCGTGTCCCCTGCATCGGCAGCCGGACTCTCAACCACTGTGCCACCAGGGAAGCCCAGGTGTACCTCTTAATAGGAAATATATCTATGAATAGACTTGCCTTCGAGAAAATCTAAGCTAGGTCCTCCCTAAAGTGATTGTGTTGATTCATGGTTTTCCAAACTCTTTATAAAGCAAAAATCTCAAATGGAATGTCAATATACAGAAAGAGTAGCTCTGCATAACCCTAGGACTTGATCAAATATAACTGAAGTGCACTGTAAGTTCTGGAGGCACTATGGAAACGTGAACACACCAGAGACTTTGGAGCCGAGCTCAGATCCTTTACACTTACAAGCTCTGTAGTTTTCTTAGCTTTAATTGCCTGTTCTATAAAATGAGGACACTACCACCCGTCTTCCAGGGTTGTTTTGAGGTTTTGAGATGATATATAAAATCCCCAGCACAAAGTTTGGTACATAGTAGATGTTCAATAAATTGTCATTACCACCTCATGATTTAGATAAGTCACCTATCTTAACTGGGCAATACAGCTAGTCAGGGAATAAAAAAATCCCAATGTGTCTTTAAAACATTCTATGTTGGGCTTCCCTGGTGGTGCAGTGGTTAAGAATCTGCCTGCCAATGCACGGGACAC